>NW_012147908.1:2848577-2912929 GCF_000956105.1 Propithecus coquereli
GCTCGCTGCTGGCTCCGCCGCCGCTGCCGCCGCCGCCGCCTCACACACTCGGGGAGCGGGAGCGCGGCGCGGACGCGAAGCCGCTGGGCTGCTGCGCCCAGAGCCAGCCGGAGCCGGAGCCCGAACCGCAGCGCCAGCCCCAGCCGTGCCGAGCCGCAGCCCGGGCCGGGGCCGACGGCGGCTGATGGACAACCGGGCGGGCGGCCGGCGCTGCCCCGAGGCGGGTAAGGATCCGGCGGCGGTGGAGGTGGCAGCGGCTCGGGGCCCGAAGCGGCCATGGCCGGCGGGAGCTGAGGGAGGGGCGCTCAGCGGAGCGAGGCCGCGGGGGCCCGGCCTGTGCTCAGCGCGGCGGCCGAAGTGGGGGCGGCTGGGGGCACGGAGTGGGGGTTTCGGTCGGGGCACCCTGGCCTCCAAGGTCCGCGGAGAGAAGCAGAGAAAGGGGAGGGGGTGCTGAGGAGGACCCCAGTCCCCGCGTTCCGCACCCGGGGGCGCTTGGAGCGACGGGGATAAGGAGACTCCAGGAGCGCGCGGCATGGAGGATGGTTTTGGGGAAGCGCGCAGCACCCAGTTTGGTGGGGGGCTCCCCGAGGACGAAGCAAGCAAGAACCCTCGGTCACAACACACACACACTTGTTGGACGACTAGCTCGGCTCACTCAGGCGCTTCCATCTCTCCGCGGGCACCCGGAGGCCAGGACCATGGACATATATACACGTATACATACATCCGTACATACGTGCACACAGACATACCTCCGGCACACCAGCGCCCACTGGGGCACCGTCACCAGCTCAGAATCCGCTTCAGTGTCTGCACGATCAGCAGCACGGACACACAACCCGTGGCCATACAGAGCAACAACACAACCGGGTGTGATACTCCAAGACGTGGATACACAAACACGATCTGGTGCCCTCAGGTACGAATGTCACGATCCAGTTCGCTAGATGAACACTCAAAACACGACCCCCCACCACACACACACATATTCCTTTAAGGAACACACCCTAACATAAATTATGTTGCCCATGCCTTGGCCGGCACACAGGCACACAGCACGGGTTTCCTTGCACCCCTCGACTGCACCCACACAAACACAACCTACTGTCTCAGCACACGTCTTGACAGCACACACCCTAACACACTAAGTGGCACCTACAGCAGCGCCTCACGGTCACAAACACAGAATCCACTGCTTCACACATCTTAACGCTGGGTGACACACACACCTTACACCAACAGTGTCACATTACACCCTGCAGCGCATACACACAAATACACATACTCTTTTCCTCTTCCTCGGAGGCCAGATTCTGTCTAGAGACCCCTCTGGGGTCGCCCGCGAGCCCCTTGAGCTTCTTCACCTAAACGCGACATTGTTATTGTAAATTTCGGCACACCAGGAGCCGTGGGGCGGGCCAACCGGCTTCCCTGCCAGCGCCTCCCCAACCCCCACTCACGGGCCGGACCGGCCGGTATTCCGGGAACTAGCTGGACCTGGCTGGCCCTGCCATCCGCGTCCCCGGGATTCCAGGGCCCTAGGTTCTTTTGCAGAGGTTGCAAGCCTGGGGCGGTGATTGCGACCCTCTTCGGGCCACTTAACTGAGTTCTGCGTGCCACCTGGGTCTCCAGCACACCTGGGTCCCGCACACCTGGGTCCGTCGCACACCTGGGCGCCCCTCCGTCGGGTTCCCGCTGCTGGCCAGCTGCGTTCGCGGGCTAGGCCCTGGGGCCAGAAGGGAGATCGCGGCACGTGCAGGATCAAAACTGCAGGCTAGATGGTCTCGCACCCCTTTCCCCCCTCCAGCTCCCCTCCGTTGCACAATCTTCTGGCCTCAGTTTCCCCAGCAGTGGTCGGCGACAATTCCTTCTGAGTGGAAAGATTGGGGGCGGCGCTGAGGCCTTTGAGGACTGAGCGCGGGGCAAAGACCCCCTTCTGCCCGCCTGGAGAGGGTCGGTTTTAAGAGAATGTCCCCGCCTGGCCTGGCCCGCGGCTTTGTGATTCCGGCGCCGGCTCCCTCCCCGCCCCCTCCCGGCGCCCGCGGCGCGGCTCTCCGCGGCGCCGGCGTGCAGGGCACCCTAGGCTGTGGCCGGAGATGTAGAGGAGGAGGGATTCCCCGCGGCGGCCTGGGGGCGGGGGCCGCAAGTGGCCCGCTGGCCGAGGAGCGTTCTCACCGCGCCGCGCCCTCGCCTTGCCTGGGGCTCCCGGAGGCCAGGCGCCGCCGGGGTGGGGGTGGGGCTGCCCGAGCCCGAGGAGCTGCGGCCGTCTCCTCATCCCCCCACCCCCAGCGTACTCGCCGTCCTCTGGGAGGAGACGCTCCGCGCGCTGGGTGTGTGCTGGGAGCGCCCGCTGACCAAGGCGGTGCCGGCTGGGGGCTGCTCGGGCCGGTAGAGTCCAGGACTTCGTGCGGGAAGACGCAGGGAGCCTTCCAGCACCTGCTCTGGGTCAGCCCTCCGGAGCAGCCCGAAGGGGGCCACCCAGAAGGTATTGGTGACAACCCAGAGGTCTGGATGTGTGTGGGAACGGGTTGGTGTTACTTTCTTGACGTGGGGGTGGGGGTGGGTTGCAACTGGCCTAGGGCATGGGGTAGAATCCATGGGAGAGGGGACTCCAGAGACGTCCTGAGACGGTGTGGTAGGTAGGGGAGGAGGTCTGGATTCAGTTGTGGCTGTGTTTAGTTTACCCCCCTTCACCCCATTCCCAATTTCAGAAGGAACTTCCGCTGGAAAGGGGTGTCTTGCGGGTCTGGGGCCCCTCTAGCAGAGGGGCTGCCACTGTAGTGAGTGGTGAGCTAGCGGTTGGGAAGGTTGGGAAGAATGGGGTCGGAGGGCCGGGAGGGGCCTCCAATGGTGGGGGAGGGATGGGGGGAAGGAGGAGACCCTTCTGATATGGGGTGAGGGCTGCCCTTGCCATGAGCCAGGACAGTTGGTGAAGAGAGATACCCTGTTCTACAATGTGTTGAGCACCTTCTGCCTGCCAGGGCCCGTGGTGGGTGGTGAGGATGCTGTAGTAAGATGCGTACCATCCTTGTCATCACAGGACTTGCCAGCTGGCAAGGGATTAGCTCATTTATTCATTGAACCAAGGAGCACCTACTAAGTGCCCCATGCTGGAAATAAGATGTTCTATTCAGTGATTCGAAGACTTTAAAAAAAATCTACCTTTTGTGATATAATAGACCTTATGTGCAGCAGGTCTCATTTAATCCTCCCAAATCATGACAAGAGGCAGGATTCGTTATTTCCATTTCACAGTATGGAAACAGGTTCAGAAAAGTAAATTCACTTGGCTAAGGTCACACAGCTGGGAAATGGTGGGTCGAGGGTTTGAACCCCAACAATCTGACTTAAGAACACAGATGCCCGGAAGCCCTGCAGCACTAATAGAGGGTTGTGAGAGAGGCGAGAAGAGCTGAGGTCTGTGCACTTGCTCACGGTGGGAGGCCTCTGTGCAGCTCCACCCCACGCAGCCCCACTCACTCACCCTCCCCTCCCACACAGGCCCTTTGTCCCTTGGTGTTTTGTGCCTGCCGCAGTGGCTGTTGTGTAACAGTGCTGGGGGTCAGAACTGACCTGGTCACTGGGACAGTGATGGCTGCCTCTGTGTGTTTTTTCTCTGGCCACAGCTTTCAGCAAGAAGTGAACCTTGGTCCCCGAGGTAGGCTGGAAATGAAGGTTCCAGGTGAATCCTCACCTCTGTCCTCATCTCTTCCCAAATGTTGACACAGATGGTGTTTCCCTTGGCCTTTCCTGGACTCTGTCCCCTCATCCCTCACTCCTATACCCCTCATGGCTCTTCTGCTCCTTAGGCCTAAGGGAGATGGGTCCCTGTGCCTGTCCCTTCTGAAGCTCTGGCTTCTCGGTCCTGGGTGCCCATATCACCGGATGGAGGTGGGGCACCTTTGCCTAGGATGGCAGCCAGCGCCTGGGGAAGGGCAGATAAGGCACTAAATGCTTCAAAGGCTGCCATCTAGGCCTAATGACTCCCAGTACCCAACTACTGGGGACAAAGTTCAGAGATGGTGGAGGCAGGGGTGAGGAGCAGCAGCCTCACTGCTGCTCCTGCCCTTCCAGGCTGCTCCAACTTTCCCTGCATCCCTCAGACCTCTGGGTGAGCAGTGACAGCCTGGGAAGCCTGGGCTTTTTTAGTCCTTGAACTCTAGGCCCCTTCTTTCCCTTTCCGTTCTTGCCACGCAGGGTTGGCAGCCCAGGAATGGTATATGTGTGTGTGTGTGTGTGTGTGTGTGTGTGTGTGTGTGTGTGTGTAGGGGGACATAAGAAACATTTTCCAGCCTCAGGGATTTCTGTTCCCTTCCCCCAACCAGCCTTTCTCCCAGACTCTGGGATGCAAAGAGGCATTCTTATCTCACAAATCCTGGCTCTTCCTCCTACTACTTCTGTGACCTAAGACAATTAATTTATCTTGCTGAACCCCAGTTTGATCATCTGTAATATTGGTAGGGGTGTAATAATAAATAGCACCCATTTCAGAAGGTTAGGACGATTAAATGAGATCATGTGTGTAAAACACTTAGCACTTAGTAAAATCTTAGTGAGTATTTGCTGAGATGACGATAGTGATGAATGATGATGGTGAAGGTGATGATAATAGAGTTCGCGGGACCTCAGGCTCTTTCTTAACTCTGTGGACCTAGCAGTCATTCCCAGATGGTTTGGACCATTGCATCACAATTGCCCGGGGGTTTCTTTAGGTCCTACCTCTGGAATCAAAATTCCTAAGGGTGGGGCCTGGTAATTCTCATTTTGAAGGCACTCTCCAGATGCTTCGGGGGGCCTTAACCCTGTTCAACAATTGCCCCCACCCTTGGTAACATTTCCCCCAACCTCATTTTCCCCATACTCTTCCTCCCCCCACCATCCCATACCTGGACATGACTCCTTGGTTCTCTTCTTTCCGATTCGGAAGTTAGATACTACAGTCTTTTCCTGACTCCTATGCTGGCTGAAGGCAGGGGATCTTCTAAGGGTGAGAGGAAGCGTGTGTGCAGCGGTAGTCCCGCAGGCACGCTGTGCTTGTGCTGCCTAGGAGTCCGAAAGGTTAGAGCCTCAGGTTGTGACCCTGAGATGAGGAAGGAAGCCCCTTAGGTAGGAGCTTAATCTGGAGCTCTTGGAGCAGCCACGAATCAGTCACCCTAACTCTACCAGACCATGGACCTCTGAATTTGCAGCCAAAATTTGTGAACAGTTATTTTTCTTGGAAAAATCTGTGCCTTAGTTTCATAAAATTCTTAAGGGGATGTGACCCCGAAAGGTTACAGATCCTTGGTGTGGACAGAATAAGAGGCCAGCGGTCACTGCCCCATCTCTCCCCTTGGTCAGGTTAAGGGTGATTCCAGTGGACTTCCCACATAACCCCTAACCCGCCAAGACTTATGCAGAGAACTGGGGCACACAATGATCCCATGGTGTGTGTGCGGAAGAAGGTGGCAGCAGAATACAGTGCCCAGAAGGGGATGAAGTTCTTTGGCGACAGTCCTCTGGGGATGTGTTTGGGTTGAGGTTTGAAGTGGTGAGGTGAGCCCTGTGCCAGGTCCATGCAGGTAGAGGGTAGGTGGCTAGAGGGTGGATCCAGATGGAATATCTGATAAATTCCTACTTCCTTTAAGAGATTAACATTGCAGCTGGGAACAAACTTGCATACTAGTCTGATAACGGCCTCACACACATTAGCACCTAGGAGTGAGCAGGGAGGGGCCTGTGCTTAGAGAAGGCTACACGGAGCAGGTGAAGTGTTGGACTTGGGTAAGGAGTCTGTGCATTCAGCGAGCATTTGCTGAGAGTCTGCTATGTGCCCTAAAGAGAGCAGGCTTAAATTTTACCCCAGCAAGCTCTGAGTGGAGTAGGGAAATCAGGCAGTAAGCAAGTCAACAAGCAGTGACCACACAGCAAGTGCCAGGATGGGCTACATCCAGGGTGCTAAAATAATAAGTCATTTAAGGCCTAGTTTTCGAGTACCTACTGCGTGCCAGGTCCGGGTCCAGAGCTAGGCCCTGAAGCTGTAAGAGTAAACAAAGTAGAAGCTCTCCCACTCTCTGCTCAGAGTCTTGTAGGAAAGACAACAGATTTTCCAAACAGGTACATAGTGCTTTTTTTTTTTTTAATTTATTTTTTTTATTTCAGCATATTATGGGGGTACAGATGTTTAGGTTACGTGTGTTTCAGGTACATAGTGCTTTGAGAGACCATTTGTTTGTTAAATACATTGTGCTAGGCATTTAGCCCGCATTATCTCCAACCCCCCAGGAAATAGATATTATTATTCCCATTTTACAGATGAAGAAACTGAGGCTCTAAATCATTTGCTCTAAGTCATGCAGCCGGGAAGTGGGCAGCTGGGCTTTGCCTCAAACTGTCTGATGCCACAGCCTTTACTCTTCTCCACCCTGCTGCCTTACATGTGCCAGATGGGTACAGAGAAGTGACCCAAAAAATTGACAAATAGTCACTGTGTTAGTACCATTGTCATGGCAGACTGGGCCACTCTGTTCACTGCTGTGTCTCAGTGCCCAGGACAGAGCCTGGTACTTTGTGAGTGCCCAGGAAACATTTGTTGAATGCATGAGTGAGTACCTATAGTGTGCCCCGCTTTGCAAAGGTGCATCGGTGGGAGCCAGGGGATGAGTGAGCGCACAGAGACCTGCCCCTTCCTTCAGGATGCTTGGCATCTGCCTGGAGAGTCGGAGGACACAGGAATAGGTGTGCAGTACTGGAGTTGAACAACACGGGTAGGCGGTGTCCCAGGCAGCCCAGTGATTCATTGTCTTGGGATTGGAGCAGACAATCAGTGGCTGTGAGTTGGAAGAAGGAGATGTCACCGTGGGTTGAAGAGGCCTGGGAAGGCTTCCTGGGGGCCAGAGCCCGCCTTAGTGGGATGCATGTGGTTGGTGGCAGGGCCTGGGGTGAGTATTCCAGGTGTACTAAGTGGGGAAGCAGGGAAAGCAGACCGAAGCAGAGCCCTCTGCAGAAAATGCTAGGCCAGAGACTTTGGGCGTGGATGGAGGAGGGCCGGCCATGGTTTTGTTGAAGAGGAGGAGGGCAGTCAAGCCTGGTACAGTAGCAGGCAGGTGTGGCTGAAATCTATAAATGCACAGCCCCAAAGCTGGGGAGATGGGTGGAAGAAGGGGGTTATTGTGGTGATGGGGTGCAGGTGGTGGTTGGCTAGGGCATGCAGAGTCTAACCGGAAGGATTTGGGAGTGGGCAGGGAGAGGCAGGCGTGAGGTGGGACTGAACCAGTTAGAGAGGGGGAGGGGCCAGGTGTGAAGGGCTGGATGGTATGTGGGGATAGAAACCAAATAAGAGCCAGATGTTCATCTAGAGACTAGAGGGTGTGTGAGGGGGTGGAGGTGGCGGAGTGGGCAGGGAAAGGCTGGTGGTGTCATCGACAGCTCTGTCCCAGTTAGACCTGCTGGGCTCCCAGCTGCTGAAGACAGGCCAGGGCAGCTCCCAGTGCCAATTCCAGGGCCAGCCAGCCCTGACCACAGTCCTGACCCCGATCTTGACCTCTACTCGCTTCTTCCACCCACCTGCCCGCAGCAGCAGGCGGGAGAGGAGAGGAGCCCTGGGAACTGTGCGTGTGCGTGTGCACGCGTGCTCCGGGGCACGTGCACTGAGGGGAAGTCGGAGGGCCTGAAACCTCTTTCTCAGCCCTAACCGTTTTCACAGCCTTGCCCAACTCAAGCTCGCCTTTTATGGGGGTGGAGAACATTGGGCACTTGGGGTGATTATTGTCAGGAAAAGGGGATTTGAGCTGTCATACCTTATACATGTGCACCGGCTTGGCACCTGAGAATGGAGAGAAATGAGACGTCTTCCCTCTCCCTCCGGCCAACCTGAATGCAGTCATGGTCCCAGGGTGTGGGGACATAAGGGGGTACCTGCGTCTCTTTTCTACCATGTGCGTGGGGAGGGTGCTCCACTTGGGGGGTGCTTGAGGCCTCACTCTTGCCCTTGCTCTCTCTCCCTATCTCAGTATCAGGGTAATTACCATGGGTGACTAAGGCAGGATGCTGGTGAGAAGGAGGTGTTGGGCAAAGCACAGAGCAGAGAGCAGGGAGGAAAAGGAGGAAGGAGGGCAGAGGGCGGGCCGCCACGGCCTGGGAGCGGCGGGTAGGTAAGGGCGTTCCATGGGCGGGAGCCGCTCTAGACCTGCCAGGCCTCTTATCGGCTCCTCCAGCTGGGACAGACACAGCTGCTACACCCTGCGGTGGGTGAGACTCAGAGTTCTGGGCTCTGGGCTCTGGAATCAGGGTTCTGTGCTGGGACAGACTCTCCTTGTGGAGAGTAGTGTATCAGTGTGAGAGGGAGAGTAGGGGGCTGGCTCTCAGCAGGTTCCTCTGGCCAGGTTCCTCTGCCCAGCTGACAGCTTCTTTTTGCCTCTTTCCCTTGCAGCCCTCCTGATTCTGGGGCCTGCCAGGATGGGGCCCCTGAGGCCCAGCCCAGGCCCTGGGGGACAACGGTTGCTGCTGCCCCCCTTGCTGCTGACACTGCTGCTCCTGCTGGCTCCATCCCCAGGCCACGCCACTCGGGTAGTGTACAAGGTGCCGGAGGAACAGCCACCCAACACCCTCATTGGGAGCCTCGCGGCTGACTATGGTTTTCCAGACGTGGGCCACCTGTACAAACTAGAAGTAGGTGCCCCGTACCTTCGCGTGGATGGCAAGACGGGTGACATTTTCACCACTGAGACTTCCATCGACCGCGAGGGGCTCCGTGAATGCCAGAACCAGCTCCCTGGTGAGCCCTGCATCCTGGAGTTTGAAGTGTCTATCACAGACCTCGTGCAGAATGGCAGCCCCCGGCTGCTGGAGGGCCAGATAGAAGTACAGGACATCAATGACAACACACCCAACTTCGCCTCCCCAGTCATCACTCTGGCCATCCCTGAGAACACCAACATCGGCTCACTCTTCCCCATCCCGCTGGCTTCAGACCGCGATGCTGGCCCCAACGGCGTGGCGTCCTATGATCTGCAGGCTGGGCCTGAGGCCCAGGAGCTGTTTGGGCTGCAGGTGGCAGAGGACCAGGAGGAAAAGCAGCCACAGCTCATTGTGATGGGCAACCTGGACCGTGAGCGCTGGGACTCCTATGATCTTACCATCAAGGTGCAGGATGGTGGCAGCCCCCCACGCGCCAGCAGTGCCCTGCTGCGTGTCACCGTGCTTGACACCAATGACAACGCCCCCAAGTTCGAGCGGCCCTCCTATGAGGCTGAACTCTCTGAAAATAGCCCTATAGGCCACTCGGTTATCCAGGTGAGAAGCCCCCTCCATCTAACTGTTAGACCAGCCTTTAGAAATGGGAGCCCACCCCAACGAGGTGAGCATGTCCTTCACTTAGGGGGAAAACTACCAGAATACTTTGGGAGACCCCTTCTCCCCAGCCCCAGTCAGGAGAGACATTCCCACAAAACCCCCTTCCCTGTCCCAACAGGTGATATTACTTTCCTTTATCAAGCTACTTAGGTGACAGTGACATAGCATATGAACAGTCATCCCCTCACCCCCCAAGGCAAACTCAAATTGGGGAAACTGTGAGAAGTGAAACTTTCTCCCTAGTCCAATGAGATCCTTATTCCCCAGACAGGTGAGCTGAGTTGGAACAAAGGCATCACCTTTTATCCAGGTAAAATCTCTCATGAGATGAGAATGTCTTCCCAACCAGGGTCGGTCTCCCTATAGCCAGATGAGGTTTTCCTGAAGCTGGAGGACACAGCCTCACTTTGCCCCTCCCTGGCAAAGTCAAACGAGATCATTTTAACCAGATGGGTCCTCACAGTTCTGAAACTGTACTGGGTGGGGCGTCTGTACCCCTGCCGCTACCCCTAGGTATGGAGTGCCCATGGGCGTGAGGTGCTTGGCACAGTGGGGGGTCAGTTGCCTCTGTTGAAGTTCTCAGCACCCCTCTCCATGGGAACTGCCCCAGGGGCTGGACAGCTTGGTGGGACTGGGCCCTGGGAGGGAGCAAAGAAAGCGTCCTCGCAGACAGGTGGGTGTATCTCCCGCTGTCATCTCACCCCTGGCCTCCTGCCAGCCCCAGCTCCTTTCTCCTTCCCCATGGGCTGAAGCTGCCTCTGTCTTTGATGTGAGGGAGCTAAGAAAGGCTCACCCTGCCCTGGACACCGTTACCCATCCTGGGAAACCCTTGGGGAGCCCTTCATCCTAGGTCCTCAAGCCAAAGTGGGGGAGGGATGGGAGTTGCAGCCTTTATTTTCAGCTGGTGGACTGGAACCTGAAAAGATAGAGTGAGAAAGAAAAGGGAGACAGAGTCAGGGATGACAAGTAATAATAGCCTAGGTGCCAGGCACTGTTCTAAATGCACCGTGTGTATTGTATCATTTAATCCCTACAGTACAAGGTAAGCATTATCCCCATTTTACAGATGGGAAACTGAGCCCATAGAGATTAGGAAACGTGCCTGATATCACACAGTGGATGGGTTCAGAGCCCACCTTCGCCACATCCAATAGCCTGGCTTCAGAGCCTCAGTGTATAACGGCTTCACCACCCCCCAGGGAGGGGAAGCTGGAGAGTCTGGCAGAGTAGGCTGAGAGGTCGACAAAGTTGAAAAGAGAGGATGGGAGAGAACGGGCCGTGGGAAAGAGGAAGAATCAAAACTAAGCAAGGACGGGGGACAGACAGAAGCCAAGAGTCATAGAGACATAGACAGGGAGATAAGATGGCAAGAGGCAGATAAGAAGCTGGGTGACCAATCCAGAGACAGGGAGGTAGTGGGGATCCTCATCCCAAAGTTGCTGACAGCCAGGCTGGAGTGGGGGAGAAGCTGTTGGGTTTGGCACTCACAGATGCGAGCAGAGACCGGGGTAGCTAGGGAACCCCCCCCAGTAGTCTCCTCTGTAGAAAAAGCCCTGGCGAGTACAGTTGGGTTCCCCTTCCCAAGGGGAAGGAGAGAGGACTCACTCACAGTGCCTTGAGGCCCCGCTAGGTGCAGTGCCCAGCACTGTGTTAGCACTGATTTTTCAGAGATGGGCAGATAGAAGGAGAGATGGATAGATGGACAAAAAGAGAAATAAATGTTATTTAGGGAGCACTTTCCATGTGCCAGGCAGTGTTAGGCATTTTTTCATGTATTATCCCATTTAATCCTCACCATGAGCCTGTGAAATAGGTTCTCTTATTATCCCCATTTTACCTATTTGTAGACTGAGGCTTGGGGAGGTTAAATAATTGGCCCAAGGCCAGTCATACAGTTACTTTGGGAAGCGATAGAACTGGGATTTGAACCCAGGACTCTTCTGTTTTTCTCCCCAGCGACTCTGCCAAGTTATGCCTATTCTCCTCTCTCCCCGCAACAGCTATCACATTCTGCCTGGCTGGGACTCAGCTCTAGTCCTCATGTTTCTCCCTCCCTGGTGGGACCTCATGGCTATTCCCACCTGTTTCCTGTCGCCCCATCACCACCCGTGTTTGCACAGAGTCGGGCGAGTGCGTGTTGGAGTTGGCGTGGGAGGGCGTGCCCACTGCAAAGGGACAGACAGTTCATTGTTTGGTGCTGGGAGCCCAGCCTGCTGCCAGCAGGCTCTGTGGCCTGCACCAGCCCCTCCCTCCTGGCCGCAGGCTCAGGCCGGATTCCTCACACTGGTGCCTCGCCAGCGCCAGCCAGGAGGAGAAGGAGCTGCGGAAACAGGTTTCCCCGGTTTGACAGAGCAGTGGCTGGGCCAGGCCTGGCAGACTCCCTCTGACCCACATCCCTACCTGGCTGCTTTCAAAAGACATCCCCTCACCTGTGGCCTCCAGGTGGGCATGCGGGTCTTTACTCATGCATGCACACACACATACATGCACAAACACATATACTTTCTCATGTAATCACACAATCCCACACAATTATACACTTACGTATGTGCATACGTGCATATTGTACACATACATATGTGCATACACACCATCTCTGCGACTCACACCTTTCCATCCTTCAGAAGGGTCAGAGGCCAGTTCAGCTGGATGAAAGGGCTTCCCTGGGTGCTGGCTGGATCCTCGTCCTCTCACCATATTTGTGTGCACGTGTACAGGAACGACAGGTAGAGTTTATTTCTGCCCTGTCCCATCTCTAGTAGTTGCCTGTAGCACTGTTGAGGATTTGCAGGCTGCATCTGGGCTGTTCAGGAAAGTAGGTTATCGATGTCTGCCAGAGTGTTGGAATTGGGAAAGGGCAGTACTTGTGTGGCTTTTGGGAAGGGTTCCATGTTGGATTAGTTGTGTCTACCGTACTTGTTGGAAAAACATGGGCAGTACATGTGCCCCTTAATTTGCTATCTTTGGTCTAACTCATCCGTGTTCTTCTTATTTTTCTCTCTTGCCCTATAGGTGAAGGCCAATGACTCGGACCAAGGTGCCAATGCAGAGATCGACTACACGTTCCATCAAGCGCCCGAAGTTGTGAGGCGTCTCCTGCGACTGGACAGAAACACTGGACTTATCACTGTCCAGGGCCCTGTGGACCGTGAGGACCTAAGCACCCTGCGCTTCTCAGTGCTTGCCAAGGACCGAGGTGCCAACCCCAAGAGTGCTCGTGCCCAGGTGGTTGTGACTGTGAAGGACATGAATGACAATGCCCCCACCATTGAGATCCGGGGCATAGGGCTGGTGACTCATCAAGATGGGATGGCTAACATCTCAGAGGACGTAGCGGAGGAGACAGCTGTGGCCCTAGTGCAGGTATCTGATCGAGACGAGGGAGAGAATGCAGCAGTCACCTGTGTGGTGGCAGGTGATGTGCCCTTCCAGCTACGCCAGGCTAGTGAGACGGGCAGTGACAGCAAGAAGAAGTATTTCCTACAGACCACCACCCCACTTGACTATGAGAAGGTCAAAGACTACACCATCGAGATTGTGGCTGTGGACTCGGGCAACCCCCCGCTCTCCAGCACCAACTCCCTCAAGGTGCAGGTGGTGGATGTCAATGACAACGCGCCTGTCTTCACTCAGAGCGTCACTGAGGTTGCCTTCTCAGAAAACAACAAGCCTGGAGAAGTGGTCGCTGAGGTCACTGCCAGTGATGCCGACTCCGGCTCCAATGCCGAGCTGGTTTACTCTCTGGAACCTGAGCCAGCCGCCAAGGGCCTCTTCACCATCTCACCCGAGACTGGAGAGATTCGGGTGAAAACATCCCTGGATCGGGAACAGCGGGACAGCTACGAGTTGAAGGTGGTGGCAGCTGACCGGGGCAGCCCCAGCCTCCAGGGCACAGCCACTGTCCTCGTCAATGTGCTGGACTGCAATGACAATGACCCCAAATTTATGCTGAGTGGCTACAACTTCTCAGTGATGGAGAACATGCCAGCGCTGAGTCCAGTGGGCATGGTGACTGTCATTGATGGAGACAAGGGGGAGAATGCCCGAGTACAGCTCTCTGTGGAGCAGGACAATGGTGACTTTGTTATTCAGAATGGCACAGGCACCATCCTCTCCAGCCTGAGCTTTGATCGAGAGCACCAAAGCACTTACACCTTCCAGCTGAAAGCAGTGGATGGTGGCGTCCCACCTCGCTCAGCTTATGTTGGCGTCACCATCAATGTGCTGGATGAGAATGACAATGCACCCTTTATCACTGCCCCCTCCAACACCTCCCACCGGCTGCTGACCCCCCAGACACGTCTCGGTGAGACGGTCAGCCAGGTGACAGCCGAGGACTTTGACTCTGGTGTCAATGCTGAGCTGACCTACAGCATCACTGGTGGCAACCCTTACGGACTCTTCCAGATTGGGTCACATTCAGGTGCCATCACCCTGGAGAAGGAGATTGAGCGGCGCCACCATGGGCTACACCGCCTAGTGGTGAAGGTCAGTGACCGCGGGAAGCCCCCACGCTATGGCACAGCCTTGGTCCACCTTTATGTCAATGAGACCCTGGCCAACCGCACACTGCTGGAGACCCTACTGGGCCACAGCCTGGACACACCGCTGGATATTGACATTGCTGGGGACCCAGAATACGAGCGCTCCAAGCAGCGTGGCAACATCCTCTTTGGTGTAGTGGCCGGTGTGGTGGCCGTGGCCTTGCTCATTGCCCTGGCAGTGCTGGTGCGCTACTGCCGGCAGCGGGAAGCCAAGAGCGGCTACCAGGCTGGTAAGAAGGAGACCAAGGACCTGTACGCCCCCAAGCCCAGCGGCAAAGCCTCCAAGGGAAACAAAAGCAAGGGCAAGAAGAGCAAATCCCCGAAGCCTGTGAAGCCGGTGGAGGATGAGGATGAGGCCGGGCTGCAGAAGTCCCTCAAGTTCAACTTGATGAGTGATGCCCCTGGGGACAGTCCCCGCATCCACCTGCCCCTCAACTACCCACCAGGCAGCCCTGACCTGGGCCGCCACTACCGCTCTAACTCCCCACTGCCTTCCATCCAGCTGCAGCCACAGTCCCCCTCGGCCTCCAAGAAGCACCAGGTGGTACAGGACCTGCCGCCTGCAAACACATTTGTGGGCACCGGGGACACCACGTCCACGGGCTCTGAGCAGTACTCCGACTACAGCTACCGCACCAACCCCCCCAAATACCCCAGCAAGCAGGTAGGCCAGCCCTTTCGGCTCAGCACACCCCGGCCCCCACCCCATCCCTACCATGGGGCCATCTGGACCGAGGTGTGGGAGTGATGGAGCAGGTGTATCAGGCCTGCCACGCTCACCAGCCCATGTGGGGGCCAGCCCGAGCCAGCAGTGGGAGGCAGGGCCACAGATACAGGATGCTGGGGCCTTGGTAATGACCCAGCTGCTTCACCCAGGCATGGGGATCAGGCCGAGGGAAAATTAAGGGAGGGTTTGCTCTGTGGTCTCCTCCCTGCCCTGCCCTGCCCCGCCCCACTGGGGAGAGGTCTGTGGCTTGTTAAATCCCTGGACACTGCACCGGCTGCTGGGTCTTGTGGGTGGGGGCTGATGGGCGGGTGAGCAGAAGTGGGGAGGGAAGGAGTCTGTCCCAAACCTAGGTCTCTATCTGAGACCAGCCATAGGTGCTTCTCTAGAAGGGAAACAGGAGGCCTGGGGTCCTGGTGGGTAACCAGGTGGGGAGTCTGCCAAGGAGGGGGGCCTCCCCATTTGTGCTTCCTACGTATATGTGTATTAACCTCTTCCTCACCACCAGGCTCCTGGGGCTGGGCCCCCCTTGCACTTCCCCAGCCCCAAACACTTGTCCCTGACAATAAAGTTCTCTATTTTTGGAGTTTTGGTTTCTTATTTCCCTGGAACTGAGAGAAGAAGCGAGAGAGACTGGAAGCAGCCCTTTGTCCTCAGGTCCTACCTCAGTTTCCCCTTCCCTTCCCTTTGCCCCTTGCCACATCCTAGCCCTGCCTACTCTACCCCAACCCTGTCTTAGCTTACCATCTCCCAGTCCTCATGTCCCGTCCATGTCTGGGAAAGTGCCCTCTGACCTCGGATGGAGGTGTCTGGCAACGTGTCCCCTCACCACATGCTTGTGAGGCCCTCCCCCTAGGAATGACATCCTTCACCAAGAAAGGGCAGGGGGAGCCGCACTCTGAGACTTGATTTTTCCGGTCTGCCCAAATGGAGTCATGTCTGACAGACCTCAGACCAGAGCACCTGGTGGCGTTCACCCACCTGGTGGCGTTCACCCTGCCTACCTTGGTGAAGGCAGAGAACCTCTTGATTATGCCGGCCACCTTCCCTCGGGGCAAGATCTTCCCCCAAGTCCCTTCCCCAGCCTCCTCATCCCAACACCACTCAACACCCAGCAATTAGCCAGCCCTGCCCTGTGTCTCCCCACTGTGATCACCAGCCTGGGCTGCGGGAGCGGGGGCTGGGGAAGGCGACCTGCTCTGCACCCCACTCTTAGGGCTTCCTGGGCACCGGCAGAGGCTTCCTAGTTCTGCCTCCTGCCTGTGATGCCAACTCCCTCTGCTCCTTCAGCTCCTTGCTCTGGCCACCCTGGGCTGCTGCCTCTCACTCTCTCTCTCTTCGTCTCTCACTTCTTGCTCTCCTGGGTCTGCCCTGTCCCTGACTGTGCCTGGCTGGGAGGAAGGCTAAAGTGTGGGCGAGGGGCCTCAGGTCCTGGGGGAGTCTCTGAGGCCAGAGGCAGCCTATCTCTATGGTGACCAAAGAGGCTTGAGACACTCCGGGGAGGTCCAAGGCGTCAGCTCTCTCCTCTGATTCCATCCACAAACTCCCCTGTGCCCTGGGGGTGCTCCCAGAGTAAAAACTCCTGGAGTCCTTGGAGGAGTGAGCTCCAGTAACATCTCGTGTCTCCTGGACAAATCCAGCATCCGTAGGGTGACCCCCAACAACTCCTGACCTCTTATTCTTTCTCTTTCATTTCTGTCCTTGATGCCACTGTTGTCTTTCTTTCTCCTGTTCCTCTAGTGCCTTCATCTCTTTCTCTTTCCCAGAGTCTGAGGGATTATTCCTTACTTGGCTTAATCCATCCCCACCCATCCAGGGAGCCACATTGAATACTTTCTCCCGACATTCCGACGCAATCAAACCATACCACCTTTTGTCATCAGCACACATAGGCCAAGTTTCTGTTGCGTACTAGACTCTGCTGAAAAAAGTGGTCATGCTTGTACAAGACATACAAGTGAAACAACGAGGCATTGAGAGTCTTGAGTGAGAAGTGTTATAGTAAAGCATTTCCCAACTTGTTCCATGAAACTACTTCTGCTACTACTCACTTCCATTTTTTGAGTCCTCACTAGGTGCAGGGTACCATCCTGAGCACTTATGTGAATTAGCTCATTCAGTGCTCATAACTCTTTGTGATAAAGGTCATTTTAATACTCATTTGACAGAAGTGAAAACTAGTCAATGATGGAGCCAGGTTCAAACACAAAGCATAGGAAATCTGATTTCCAAAGTCTGCTGTTATCCATTATGCTATTTAAAAAAGGAGTTCCATGACTAAGTTAGTTTTGGTAGTAAGAGATTCACTATCACATTAGCCTATTAAAGACTCTGCGAAACCCTGCAAGAAAGGGGGAACGTGTTAAATTCTGTTTAACTCTTGGGGTTTCCGATTTGACCACAGTGCTCCTCCCTTCCTTGAGGAGCAGAGTATGGGGACTTGCACAGGACATGGGAGTGGGCTGCTGGGAGGAGAATGTGAAACTTGAGCCAGCTTGTCAATGATGAGCTGGATTTGGGCAGGAGGGTCCCCCTACCAGGGGTCACTGTGGACAAACTCCTAAGGCAGGCGTGACCATGACCAAGTTGGAGGCAGGGAGGAGGCGGAAAGGGGAATATTCTGGCTGGAGTGGAGGGTGTGAGAGAACGCTGAGAGGTGAGATTGGAAGAACTATAGGTTGTAGAGAATGTGGATGCCTTGCCAAAAGTTCCTCCAGAGGAAATGGGAGTCTCTGAAAGCTCTTGAATTTTTTAGATAAACTGAGTTTTAGAAAGTTCACTGGAATGTATGGTGGATTTAAAAAGGGGCTAGACTTGAAAGTACTGGATTGGACTAAGATGGTGACAATGGGGGTGATGATGGTTGGATTTGGCTAAATTTAGGGAGAAAGGACCCCAGGATTCAAGGGAAAATTGGATGTGGGGTAGGGATGGGAATGAGGGGAGAGCTTCCAAGATTCCCAAATAGACGTCTGCCTCCTGAGTCTGGATGATGGAATAGTGACGACATCATTGGCCATGCAGAAGCTAATTGAAGGAAAAGAATTTGTTTTCAGACGTGTGGAATCTGAAGGGCCAGTAGGGATAGCCAATTGGAAATAATCAGCATGTGTCTAGAACTTCAGGACTAGAGTTTGGGAGAGATTTTGGATCTGGGCTTTTAAGATTTGATAGTCATAGAATTAGAGACAACATTAAGTGTTGAGTATAACCCAACCCTCCATTTTACCGAAAAGAATCCTGGAAAAAGAGACCAAGTGATTTGCTTGGTAGGCAGGACTGAAGCCCTCGACTACCGGATGCGGGTTCTGCAGGGAGGGAGGACTGCTGGCCAATGTCTTGAAAGAACTGGAAAGAGAAACAACAACAGCCACACTGCCCTGTGCCTCCCAGAATCCTCCTGGAGCCCGTTCACCCAACACTGGGTGGAATGTGTTCCTTTATAACTTCCCAGCCCCAGATGTCCAGGTCGATTTTGGGGACCCCATCAGTCATCACCCAGACCCTTCAGTGTTTTGTATCACAACATGGATCCCGAGAAGCGTTGCCTATTCCTAAAGATGAGGTGGGAGCTAAAGTGGGGAAGCAGTTCTGGGCTGCCTTCCTGACAGCTCTGAAACTCCTTGTCCTGACAGCCACCTCCATCCCAGCTGCCTTGAGTGGGATGGAGCTTGTGCGGGGCTATTGGGAGGGTGAGTCTGCAGACCTGGGACCCCCTCCCCCCTGCCATCGAGGGTCAGAGAGTAAAGACAAAGCACTGCCAACGTCCTGGAGACTTGGAAGGAGCCTGGGGACTCATCAGCAGGTTCCTGGGCTTTGGCTGCTTTCACCCTGGCCTCCAGGGGCCCTGGGTCTGCGCCCTCCACAACTCCTAATTTTTGGTTGGCAAGAAAACCAGTGGCAGTCCCAGGTGGGTGTTTATGTGGCTGGCTGGTTGTGCCAAGTGCCAAGCTGAGGTTGCCAGGTTCCTGGGCTGATCGTTAACCTGTGGCAGGCAGACAGGGCTGCTGGCTGGGAGTAGCCTGTCACCGTTCCACTCCCCCGACCCCCAGTCCTCAGTCTAAGCCTCCAAGTCTGGCTCCACCAAGCCAGCAGCCCTCCCAGAAGCTCCTTCCTATTTCCTAGAAGGAGTCTCCATTTGAGGCTGGTTTTCCCAATCTCTGATGGGTGCCGTGCCCTCCCCCCATGCCCAGGCTCCTCGCAGGGCCCTCACCTCTGCAGTTAGTACTCTGTTTCCCCAGTCTGGAGGACTGGAGTGTCTATTGTTCTCTGCCCCCTCCCCCAGGTGCCCTGGTTTGTTATCCGGCTCTCTCTCCTCCCCCTCTCCCTCCTTTTTCCACTCCTCTACCTCTCCGGAGGGGGATCAAGTAGGGGTGGGGGCTTCTGAGTGGGAGGGGCCTCAGCAGGGAGTCCGGAGGCTGCCGACAGCATTACAGACCAGGGATGGGGAGCAGAGGGTAAGGAAGAGGTTGGCTCCTCCGTTGGATGGAGGCAGTGGGAGGTCACAGAGCAGTGAGACAGGTGAGGAGCCAGAGTTTGGGGGGTGCTGCTTGGAATTGAGGGGACTGTTCCGGTACTGGCGAGCTGTTTGGAAGTTAGGAGTCTGTACTGCTTTTAGGAAGCTATGCTAGAAATTGGAGGCTGTGCTGGTGTTTAGAGGTTATTCTGGAATTAGGGGAGTTGGCTGGCGTTGTGCTACTCTGGTGCTGGGTGCTACACTGTCTTGGGGCTGTTCTAAAATTAAAGGGAGGCTGTGCCAATATCGGGGAGCTGGGTTAGAACTAGAAGGGCTATGCTGTAACAAGTGGTTGTACTGGATCCGGGTTACTGGGGTGGCCTGGGCGCTATAATAACACTGGGGCCTGCGCTGTGTCGGGACTTTCAGTGGGGGGACTTGGCTGTACTGGGAGCTGTCCTAGAATTAAGGAGCAGTCCTCTGCTTTCTGGGGGACTATGCTGTGCTGGGGGCTGGGCCTCTTCTTGGTTGCTGTTGAGGCCTGGGGGAGGCTTGGCTGGGGCTGGGGCCTGGTTTGGTGGTGGGCCTTATGGGGCAGGTTGGCTGGCCAGCAGTGACTCTCTCTCTCCCTGCAGTTACCTCACCGCCGTGTCACCTTCTCGGCCACCAGCCAGGCCCAGGAGCTGCAGGACCCGTCCCAGCACAGCTACTATGATAGTGGCCTGGAGGAGTCTGAGACGCCATCCAGCAAGTCATCCTCGGGGCCTCGACTGGGTCCCCTGGCCCTGCCTGAGGATCACTATGAGCGCACCACCCCCGACGGCAGCATAGGAGAGATGGAGCACCCCGAGAACGGTGAGGAGCCTCAGCATGGTCAGGGCACCCCGGGAATGAGTAGAAGCTGGGAACAGTGACGAGACCTTAAAAAATCCTCCATTGATTGAGTTCCTGTTGTGCGTTCAGTAGCCGTCACCGTGCCCAGCGCTCTCAGGTGTATGTGTCAGCCTCACAGCCACTCTCTGCTCTGAGGACTTGATTGTGCCCACTTTAGTGGAGGAAACTGAGGCTCAGAGAGGTTAAGTCCCTAGCCCAAAGTCATACATCTGGAAGTGACAGCCCTGGAGGGATTCACACCCAGGTTTCTCTGCATTCAGTACTGCATTTACACTGCCTCCCTGGGAACACGGTGGCCACAAGGCTCAGCTAACAGTGAGGAAACCTCGAGAAGGCAGATGGTGGTCCTCTAACAGGGTGGGCGGCCCTTGGGAATTGACAGCGGGCCCTGGGTGCTGTGGGCAGCTCAGAGAATGGTGTGATGATCCCCTGGGGGGAGGAGTGGGAGAAGGTCTGGTGAGCGGGAAGGAAGGGGCCTGTCTGAGAGAGGTTTGGAGGGTGCTGGCAGAGGGAGGTCTGGGAGCAGAGCTGGGCCAGGGAATGGATGGCGAGGTGTGCCGTCAGAACGTGTGTGCGCGGTGCATGTGCTGTGCACGTGTGTGTGCGCACGCGTGTGAAGGTGCCCATGGCAGCCTGCGGAAGAGAGTGAATGAATGAGCCTTAGGGATGCAAAGACTCTAACGTGGGCCTGTCCTTGGGTCTCACGCCCTCCTCCATAGCCTCCTCTCCTCCCAAACGATGGAAAGTTCCACTCCCCACCCCTCAGGCACAGGACCTCTGTCTAACCTCCCCGGCCTAGGTCCCGGAGTGCCCTCTGTCCCCACCCCTGCCCCGTCATGCGTGATCTCATGCCCGTCTCGTCCTTTTTGTGCCCGCGCAGAGCCAGCTGGCCGGAGCAGGCCCTGAGGCAGAGTGCCAGGTATGTGGGAGCTGCTGTGGGGTCTGGGGTCTGTGGGACTCGGCCCAGCACCCAGCCCCGCCCACCCAGTACCCATGCTCTGCTCCGCGCCATGTTGGGCCCCCCAACTCTGCCCTGAGCTGAAGAGCCTTGGCACTTTGACGGTTAACAACAGAGCTGTCCCCTCCTCACCTTGCACTGGCAGGAGGCCAAGCCAGGGTGGGTAGTGCCAGGGGAGCCCCTGCCCCAGGCTGTGCAGCTCAGTCATGTCCCTAAGGGGGGAGGTCACTGCCTGGTGCTGTCCCTGAGTGAGGGCGAAACAGGGCAGCTGTGACAGGAAGTGCTCATGGTCTATCCGTTCCCATGGAGACCCCCGCTGCCCAGCAACCACACTGGCTACTGCTGATGTCAGGCGGCCAACTCCTGTTCCCGTGGGTGCTCTGGGCAGGGAGCAGGGGCAAGGCCAAGGGTGGTGGCTGGTGTAGGGGGCCAGAGTCAGGTGGGGAGGGGCTGCATGAGCGTGCTTGTGGGTGTGAGTGTGTGCTTCTATGTGAACACCCCACATAGAAGCTCATCCCTTCTCCGCAGCTTTGAAGCAAAGCCTTGCTATGCTGGGGGAGGGTGGGGGTTCTAGGACAACCGGGAGGCTTGACGGGGTTCAGAAGGAAGGTAGGTGCCCATCTCCGCCTGAGAATAGCGGTGCCCAGTGTAGTAGATTATGTGTCCGTGCCTGTGTGTGTGTGTGTGTGTGTGTGTGTGTGTGTGTGAGAGAGAGATTTTGATTGTGTCCTTAAATGAGGGTGGGAGTTTCCTCAGCCCTCCCTGAGGGTAGAGTTGCATGTTTAGGCCTGTCTGGAGGTAGATGACGGAGTGTGTAGATGAGCATTTGTGCACTCGTCCGAGGGCAGATTGGGTGGGCGTGCGCAAAGAGCACTGGAGGGTGGGTGAGGCTAGAAGGAATGTGTCTATTTAAGGATGGATTGTGTGTGTGTGTCAGAGAGAGAAAGAGGGCAATGGTGGGCTGGTGGATGGTGGGAGGGCGTGTGTGCCTATGAGTTCAGTGGGCAGGAAGGGGTGCGCACCCCTGTTCTGAGGCAGGGTGCAGATGCCAGCAGGAGGCCATGGAGCAGAGCTTGCTGGGCTGCGTGCCTGACCCTGGTCTTCCTGCTTTTTCCCGCAGATCTTCGCCCTTTGCCTGATGTCGCCATGACGGGCACATGTACCCGGGAGTGCAGCGAGTTTGGCCACTCCGACACGTGCTGGATGCCTGGCCAGTCATCTCCCAGCCGCCGGACCAAGAACAGCGCCCTCAAACTCTCCACCTTCGTGCCTTACCAGGACCGAGGAGGGCAGGAGCCTGCGGGCGCCGGCAGCCCCAGCCCCCCGGAAGACCGGAACACCAAAACGGCCCCCGTGCGCCTCCTGCCCTCCTACAGTGCCTTCTCCCACAGTAGCCATGATTCCTGCAAGGACTCGGCCACCTTGGAGGAAATCCCCCTGACCCAGACCTCGGACTTCCCACCCGCAGCCACACCGGCATCTGCCCAGACGGCCAAGCGCGAGATCTACCTGTGAGCCCCCTCCTGGCCGGTGGCCACCCCTGTCCCCCAGCCGCCGGCCAGCTCCCACATGGGCCCATTCCAGGGCCCCACTCTTGACCCCTCCAGTGTGGACTTCCTGGCCAGGGCCCCAAGTGCAGAGGACTACTGGCCTCATGACCACGCTGACCCTTACCCCGTGCAGGGTCCAGGTCCTCTCCCCTCATCTCCATCACCTAGCCCCAGGAGCTCCTTCTTCCCCTCTGGGGGGCTCCGCCAGCTGATGCCCAGGAGGGCTCCTCTACAGTGACTGGGCTCCCTTCCCTCGACTTCCAGGGAGTGCCCCCTGGATTTGGGCAGTTGGTGTAGTCGAGGGTGGGCAGCACACTTTTAACTCATTGTTTCCCGCATGGCCGACCAGGGCGGGGATAGCATGCCCAATTTTAGCCCGGAAGCAGGGCTGAACTGGGGAGCCCCTCTCCCTGGGAACTCCCAGAGGAAACTCTTGACTATCAGGGGCTTCCTGAAGGGCTTTTGTTACCAAAGGTGGGGTAGGGATGGGGGTGGGAGTGGAGTGGAGGCCTCCCCTTCCCATAGTGCTCCTGGGCTGGCCCACCTGCCTGCCACGTGCCCATGCCTGGTCCCATCTGGGCCCCCCCTTCCCTGCTGGTCATGCAGTGTCTGTATATAAGGACCTTGGAATGACGTCCCCATTTCTGCCTGATTTGCAACTTTTCTCGTTGATGTTGTGTTGTCTTGGGGGACCCCTCTGGGGGGGGACCTGCCCTGTGCCCCCTCCTCCCTGCCGCAGTGCCCCCACCCCAGGCCTCTATTGTTCCATGTTGTAAATACCCCTGGGGCCGTGGTGGGATGGGGGTGCAGGCCAGGGAAACAAAGGGTGGGTGGGGGTGGGGATGGGGGTAACATTCGCCTATCAGCAGAGCTGGGCTTTTATTTAATTTTTTTTAAAAATACAAATCTCTATTTTTTTGGAACTGTTGCGCTGTGCCCTGGGGAGGGTCCCCGCTCAGGCTGGCCTCCCACACCCAGATGGGCATCACAGAGGGGCCCTGAGGCTGTGGGGGGCAGCTGGACAGGGGTGGGATGACTGTGCCTCTGGCCTGGTTGGGTGAGTTGGGAGCAGGAAGGTTTGCTCAGGGGGTGGCTGGTTGCTGCCCCCAATATGGGGGGCCTGCACCCTGCCCCCACCCTGCCCCCCAACCCCCAGCCCCTGCCATGACTGACCCGTCAGCCTGTAAAACCACCATTGCCTTGATCTCAGGGGGTGGGAAGGGCTGCCTCAGGGCACCCTGGGCTCCAGGCCCCCTTCTTCCAGTTGGGCTTCCCTTTGCCAGGGTCAGGGGTCCCATGAGGGAGGGGGTAGGGAGATTGGGGGGCAGAGAAGCCCAGTCAGCCATGATGAGGTGGGGTTATTTTCTTCACCTCAGGGGGCCAGGGTGTGAGGGCCATCCTGCGGAGCCCCCATCTCCCATTGTGGCCATCTCAAAGCCTCAGCCCCTCTTCCTTCCAGAAACCCCCACTGCCTTGGCCCATACCTCTCCAGCTCCCCAGGGGCCCAGGCTGGGAGGCTGGAGTCTCAGGGTATGGCCCTTGCTTGACTTAGTCCAAGCTTAGGGGGTTGGCCCAAGTGTGTGTGGGGGGGTGCAGGCTGCTGGGTTGTCTGGTGCCTTTGGGAGCTGTGCTGCTGGGGTCTTGACTCCTGTAACCCCAGAGACCCCACCCCCACCCCAGAAAAGCCAGGGGGCTGAAGAATCACCCTATTCTCTGCCCCTTACCCCTAATGTGTCTTGGGGTAACAGTGCTGGGAAGGAGAGCATTGTTTGGCTGGTGGCCCCAGCATATACAGCCCTAGGGCAGGGTGTAGAGTGGGCTGGGTGGCAGCAGCCAGGTCTAGGGTTTGGCCAAAGGCTCCTTTCCCTGGGGGAGGCCCAGGAAGTGGGCTGGGGGCTTGTTAAAGAGACAGCCCCCTTCCCCTGCACAAACGGGGCAGGTGCAATAGTGGTGGAGTTGGTAGCATTGGGTGCCCAGCTGGCGGGGCAGTGCCCTCAAGGACTGTCCTGGGTCCTGGAGGTCAGGATTCAGGCAAGAAGATTGTATGAGGCCCGTTTGCTTGGTGGAGAAGGTGGTCCAGTCAGGCGGTATTCCTGGGGTCAGTGGACTCCCGCCAGAAGCCCCTGGTGGCCTGGGTACCCTGCCCTGGTCTTGGAGACTCCTGAGCACTGAGTGGAAGGGCAGAGGAGCATTTTGCACAATGGAGAAGCCAGAAGGAAGGGGGTGGCCCAGATGGCCGGGAGGGCTGAGAAGCACAGAGCAGCAGCCCTTCCCACAGGCAAAGACAGAGCCCTAGCCCCCTGGTTGGGGTCGGCGTGCTGAGTCTGTCACCACCTGGGCACTGGAGAGGTGAAACCAAAGGTGGGCAGGGGATGGTGACAGCACTGGGGACTACTCCTGTTGGTCCTAGGTCTGTGAAGCCCCTCCCCAATGCCTTGTGTCGTGTACAGTTTTATGTACCAATAGGCGACATTTGGCCAGAGGAGACTCCACCTCAAACCCAGCCTGACCCAGTCAGTGTCTTCCTAGAAGGGACCTAGTCGGTCCCCATCCCCCTACTTCAGGGCATGTCTCTTGGTAGGGGGAGGATTTGTGGGGACATATTTCTCTCCTAGGGTCCCTGAAGCATGTCTCATATCCCCAGGGGAAGGTCTCTGGGCATTCCTCACCTCTGGGGGCTCTCTAGGCCCTATCTCTCCCCTTGGGAGTCTCTTGGGGACATGTATTCCCGCTGGGGACCATGGGAGCATGTCTCCCCCCCTTCCCCAGGCTCTCTAGGGAGCCTGTTTTCCTCCCAGCGTTCCTGGGAGTACCTAAGGCAAGTCAGTGTGGGGCCATCTCTCTTCCCAGGGAAGGGGTCTATCTCCGAAGCATGTCTGGGAAGGGATGTTTCTGGCCCTCCCCCATCTCTCCTGTGGGGGTGTCTCTGCCCTGCAGCACTTTAGCTGAGGCTGCGCATCTCTGAGTTGTCTTTTCTCCCAGGGGCTCTGGGATACCACTCTCTCCTGAGGGTGGGGCCCCTGGAGCCATTTCTGCCCTGAATAGGGGCTGTCTCCGGGTGTTGGGAGGGCTCGTGTTGGCCATGAGAAAGTCTCTTAAGGGGCGTCTCCATGCGGGACTTCTCTGGGAGGGGGGACTGTGTCTCGCCCATGGGGTTCCGGGGCGGGTGTGTCTGCCCGTGGGGAGGGGGAGACTGTGTCTCCTCGGGTTATCTGAGTGGGGAGGGGGGCCGTGTCTCTCTCGTGTGTAGGGGGGTGGGGCTCGGGGTGGGGGGTTTTGGGCGCGTCGGGTGCCCATATTGGGGTCGTGTTTCTCTTGGTTCGTGCCGCTTCCCACCGCCTCGCTCCTCCCGGGAAGGGCCCCCGCCCCGCCCCTACTCCACCCCGTCCCTGGCGCTGCGAGCACAATCCCGTTGATTTGTAATGATTTCTGTCTCTTTCTGTCTTTCTCTTTCTCTGACCTACCCCCCACGCCGCGAGCATGCGCAGGCACCACCCCTACCCCCTCCGGTTCGGTTCGTTTCCGGTTTGTTTGCTGAGCTGTCAATGAAAGACCCGTGTAATTATTCCCGAGCTTTACAATAAAAGTGTGAAAACCGGACCCCACTCCGCTTCTTCCGGGCCCTCGGGCCTGCGTCCGGTGGAGAGTGGGAGCTAAGTCTGGGGTAAAGGCCTTGGAGAGGGCGGGGGGACGCGAGGGAGAAGAGGGGACGACACCCACACTGGGATTCGTCGGTGCCTCGCGACAATGGGGGGCGAGAGGACACACATGAGGACAGACACCTAGTCCGTACCCCTCAAAGTGTCCCCTACCAGGTCGGCTGGGCCCGACCCGCTCCAGGCCCCCATCTCCACCCAGAGCTCAGGTGCAGGCCAGGAATGGGGGGTGGGGGGTGAGGATTATGCTATGCTGCCTTCTTCCATGGGGCGCCCCCCCAGGACGTGCTGGTGAGGGCTGGGCCCTTCTGTCGTTCCCTGGTGTATTCATCCCCGTTCCCCGCTCCTTTGGCAAAGAGTATGAATTGCGGAACTAGATGGGATAAGAGGCGGAAGACATCTGTCTGTCTGTCGCGTCCTCCTACGCTCAGGAACGAGGGTTGGAAGTCGATTTAGGGAAAGAGAACCAAAAAGGTCTCAGCCCGGGTCTCCGACTGCGTCCCCTCCCCCTTCCGGGCTCGAGCGGCCCGGGCCTCCTCCGTCCGGCTCCGGGGTAAACACCAGCTCCGAAGAGGTCGAAAAACAGAAACCGGATCAGCCGGTTCCCGGCGCCGCCTCCCGGGGCGCTCCTCCCAGCCCTTCGCGCGCTTCCGCTTGGCCGCGTCCTCCCTCCCCGGGCGCGCGCTGCGTGGGCCTCGCTCCGGACCCCGGGGTTGGTGCAGCCTCTGGGATTAGCCGAGCGCAGGGACTAATCCCAGATGAGCCTCCGTGTAAACCCGGATCGACTGCGGGGACGGCGGGGGTCATTGGCTCCCCTTCATCCATTCCCAGACGCAGAGCATCGTGGGGCCTTAGAATCCACCCCGTGTCCCCTCGCTACTTTTCGGAGAGTAGGATCTGCGGGGGGGCGCGGGGGCGTGGCAAGGGGAAGAGGAAGGCACCGCCGAGATCGAGCACACAACGAGCCCGGCGTTGGGGGAGGGGTGGGAGGAGGGTTCAAGGAAGGGCAAAGGCCCCTCTGGCAGCCTCTCAATCCACAGGGTTAGATTAGCTCCCTGGCTCAGTGGGCAACCCCGAGCCCCCCACCAATCCTCCAGTTGCAGAATCACATATTCCCCTCACCTGTGGCCCTGATGACCTGCCCCTAACTTGAGGCCTCACCTCCTTACCTGGAGAGGCTCTCAATCAGCGGGGAGGGCCCCACATCAACCCCTACCCTCGACTTGACCAGTGGGGGATGAGGAGCTCCTTTTGGTTAGTCCTAGCCCAGAAAAAGATGTCAGGAGTCAAGGAAGTTGGGAGAGATTCGGTGGCCGACAACAGAATCCTGCCCGTGGTTGATTTACTCATTCTACAAACATTTCCTGAGCCCCTCCCTTGTGCCAGGCCAGCATAGAGTACTGGGACACCCCAAGAATGGCAGTCTCTATGGGAAAGGCAGACAGGTAAACAATGACCACATCATGTGTTCAGTCCTGCCTTGAGCCGGAAGTTCTGGCAGGAGAACCAAAGGAGGTGTCTCCTCCAGGGTCCAGAGGCTTCCTGGAAGGGGTGGTGTCAGAGCTGACTTTCAAAGGGCGGGTGGGGGACAGGCCACTGAGGAAGGGGTGGTGGTGCAGCCTGAGGAAGTCGTTGCAGGCAGGGGTCTGGAGGTGGAGAAGAAGGTCAGGTGGCTCAGAGGGGCAAGAGAAGTTGGAGAGGAAGGCAGGAGCCAGAACTAGAAGGACCTGCTGGTCAACCTAAGGGGCTTTTGGATTAGAGGAAAGGAGGGAACCATTAGCAGATTCTAAACCCCTGAAGGAAAAGGTCAGATTTACATTCTTAAGGATTCAAACTGCCTTCCTCCCTTCCCTGCACCAGGTTTCTCTGGGGAATCCTGGGTTGGGAGTGGAGACACATAGGCAGACAGACAGGAAGAGGAACCAGATGCAATTCAGACTGGTTAAGAAGGTCCCCACCTTCTTCCATTACGCCTAGAGTCAGAGAGACCTACATTAGAATTCTGGCTGTGCCACTTCCTAGTGAGTGCTATGACCTTGGGAAGGCAACTGAGCCTCAGTTTCTTCATCTGTAAAATGGGGATAATAATGCTTACCATCACCAAGGATTATTGTGGGACTTCAATGAAATCATAAGTCCACTCTTTATTTAGCACATATTTAGCACCTACCAAGTGGCAGGCTGTCCAGGTGCTGGCATTACAGCACTGAATAAGACAGGCATGGTCCGTACTCTCTCTTTCCTGGAACTCACATTCCAGTGGAGAAGACAGACAATAAACAAGCGAATGAGATAATTATAGATTGTGTTAAAGTGCTGCGAAGGAAACAAACAATGGGACATGAAGGAGGATAACTGGAGGTGGGGTAGGGGAAGGGGCCGCTTTGCTCAGCGTGGCTGGGGAAGCTTCTCTGAGGAAACCTGAAGATTTAAAGCTCAGAAAAAGAACATTCCAGACACAAGAAACTGCAGCTTCAAAGGCCCTGAAGTGGGAGACAAAGAATTTAGCCCAAGCACTAAAAGATGCTAAGCTTCCTGTGGGCAGGTACCTAGGTCTCTCATTTCTGTCCTAACCGTAAGGGTAAATACTGGGTGAAGGGAACGGAAATGGAGGGGAGTTTCCATCCTGCTGGGCAAACCCCCCATTCCTTGGAGTGGTATTGGGGAGTTGCTGGCCTCTTATCAGTCAGCCCATCTGCCCGACTTAATCTTCCAGCTGTTCTACAGCCCCTCCCCCCAGTTTTAGGACAGGTCTCAGCCTGCTCCTGTTCCTTTCTGGGGTTCCCAGTCCTCTTCTTGGGCAGGTTGGGGCCCCTCCAGAATCAGCCAGTTCAGAGCCCGGACTGAACAGACTTTAGTATCTGACTTGCAGGGGCTGAGGGGAGGATGATGTTTCCTGGATGAAGATGGCCAAGGGGGTTAGGAGCTTAGGCCTTTTGGAGTCTCCACCTCGGTCTGGGTCTCAGTTCAGGGAGGCAGCCTAGATCCCCGTCCGATTCCCCCTCAAAGAATGCACACGGGTACATTTCTCACCCCGCCGCCCGCCCCTGCTGCAGCGCACACAGCTCCTCTCTCACACACTCACCATCCAGCTGCACACTGTGTCTCCATGGCAACCAGTAGGCCTGGTCCATGGATGTTAGAAATAAGTGCCAGAGGAAGGGGTGGGGGAGAGAGAGGAGAGAAATAAAGAGACTTGGAAAGATAGCCTCCCAAGGAGGCCCCTGCTGCTTCCTTGTACGCCCTGCCAGGAAGCCCTGAATGGACTCAGGCCCTGAGGAGGGAGGGGCTCACGATGGGGATTAAGCAGTAGATGGGGGCTGTCTGGACACAGGTAATGGGATGCAGTGGGCGGTGCGGAGGGAGCAGGATCAAGGGAACTTGCAGGACAGTCTAGAGTCTGGGGTAAGAATACCTGATCTGGGCAAAAGGCAGATGAGGGGTGGGAGACTTGGGGGAGTGACGTTCCCTTCTTCCTGGCCTAATTGGCTGTTCGGGCTGAAATCACCTCTTAGTCACTTAGTCTAATTAGAATTGTTCCGGAGAAAACAGTGGGGGAGGGGAAGGAGAGGCAGGGGTGTGAAGGGGGAGGGTGGGTGGAGACAGAGTGGGGTGGGAGTTCCTTCTGCCACCTGCCACCCATTCTGTCACCGCCCAGTGGATGGTATGGGCCTAAGTGTACAGGCTGGGGGTCACTCTGACACCACCACCGCCAGCTGCCACTGGCGCCAGCTCACACTCACCTGCTTTCTGCTCTGCTCCGCCTGTCTCTGTGAGTCTCTCTCCCCCTCTCTAGCTCCAGCTCTCACTCTTACTCTCCCTCTCTAGCTCCTCACCTTCCCTTCTCCCCTTCCTGGGGTCCCCCTGGTCACCAGTGTTTGGCTAATGAACAGATAAGGGATTTAGGGGTGCTGATGGGGGCTATCCCCTGGGGAGTGGAGGAGGAGCAGGTAGGGGATCATACCAAGAGGGAGGGTAGTAAGAGGGAAAAGGGCCAGCATTGGCCTGGCATGACTCCCCGCCTGCCCACTCCCCCACCCTGCACCCCACCCCACACATACACAGAGGACAGGGCATGTGGAGTTTGACCTCTGGAGCTGGGTGGTCTGATTGCCTTGGACAAGTTACTTAACCTCTCTGAGCATCACTTTCTCTAGCCATGAAATGGGGTAATAAATCCTAAATTTGTCGTGTGGATTTAAGGTGATAATGCAGGTAAACTTCTTAGCACAGACGATTGTAAGGACTCAATAAATGGCAGCTTCCACTGTCACTCCAGACTCCTTTCCTTTCTCTGGGGCCCTTCTGGAGCCAGGACATCTGCATCTTCCATTCCCCTCCTCCTCCTGCCGCTTCCCCATTCTTGGGGGCCAATATTACATCTCAGTTCCTAGGCTCATGCCTCTTGCCTGGTTCCCAAGTCTACCCAGCGGGTGTACCCCTGGGCGTGGGGAGTAGCTGTCTTGGGGGTGAGTCTTCTTTCCTGCCTCCTGCCCCCACGGTCTGGAGGGACAGACTCCTCCTCCAGCTTAGGGTCTATTTTTCCCTTCTCTGCAGGCCTCTGAGGGGAAGAAAGGGGACATGCATAAATGATGCAGGGGAAGTGTACTTGCTGAGGGGGACAATAAGGGATGAGCCGCGTCCAGAAGCCTAAATATTTCATGGGGCTGCAGCACTGGGAAGGGCAAAGTCCCTGAGCTGTGCTTGTGAGTGTGCGCGTGACTCCACGTGACTTGGAGCTGTCCCACGTGCCCAATGCCCCGTGCCCTCCATACCCCTCACCCTCAAAACACTGCACCCACGGAAAGCTGCCCCCATGAACCCTTTCCTGCTCAGGATCCCTCCAAAACCCTCAAAGCACATGCATCGTATTTCTTGCAGCTGGAGTAGTTTGTACAGCTTTTAGGCTGTATTTTATGTGGTCACGTCTTTTCTTGCCATGTTTTCAGTTTCCCCCTTTAGATTCCCCAAGGCCTGGTGCTCTTACCCCTCATCCCATCAGCATTATCAGGAGATCCCAGTAGCTAGAAAAAGCTGGTGGGTTGAAAGCACAGGTTGGCGGGGAGGAGGTTGAGGTCTCCCTGAGATCATGTCTTGGTTGTGGTTGACTAAGGCGGAAGGTGTCCGTCACAGCTGGTGGGCATGGCAGGATAGCAACAGAGTCTAGTGGCTTCCATGCCCCCTACTTACAGAGGAGCTGGGGGAGTGCCTCTGCCAACCCTCTGCCCCCAGGTGGCCCTGTAGGGCTGTTCTCCAAGACCCTTTCCCCACTCCACATCTTAGTAGGGGACTAGAAGATGCCTCTTTTAATCTCCCTCACACGCCCCCTTGTCCTTTTCCTTGGCCCTATCCCAAACTATCATTATTTTATCTATTTGTTTACTTGTTCTATTTCTGTCTCTTCCCACTAGAATAAAAGCACGCAGGAGGCAAGGACCTTGTTTAACTTATTTACCATTACTGAAAATGCTGAACGAGTGAATGAATGAGTGAATGGGAGGAAATCTGCTTGGGGATTCTCCAGCCAGAGCAAGAAAAGGGAGGCAGAGGGAGGGCAGGCCCGAGGTGAGAGGGGATGTAGGCTAGAACTGTGGTGGGTGGGAGAAGGAGGGCTGGAAGTAGAAGAAGTAGGAGAGTTGGGGATGGGAGGGACACTAGGGAAGAGGTGGGGATGAGGAGGGGCGGGGATCGAAGTAGATGGAGCTAGAACCAGGAGGCATGGGCTCTAGGTCCCCAGAGGGGCTAGAGGCAGGGCTCTGGGTGGGAGGAGGTCAGACTTGGAATAGGGAGACAAGGACACTGTCTTCCTGAAATTGGGGTTTGGGGCCAGGGTGGGTAGAGTGCAGCAGCCCACTCGAAGGAACTGAGTCATTGGGTTTTCCCAGGGCCACATTCCCTGGTGCCATCAACATCTCTCCAGCCCACCTGCACCCCAAAATTTGGGTGGGATGCTCAGCCCCAAGTCCCCTCCCCTTGCCTTTCTAGGCCCCAAAATAGGAAATGTTCCAGGCAGGGCTGGCCTGGGCTGCCCTTAGAGAGAGAGCCAGGGATGTTCCACTAGCTGGGAAAGGTGAGCAAAGCCAGCAAGGGTTCCTGACCCTTTGAATACCTATGCTATACCCCCGACCAGGAGGCCCCTTCAGAAGCCTCCATCCTCCCAAATCAAAGGTCACAGCAATATTAACTCATTAGCAGTAAGCCCACAGACAAAACTGGGTTTCACAGGGCTCTGCCTTTTCCTTTGGTCCTTGCCCCAGCTCAGGGGCAAGGCAGACAGGGGACAGGCAGGAGAAGGCAGACAGGGGACAGGGTGGGTAGCCTGGAGTGGAGGTGGGGGGATTCCCATCAGAGAGGTGGTATCTCCCCAAGAATTAGCCAGAGTGGCTGTGTGTGCGGAGTGGCGATGAGGATGAGGGAGCATAGGAGATTGGAGGTACTCACCTGCCATGGTTGTCATGGCAACCCGACTTGGATCCCAAGGGGGTGGCCTCTCCCCCAAAGCCCTATGAAGCTTGGAACACAAGAGTGGAGACACACACACAACACACACACACACACACACACACACACACACACGGCTTTGCCGAACTCTGCTCCTAGGAGAGTGTTGTCAGCTTCCTCTCTCTTCTGTCTTCTCTCTTCTCTGGGTGAGGCTGGGACCACAGAGGGGGCCAGGGGCAGAGGATGTGTCAGGGTGCCAGGGAGGGGGAAGCCCTCCGCAGTGGGGTGGGAGTGTGTGTTTCCCAAGTGTGCGGGTTGGGTGGGATTACGTGTGCCGTGTAGCTGGGTGGTGGTGTCCCAGTATGCATTAGAGGACATGGATACACTCGGTTGACCCACCCCCAATCCTGCAGCTAGACCACACAGCAGAGGGATTTGGGAGGGAGACGGTTATTAACAAAGACAACAATAATCACAGTTTTCCTTAATTGAGAGCTTATTAAATTCCACCTATGTGGTTGTGGCGAGCATTTTACAGGCAGCGTCTCCTTTGATGCTCACGACAATGGTACAAAGTAGGAATTATTAGCCCCATTTATAGATGAGAAAACTGAGATTCTCAGAGGTTAAGTAACTTGCTCCAGGTCAAGGAGCTGGAAAGAGACAGGGCAAGACTCTGCAGGAGAGGAGGAGGCAGAGGACGGGGGTGCCAGTCCCTGAGGCCACTGGTCCTGTCCCCACGCCCCAGGGGTCACTCACGCTCATGTGTCCCTGTTCTCCTTGGCACGGCCAGCCAGATACTGTGCCAAGAGGAGGGCCTGGGAACTTCAGATCTTGGTGCCTGCCTGGGCTGGGCTAGGCTGGGCTAGGCTGGGCTGGGGCAGCTGAGGGCACCTGTGAGGGTGTGGGGTACACTGAGCAGCGGGCATCGTGATTGGCACGAGCCAGGGGAGCGGCTGGCAGCCTTGTTCCTGGTAAACACGAGGAGAGGTTACTTCACAAGGAAACAGTAATTAACTTTAATTAGCACCTTGCATCTCGGAATATTATTAACATCTCAATTTCTCTAATCAAGGCAGCAGGAGAGGGGCGGCATCTGCTTTGCCGACTCCTTCCTGGCCATGCTCCCTGGCTTGGCTTGGGTTCCTGCGGCCCCCACCCCCGGGAAGGCGCTGAGTACCTCCTCAGGGGCAGGCTGCCAAGGGGAGTCTGGGCTGACGGGGCAGAGAGCAGGTACACGCCAGGGACACATGTGTCAGCTCCAGCGGACATGGGGCAGCTGGACGGGGTCGGGGGCAGGGCTGTTTATGTGGCCACATTATCTTTCCAAAAAGACAGGGCTCGGCTTATGTTTCCTGAGCCAGAGAACAGACATGGCTGCCTTGGTATTTTCCCTTCATCCCTTCTTCCCTCCCTCCCTTCCTCCCGGCTTCTTTCCTTCCTTCCTTCCCTCTGCACTCCCCTTCTCCTCTCCTCCCCTCTCTCTCCCTTCTTAGAGCTGGCTTCCTCTTCTCTCTCTTCCCCCTTTCTCTCCCTTTTCTCTTCTCTTTCTTTTCCATTCCCTCTCTCGCTCCCCCTCTCCTCCTCACTGGAATTCTCCATTTTAGCATCCTTTACAGAACGGGGGCTCCGCTTCCACCACAGGGCGGACAGCAATGGGCACAGGCTCACTCCTGCCCTTGAGGAGTTTAGAATCCCAGAGGAGAGATAAAGCTTGGGTGTACTGAGCTCTAATTTGGGCTCCACACTGATAACATCATAATGGAGGTGAAGATAAAGGGCTGTGGGGTTAGGCGGGGGCTAGCTGTGGGGCGGCCAGGCAGAGGCCATCGGGGACATCACAAGGGCAGCAGGATCCAGAGGCCGTGAGGACACTTGGTACTGTTCGGCCCTCTTTAGAAGGCCATCATGGAGGGAAGTCCCTGAGGGTGCAGGAAGTGACTCTCTCTTCATTATATCCACCCTCAATGGCTGTTAAGCCTGCCTCATGTCTGATATTAATAACTGACTGTCCTCCTTGGTCTAATTACAGCGGCCTGCCGCTTACACAATTTGTTATTTATTTGGCAGTGTCCTCGGGGCTATCTCTCCAGTCCATCCAATTTGTGTTTATTGAGCACCTACTATGCCTCGAGGGCCGGGGCTGCCCTGGAGTAGCCTCCAAGTGCTGGAGCTCCCCTCTACAGGGACTGGAGGGGCCAGAGAGAGCCGCCCACAGGCTGGGCATTTTAGAAAAGTCTGGCAGTGTCAGCACGGAGTTCCCCACAGGGAAGAGCCTGGTTCCACATCGGCCTCCACAGCGCTCCTCGCCTGCTGCTGTACTTGTGCCTGAGCGTCGTCTCTGTGCCCCATCTCTGTTTTTATACCTAGAGGATAGCATCAGGCTAAGGTTCAACTGCAAATCCTGTCCAACATTAACCCAGAGGGCAGGTTAAATGTTCAGCGGAGACCCCAATCTCAAACCCACCCCGTTGGGAGGGCACACACCGTTAGATTTGATCATTTACCTTGGTTCAGAAAACTGAGCACATCAGGTTGCCAGGCGCAAAGTGGCACCAGTTATATCTGATCACCCTGCTGACGTGGGCGCGGGACAGGGATGGGGATTTGCTTTTCCCTTGCTATCACGCTAGTCAGCAATTATGATCGACTTTCACCGAGGCCTGCAGGATCTCACTTCCTCTCACAGTAACCTGGAGAGGTGGGAATTATTATGCCCATTTTATAGTGGAGGAAGCAAGACAAAGGGGTGAAGTCGCACAACTGGTAAGACAGTGAGAGCAGGGCGGGACAAGAACCGCTGTGATCACCTCCTTAATTTCTATCTCCCTACTTTATGGGGCACTGGAGGGGGGACCTGAATGTGACCCCTGCCCTCCAGAAGAACCAGAAGAATGGCCACTTGCCAGTTAGAAACCCTAGCTCTCGTCTGGCTCCTCCCACCTCCCGCCCCAGCCCCAGCTCCAACTCCCTGAGGGCCCGGGGTGGGGTGGGGGCTGGGCCTCTGTAATTGCAGAGTAGCCCACAGAGGGTGGGGAAAGAATCTGACGTTTCCAAAGGCCTTTTTGATGTTGATGACTATGGGGATGATGAGGCTGTCGGTCTCCTACGAAGACTGGGGCCTTTCTTTGTTTGTATCTCATTGGAGTCTCTCTTTTCCTCTCTCTCTCTCTCTCTCTCTGCCCTGAGGACTGGTGTTGTCCGAGGACCAGCACTTGCTCCTCTTTGGGGGAGGAAGAGGATGGACTTAGCGGAAGGGAAGCTGGGGAGTCAGCCCAGCCGTCACCTTCCGGGTGCTGGGCACAGGGGTGCGCTGACGTGGTCATTAGCATAATATTTGCATAAGGAACAATTGAGGAGATTGGAGTTGAGCCTCAGAGGAAACACCTGCAAAGAACTGTGGATGAGAGCCTCGCCTGCCCCCCACCCTGAGATCTTTCCCGCCCCCATCCCAGGATTCCAGGAAGGGGGAGGAGTGGCAGGAACCCAACTAAAGATGATGGTGATCACAGAGTTCGCAAGAGTGCCTGCTAGCTGCCAGGCACCTCAGTGGAGGTTCTGTTTCTCTTGATCTTCACAACCACCCTAGGTGGTACATTTTACAATGCCCATTTTATAGAAGAGGAAGCTGGGGCTCAACTCTCCCAACCCCCTCCCGCCCCAAGTCTTACAGACTACGTTAATAGCAGAGATGGACTTTGGAATAGGTCATGTGACTCAAGGCCCTCCACCTGTCCCAGGGGGGCGGGTTGCTCTGGGCTCACCCCAGGCACAAAGATCCAGTCTCCACTGGGTAGTGGCAGATCCTGGGAGGCTTGGAACCAGAGCTCAAAGACAGGCTTCTACACACAGACACACGTACTCACGCATGCACACACACACACACACACACACACACATATGCATAGCCTCTCTGCCCTTCCTCCACCCCTGCTCCTGGAGGCAGAGGAGCTGGCTGACTTGGCCCATAACCAGGTTAGCCAAGATCCAATTAACTAGTTAGCGCAGGCAGAGCTGGGGGCAGGCAGGGGCGCAGGAGAGCAGGACGGATGGGTTGGGTAATGTGCAGAGACAGCCAGAGACAGCGGATCCGCTCTAACTTGATAAGCAGCTCCCAACATCAATGCGCCAGACCCGGCAAGTGCAGCAGCCTCGATCCTGGGCAGCTGCTGGGGGGTGTCAGGCCAGCCTCTGACCCTCTCCCCCCAACTCTGGCTGCCGCACAGTCGACTCACAGCCCCTCAGCAACCCTTGCTCCCTCCTGCTCTGTCTCCTTTCAGGGCTGTGAGGTAGGCAGCTTCTGGGAGATACATGTGCAGCCAAATGAGGCCAAAGTAGAAAGCTGGGAATATCTGTCATCATGCAAGGCAGGTATAGGTGCAACAACCACCTTGAGATGAGATAAGACGGGGTGGAGGATGGTTGATGCTGCTGGAGGAGCTAATGGAGGAGATGCAGCTCACCATGCACCAGGCTCCAGTTGCAAACGATTTATGTATACTATCTCAAATTCACAGCCTCTTGATGTACGTACTATTAGAATCCCCATTTTGCAGATGAGAAAACTGAGGTGTAGAGAGGTTAAGAAATTCGCCCGAGATCACACATCTATTGAGCCACCTCAGCCTCAAAACTACCATACTTTATACTAATACTACCCCTGAACTAAGTGTAAGACTAACAATATCACCAATAGCAATACTACTTGCTTTTATATATCACCTTACAGTTTACAAAGGCTTTTTGGATTTATCGGGACAACAGGCTTATAAGTGGATGTTTTATTTCTAACCTCTGGTTTATAGATAGATGAAATTGAGAGTTGGGGGGTCAATGTGACTTGTCCAAATCCTCACAAGTGGTAAGTAACAGTCAGAACTTGAACCCAGGCCGGGTCTTTCTGACTTCTAGTCTAGTGCTCTTGAGGTGACAATGGAAAAAGAAAAAAAAAAAATCTCATTCTGAAGTCAAGGTGGGTTATTTATCTATTTATTTGTTTATCACAAGCTTATTGGGAGCCGAGTGTGTGCAAGTTACCATGCTGGGCATGCTTATTCAGGGGTAGAGAAAGCAAATGGCTTCTTGCCTTTCCGGAGCAGATGGAGAGGAAAGCCCTGAAGTTCTGTGTCTGGGGATTTGGGGCTGCCATAGTCAGGGGACTCCAGGGAATGAAAGGCCAAAAGATCTCCTTTCTTTGCCCCGTAGGGCACCAGACCAGCTCTGGCTTGATTTCAGAGGCCGCATCTGAAGTTGAGAGTTCAGTAACTCCCCAAGGTCACGCACGGAGACAGAAACACAAACCAGGTCTCCTGAGTTTAGGCTTGTCTCCTCTCAGCCTGGGGCCCCCCATTCATTGCAGGATGGGGACTTCCTAATCCTGCAAGCTCTCCATTCTGTCTGATGTCCTCTCACCACCCAATAGTGACAATGCTGTGCCCCCCGTGCCTAGGCGAAGCGGCCCCATTTCTCTCACCCTGGGCTCTGGGAGGAGGCTCACTGAATTCTTGCTGCTCGGGGCAGTCTGGGGCTTTGGGGTCAGGAGCCGGGCTGAGCATATTGCGCAGGGCAGAGCAAGAGGAAGGCCTGCACCTGTGAGAATGCGGCATCGGGGCCACCCCGTAAGCATATCTGTGTTGCTCTCTGCTTTCTCCCATACCAGCACCAGAGGGGTTAAGACGTCCCCAGCCCAGGGGATGGAGAAGTTGTCTACACAGGAAGCTACTCTCCCAGTCCCAAAGGCCTCTGGGGAGGGGGGAGGGGATAGATTTTCTCCGTCTCTTTCCCAGGCTCCTCAGCCTCCCTGGGGATCCTGCTACATGCCAGAGAGGTGGCCCTTGACCCTGGCCCCTCCACACACCCGCCCCAGCTGGGTAAAGACTCTGATCCCTGCCCGGGGAGCTCTGGGCACTGCGCTAGTGAGACCCCCCCTCTACTTCCTCACCTCATTTTTTCCCACCAGCTCAGTCATTGCCCTTAGTGCCTAAATCCACCCCTGTCCCACAGTCACCATGTTCAGACGCCTGAACTTCTTCCCCCGCCCACGTCCTCTCCTCCCAGCCCCCGCATTTGTAATCTTCTAAAAATAAAAGCCTGTGATTCAAGTAGGCAACTCCGGAAATATACAATCCAGCCCAGGCATCCGCCCCGGGTGGTGGGGGACAAGGAAGGGCCCACATGTAGAAAAATACCCAGACCCAGCACGGCCCCCCAGGTAAACACAGGAACTCAGTCTGTTCCTGGAGAGAAAGAAGGCAAGGGGTGCAGGATGGGGGGAAGGAGGGGTGGAGACATGGCTGGGTGGGGCTCTTGAGCTAGGGTCTCTAACAAAGAGAGGCTGAGGTCTCCTCTGGCCTCCCCAGCTGTGGTCATGAGCAGGTGCTCCCGTCCTCCGTTCCGAGCAAGGCTTGGAGAAGTGGTGGCTGCCTTCCCCGACCACCCGTCCGCCCTGATCATCCAGAGTCAGGACTAAAATCCATGGAAATTCAGGCAGCTCTGGGCCCTATCAGGGCCTGCTGTTGCTGTTTGCCAGGATGTGGCCGAGGGCCACTTTGGACAAAGCCGTTCAGAGACACATATTCCCCATTGCTCTTGCCTCCTGCTGAACCCTGAGCAGGACAGAGGCCAAAGGGAGTCCAGGAGCTGTATCCTCTGAGATCCCTCTTGGATTTCCAGGGGAAGGGGTTCCCCACTCCAACCCCTCCGTGGCTGGCCTGGGTCACATCCTCAGGGTGACAGGAGGGACCAGAACCAAATCACACTGGACTTTCGTTAGATTCACTCCCATACTGAGCCTTACGGACTTCCTGGCTGGAATTTGTGTAACTGCTCAATCAGTACATTTTGGGACCTCATGAACTATAGTAATAATTAATTAGAAGAATAATGGCTAACATTTTTCAAGCACTTATTATGTGCCAGACCCGGGCTAAATACTACACGTGCATCATTCCCACTTAATCCTGTCAGGAGCTCATTTTTATCATCCCTAACTTACAGGTGAGGAAACTGAGGTGCAGATTGCTCACAGAGCTGACCCTAGGTCACACTAGTAAGTGGCAGAGCTGGGATTTGAGCTCAGTCTGTCTGACTCCACAGCCTTTTCCTCTTAACCTGTGTGCCTGTACCATGGCCTGAGGCTGTGGCACCCTGCTGAGAGGGCATCTTGAAAGCAAATGCGGTCTCCAGCTCAGGTGGGCACCACTAATGTCCTGGGGCCAGGAGCTGGCTGGGAGGCTGAGGTTTCTCTCTCTGCTGGCCTGGGCTTCCTCTCTGCATGGCAGAGTCAGTGGGCACAACACAAACACATGGTGGCAGAAGGTCCCCAGCTCCTTATAGGCCATCGGTTCAAACCTCGGGAAAGCAGCAAAGAGGCCTGGGAAGCTGCCCCATCGCCCCATCCCCGGGTCCTTGTCCCCAGTTGACTGGCATCCTGCCTGCCAGCCTACAGGCCTGCCTGACCCTTGCTAACCCCAGCCAGGCAGCCTCCCAGGCAGCAGCAGAAGTCCCATGTGCCTTCCCATTTCTTTCCTGGGGTCAGGGCCCCACCACAGCGCAGTTGTGAAGGAGGTAAAGATGAGAACCTGCCCCTCTCTCCTGTCCGCATGCTTGGGGCCCTTCCCAGCCTCTGTCAGGCTGGCTCTGGGGCTGTTGCCCAACAGCTGGCTTCTGCATCTATCCTCGGGAAGAATTAGACCCTCCTCTTAGGCCCAGGGGAGCTGTCCAGCTCTTCCTATACCATGAGCAACCCCCACGCAAAAGCAGGCATTTTGGATTGCAGCTCTTTTGGTTTAGACAAAATTTATCTATCACTTGTGAATTAGAAGGTGTGCCTGGGAGGATCCCGCCATTAAATTTGATCACACAGGTAAACATGTACAGTGAGTGTATCAGGGGGTCACTGAAGGGATCCCTCAGACATGTTGCCTATGAGAATAATAATGCTAATATTACCAGCTTCTATTTATCAGTCGCAAGACCGACACTGCCCTGAGCACTTTACATGCATTTTTATTTAATACTCACAACAACCCTGTGAGTTAGGTGCCAGTCATCTTATTTTACAGATGAGAAAACTGAGACCATATTCTCACAGTTAATAACTGGATGAGCTGGGGTTTGAACTCAAGCCTGAAGCTTGTGGGGCTTTGTCTTGGTCATTCTGTTCCCGGCCAACTGGCCCTTGCGCGTGCCCGGCAAGTGCACGTGCTGTTCAGATAAAGCTGGCGGCATTTCTGGACATAGTAAAACTGCCCTAGGCAGTTCTGATGGGATAAGACATGTCCTGCAACCTGGGTCAGGCTTTGCTTTAAGCCTCTAATTGGCTGCTGGCCAGGACCCACCTAACAGCTCCAAACTCTTCTGATCAATAACTCGCAGATGCTTTCACACTCACGAAGCATGGTTAGGTCCATCTCATTATGGCCATTCTTGATGGTTCCCCCCACCAAAGAATCCCTCCGTCCCTTTCATGTTTGTCAGTGGAGCTACTAATTTATATGCTCTCTCTTTGTCCTTTGCTTTTAGGTCCTTAACTGATCCTCCCTCCCTCTGTGACCTTGGGGGTCCAGGATAAATTCCATTCAAACTCCCACTCCCTACCAGGATGGCCTTGATACATAAATTTAACTCTAGCCCCTCTGTCTGCCCACCCTGTTATCTCTTTCTTAATATTTCTCTAGTCTTGTCCCTCCTGCTCCTCCTCTGTCTGTCTCTGGTGTCTCTATCACTGCCTCCCTCCCCCGAGCCAATGCCACGGAACCGCCCAACATGTGTAAGTGTGACTGCCTGGAAAATGTACCCTTCAAGGAACCTGAAGTTGAATGACAGTAAACAGAACCTTGGAGACCCGGACATCATCTGGGGTTTACATGGACTCAGCAGCAAAGACTTGGAAACAAGGCAAGATGGGGGAGAGGGAGGGATGGGCATGATCAAAAGAATGAGCTGCAGGGAGAAGCGGGAACTGGGGGAAGTGATATTGATTAGACCAGGGCACAGAATCCCTGCTGTCGGTGTGGAAAGCGCCTTCAGAGATCAGCCAGTCCAGGAACAGCAAAGAAGTTTCAAGTCATGAGCTAATGCTGCATGATGAGCCACAGCTGCCTGGAGCGCATCCTGAGAAGAGTGCGGTTGTTGATTAGCAATGTCTGCCACGGGTATTGCATTAGAAATGGTGCTTGATGAAAGGATTTAACCTCCTTGATCTAGTCTTAACTGCTTCATCGTTGTGCAACCGATGAGCCTCGGGGGAAGGGACTTGTCCAGGGGTTATACAATGAGTTGCAGGTAGATCTCAAGCTCTTGCTGTCTCCTAAAACCCAGATGAAATTTGCAAAACTAGACATTGATAAGGGACTCAGGGAAAGTGGTGAGTTTAAGAAGTTCTAAGTGTGAGATAACCAGTACAGGAGCAGCCAACCTGAAGCTGTGGAGAAGACTGTGGATGCGTTGCAGACCACACACCGCGTGATGCTCGGTGCTCATGAGCGGTCAGTTGGCTGGATGTGCCCAGTGCCCTGGACACCTCTTCCACCTTTCCTCTGACCTCTTTCACCTTTGTCCTCTGAGGAAGAAAAGGGAGTTTACCTTGGAGCAGAGGCTTTGGCTCTCCCTAGACAAAGAGTGAGCCCAGTCGGAGGGAGGGAAGAGGAGGGGAACTGTGCCTGGGCTGGGATGGTACCCACAGGGGCAGAGGCTCTGTGTGGCAATGGAAAGGGCCACGAAAGAAGGTGGCAATTAGGAGGAGCTGAAAGCCAGGCAGGAGGCGAGCATGGAGGCACCTGTGTGCAGGTTTGGTGTGTGGGCCAGAGGAGAAGAAAGAACCTCCAGGTGACGAGAGCTGCACAACGGGAATAATGATACCCTGACAAAGCAGCAGGGCCTTGGAGCCCAGCCCAGCCAGGGTGCTGGCACAGCTCAGACGTGATGCATAAGACCTGCACCACTCGCAGGCTGGAGGATGTGGGCACAGAGGGGGAGGTGGGGCCGAGATGGCCCAAGACCAACACAGCCTTGGAAGTTTGCTCAAGGGCTTCTGCCTTCCTCCTCTTCTCTGTCCCTGTTGTCCTTCCCTTCTCTTCCGTTCCTATCCCAGCACTTACTTTCTCTTTTCTCCCTCCCTGCACCCCTCCACACCATAGAGTCTCCACTGGAAATAGAAGTGGAGAAGGGAGCAGTGAGAATGGTGGTGATATGGAAAGATCTGGAAGCTGCTTTAATCGGGATCATCTGCCCAAGGCTATGAAAAGAAATCAGGCTGCAAGAGTGTCCCAAGAGCAGAGAATCATATCTGGACACCACAGTCAGTTTTTCACAAGAGAAAACTGAGACCTAGAGAGGTGAAGACCTCTCCAAAGTCAGTGTCATGGTCAGACAGTCATGTTGGTTTGCCATCCCACTCTCGCATCTTCCTTCTGCCAGTGACCACTCCTAGATGTTCCCTCGGGAACCACTCCTTCACTCTCTCTGTCCATGTGTAGGAAAGGTTCACCTAACCTGACCTTACCCCCAAGATCCCAGGGTCGGCACAAAACAGGATCTGGTCAATCTGTGCCTTCCATTTCCGAGCCAATAAAAGTTGATCCAATAACGTCAGCAGTGCATCTTTTGCTGAACTATTGGAAAAAGAATGCTTTCTTTCTGTTGGATTTGCCACACTGTTTAAGGTTTAAGGTTTAGGTTTAAGCTTGGAGCTGCTTAAACCACTTGGAGAGTGAGTGGCTGTCAGAGAGCAAAGCTAACACAGAGGAGAGCAGACCCAAGAGTTCAATGAGACAGATGCCAGATGACATTGTCTGAGTGCCTGGATCCAGCTATGCCTGAAGCTTATGCCTGGGTTTTTCAGTTATGTGAGCAAAAATGCCAGTTTGAGTTGAATTTCTGCCATTTGCATCCAAGAGACTGTAAGTCCGCTTAGAGAAACAGATGGAGAGAAAGACAGCCCCAAGAGAAGCACAACTGCAGGGATGAGGACTGATGGGAAAGCAGGTGTGTGTGTGTGTGTGTGTGTGTGTGGTGGCGCATCATGACCATTGCACTGACATTCAGCAGTGAAGCAGGAATACCAGAGTTTGTTGGAAAGAACACACAGCCAAAGAGGATTTTCCAGATGGGCCAATGAGAGGTGGGATGAAAGCTTGTTTGCTGCTACCTAGGCTATCTGTGGAATGGCAGTAGCCCATCTGAGCCCCCAGTCTGTGCAGGGTGTGGGTCTACGTGGGTGGAGAGGAAGACAGGGTCACTTGGAGTTTATCTGGACAGTCAACACCCCGTTGCAACGGAAGTCCCTGCTAACAACGCTTATGACCTAAACCTCATTCCAAGACTGATCTTTAGAGATGAGCAAAACCATTCAACCAATCCCTGCTTGTCACATGAGTTAGGCATCCCTCCCCCACCTGACCCCGTCCTTATCAGATGTCCTCAGATTTTATCTGATTTACAGTGTACAAAACTTAGTGACAAACAAGAGACAGAAGGAGGAACTAAGCACACGCCTGCCTTGTACAGTCCAGGTCGCACAGCTCCACCACGTCACAAGCTGCAGCCCAGACCCCAACTTTCCCCTCACCCTCTGGTAGCAAGATGTGTTCAAACTCCATAGACTGTAACCCAACGAGATGACCTCCTGGGGGCCGTCACCCATGGGCTGAGGCACAGCTGCTCACAAGAGGTGCCAGGTGGGGATGGGCCAGAGGGAGGAAGTCATGCCCAGCACTGATAAGAAACTCCCTTCCCTTGTCCCAGGCACTGTGATGTCTGCACTGGGACTCCCCGGGGGTGAGAGGGAGGACAGGGCCCTGAGCAAAGACAGAGAGGCTGGAGGGCCTGGTTCCTGCTACCCGGGGGTTGCTAGTTCCCTCATGGCCCTTCCCCACCTTTTCCCACTTCCTCGCACCGGGAAACAATCCACGCCTTAACAAAGCCCAACTACGTAACAAAACACATATATGTAATGTGTCTGTAATGTACATATAAAATATATGTCAATATATACAATATTCAGGGTATTGTTATCCTCTCCCCCGCCCCCCATATAGAGACCTTTCGGTGCTGGCGTAGTTGAGATCTGGCTCAGGGCCGGCGCGGTGGCTCACGCCTGTAATCCTAGCTCTCTGGGAGGCCGAGGCGGGCGGATTGTTTGAGCTCAGGAGTTCGAGACCAGCCTGAGCAAGAGCGAGACCCCGTCTCTACTAAAAATAGAAAGAAATTAATTGGACAACTAAAAATATATAGAAAAAAAAAATTAGCCGGGCATGGTGGCGCATGCCTGTAGTCCCAGCTACTCGGGAGGCTGAGGCAGAAGGATCGCTTGAGCCCAGGAGTTTGAGATTGCTGTGAGCTAGGATGACGCCACGGCACTCACTCTAGCCCGGGCAACACAGTGAAACTCTGTCTCAAAAAAAAAAAAAGATCTGGCTCAGCCTTTCTTACAATTACATGGTAATTCAGTTTATCTATCCAGTCCCTTATTGATGGACATTTAGGTTGTTTCTGATACTTTGCTGTTGCAAACAAGAACATCTAATACACTTTGTGAACACATATGAGTGTTTCTTGAGGATTCATTCCTAGAAGAGAGATTCCTGGCTCAAAATGTGTATGAATTTTTCATTTGAAAGATACTGCCAAGTTGGAGTGGAGAACTTTTTCCTGTGAAGGAGCTCTTCATTCCTGAGGCTGAACCAGAGATGAAAGGCACCAAGGGTGGAAACAGTATGAGCTTTCCATTCAGTCATATTCAAGTTCAAATCCTGGCTCTGCTACTCTTTTCCTGTGTGACCTCAGTTAAGTCAATTAACCTCTCTGAGCTTCTGTTTTCTTGATTGCAAAGTAAGAATCATAAGAGCTTCCTCACAAAAGCTGTTGCAGGAATCAAATGCCATCTTGTCAAACCTCTAGTGTGGGCCTGGCATGTACATAGGAGGCTCTTGGCCAATGTTAGCTCCCTCTCCCTGCCTGAACCCCCTTCTGCATCCATCATGGAAGACAAACTCAGGGGAGAGGCGGGGGAAAGTGATTTATCAGTGAGTGTCACACAGAAATCAGGATTCCATGGTGGCTTCTTCTAAAGGTCACAGGCGATTCTTGGAGGTAGGGACCATTTCAAGTAAAGCGTAAGGATCTGCTTTTGAAAACCCAGCCTACGGGACCATCAGAGGTCAGACCCCACCGGAGGACATTTCCCTTAAGGGACATGGACCCTTCACCTCAGACGCCGCCTTCCACGCTCTCAGTGTCTGCGTAGGAGGAAGAAGGGAATCTTCCTCACGAAGAAGAGTAGAGTGGCTGGATTTTATTACGGGGAGTGGCCAGATTGCATCCATAGTCCCAGCTGAAGCCTCAGCAATGCCTAGAGCCCCTTAGCGCAGGTCACCATGCTCTGCTGTGCCCCGCCACCTCCCCCGACCTTCAGGGTATCGTTTCTTCCTTCTGGAGACTACAAGGGTCATGAGACTCCCAGCCTGGGCCGCCCTTCCCGGAAGAGGCTGCATGTGTGAGCCAGCAGCTGCTGTGACGGGGCCTGGGGCGGTGACATTGGCACAAGTGGTGGAGCTGAGCAGTGTGGTGACAACAGTGGTGACAGTCACAGGCCTCCAGTAGATGCAGTCATGATGAGTGATGCTTGGTAGGGGAGGCTGTGGGCCTGGTGAGAACGAGCTCTGTGACCGGAGTCTGAGCTCCATCTGCCACGCGCTGTGTGGTCTGCGGGAAGTGGCTTGCCCTTCTGGCCTCAGTTTCTTCATCAGTAAAACGAGGTGCCAATCCCACCAGTCCTATCTTTTTCAGTGTCTCCAATCAGCAGGTGTCTTTAACATGACAAAGGGCAAGAGTGAATTCAGGTAGAGGTACTTCTGGCTAAGAACAGCCCAGATGGGAGGAGATGACTGAGCAGAACTGGTCACATTATCCTCGGAATGATTTCTTGCTTCCCCTGGAGACTCCTGTTACCATGACTATATTTCCTGGTTCCCAATTCCTGGACTCTGGGGTAGCTGAGATCTGGCTCTCGCCCGACTTAGCATCTCGTGGTGATGTCCTGGCTTCCTGCCCAGGCCCCACTCACTAGTTCTAGTGCTGACCCTGCGGGTCCCGCCCGGCCTGGGGACAGGGCCCAGGCTTGTTGGAAGACGTCAACAGGAGACTTCATGAAAGCCAAATGCTCTGTCCAACAGGGCCTCATTATGGTGGTGGAGGAGCTGGGCCTGAGCAGTCTCAACCAAGGGACGGTTTTCAGGGGTCAGGACAGTTCCAGCCGTGTCTAAGCATGATTGTAGGCTGAGATGGGGGAGAAAAGGCAGGACAGGGGTGCGAGATTAGGCCGGGGAATGTGTCGCCTAGATGGTCCCTTAGCCCCTAATGGAAGTGCGCCCTAGCGTGCCTTGCCCATACCCTCTTCCTGCCTTAGAGAGGGGGAAAGGACAAGGTGTGAGATGACCCAGGAGACTCGACTTCCAGGTTGAGTGTGGAGATGAAGGCCACTAGTCTCCTCCACTGCAGAAAGAATAAAAGGTAGGAGTAGGGTAGACCAGTGCTTGCCAATAAATGGGAGGTGGCAGCGCTGGGGCAACGGCCTCCAGCGGGGCAGGGCCAGGAAGGGAACTCTCCTCTCTTGGGCACCCAGGAGATGTCACCTGCATAATTTCCTTCGGCCTCGTGACTACCTTGTGGGTAGGCGCTGTCTCCGCAGCTCCACTGGGCAGACGAGAAAGCTGAGGGGTCTGAGAATTAAGTCCCCCTGCTAGGAAGAGGCTGACCTGAGATGGAAACCCAGGACTGCCTGTCTGACTGCTAAATTGCTGCCTTCTGTTCCTCACCTCCCTTCCCAGGGCTCAAGACCATCCCGCCTTCGCATCCACCTCTCCCAGGCCTTGCCCCACGCCCCCAGCCCCCTCCAACCGCTCCATCTCCCTCCCCAGAGCTCCTCCGATCTCCTCCCTCACTCTTCACTCTGCTTCCTCTTTGGAAACCAGCCACGGGCTTTTTTCTTTCATCTGAGGGAGAGAAAATGGTCTCGTTCCCCACCCCCAGGTCTTTCCATCCTCTCATCCATCCAAACCTAAGCATCTCTCTCTCTCCTCCCCTCCCCCTCTTGTTTTTTTTCCTTTCTGTTTATCCATCACAGAATCCACCCCCTTCCCTCTTGCCTGTAGGTTCTGTGGCTATAATCAAATCATAACTTTTATTAAATTTAAGATTACTTTTTAATGGAATCAATTTCTTGTGTGGTGCTTCTCTGCCTGCCCGCGGGCTCTGCCGGCTCCGCGCTCAGCATCCCCACCCGCACGGTTGTCTCTGCCGCTGGCGTTTCTGGCTAAGCTTTCTCCAAAGGAGGGGCAGGTCTGCCATCCCTAAACACACACAGACAAACACACACACGCTCACGCACACACGCCGAGATGCACCTTCCTGCAAAGCCCCAGACACACAGCCACGGAGCCCAAGGCGCCCACACGGAGTGGCAGGGGTGGCAGAGGTGGCCGGGGCAGGAGGAGAGAGCTGCAAGAGAGAAAGACTGAGGGCGCAAAACAAACACGGAGCCAAGCAGACATTTCGCAGCCTGTTAATTTCCTACGGTTCTGTTTTCCAGCCTCAGAAGCAAGCTGGTTTCTGGCAGTCCACCCCCTTCCTTCTGACTGCATGGTGCAGCTGGTGAACAGGGAGCAGTTGCAGGGAGGAGGGGGCTCCAGAGGAGCAGCGAGGAGACTCGGGTCTTCGTTTGATTTGTAGAAGTGCAGGCAAGGTGCAGAGACGCTTCTGAAGCTGTGACCCCCAAGAGAAGCCCAGCTGGGAGATTTGCAGGCTGGACCAGTCTAACCCTACAGGTCTGGGCTTCGAGAGGAAGGGAACCTGGGGGAGCTGCAGGGAAAGTTCTGGAGGTAGGAGAGGAAACACGAAAGAGAGGGAGGGAGGGTCACTTGGGTGGAAGGGACAGGGGCTGGGGAGAGCTACTGGGGGAGTTCTTGCAATAAGCTCGGGAGGGTGGGGAGGCCTATAGATGGGGGTTTGCTGACTCAGCAAAGACTTGGCAGCCTCCTCGAGCCGTCTGGACAGCTCTGGGCACTGCTCCAGCTTTTCCGGGAGGCTCCCTGGACAGTCTTAGGTGGACAGGAGATCCATGGGTAGACAGGCAGATCTGAGGCCTGAGAGTGGCAACCCTTGGCTCTCCACACTGTCCTCAGCACACCTTGTTCACCGAGTGTCCGTAGGGGATCTCATGTTCGTCCAGGTGGGTGGGCACAGCTTAGTGGGTAAGAGCACAGCCTTTGGAATCAGGGAGGTCTGTGAATCTAGACTCTGACGCTTTCTAACTGTGTGACCTTGAACAAGTGACCTAACCTCTCTGAGTGTCTTTCCTCCTCTGCAAATGAGGATTCAGTGAAATGATGCATGTGGACCATCGAGCACAAAGCCCGGCACATAGTAAGAGCTCAAGAAGTGGGTTGCTAACATTTGTGTCATATCTTCTACGCCTCACCCAAACGCACACACATAGCCCACCATCTACTGTGCCTGGGTGGACTGGGACCTGAGCCAAGTGTTAGGCCGGAGGGCGGACACCACCAGGCAGGCCTCCGCTCCTGGATGAAATTCAGGCTGGGACCAGGGACCAGGGACCATGATATGAGTGACAGTTCCTAGGATTGGAGCTCAGGACATGGCAGGGCTCTTCTCCCTCCTTCAGTGAGAGGAGAGGCTGAGGCTTGTCGGGAGGAGAGGTGAGGGACTCCTGGGTACTGAAGGCCAAACCCACTCCCTCGCCCCTGACTTCCAGGGACCAAAGAGCCTGAAGCTGGGCTCCCTCGGGGGCAGAATAAAGGGAGAACACCCTGCAGTCGGTTCCTCCCCTGCAGCCTCGGCTAGCCTCCTGCTGGTTAGAGAGACAGTAGAGGGGTCTATGGCCCTACCACCCCAAACGCACCCCATCTCATCTGACCTCGGAAGCGAAGCAGAATTGGGCTTGGTTAGTACTTGGATGGAGACTAGAGGGCTCTGATATCTTTAGATAAGGCCTAAATGAGGGGAGTCTATGAAGATTTAATTAGGCACTGAGCATGGGTGACCTTTGCCTCCCATTCCTGTCCTTCGACCCTAGGGAGGAGGAAGGAACCTGTAGAGAACGCAAACAAGGGAAAAGGCTGGCTCTGGTAGTGAAACCCCTCACGCACCCAGGCTAGGGAGCAGATGCCAACATGGCCACGGCAGAGTACAACCAGGATCAGCAGCTCAGCCCCATCAGAGCTGCACTTTGGGGCCTGGCAGCTGGCTTGGAGTGAGGGGAAGCTGGAGCCTCCTCTCCCAGGCAGAAACTCAACCCTCGCCTTCCCATTACACCTAAAAGGAGGCTGGTCCAACCAGCTCAGCATCCCCCCTCTGTGTGACCCCTGCTGAATCTGCACCTGGACCTACAGACTTGTATGGTCTTGTCTGGACCTGGATGTGCCCACGTGTAGGAACATCCAGGCCATGTTTGTCACACAGGTAGAGCTCTACTGCCCAAGGGGACTTTTGAAGTCTGAATATTATTCACTCCAACTGTCGTTTCACAAGGCACCTGAGGCCCAGACCGGGAAGAGCCACAGACTAAGCGGTAGAGCCGACTAAGGTTTCCTGAATTTCTCCAGCGCTTCTTGCTGTGCTTTTTGGCCCTTATTCTGGATGTAGCTGTGACCCCATCCACACCTTGGATTGCGCACCCTGCATAGGGCCTGCCAGAGCCAGGCACTTGCTATGCGTTCCCAGCAACACTACGAGGCAAGGACTGGTCTGATTCCCATTCAGGCCGAGGATCAGAGAGGTTAACTAACGTCCTCAAGCTAAGCCAGTAAGCGGTGGGGCTGGAATTTGAAACCAGAATGTCTGGCCCCAGAATCAGGCTCTTAACTACTCTGCTCTGCGACGTTTTTTCTCCAGAAGCTTCGCCTGCAGCGGCACACATCTACTTTCACTGCCCCCTTTTCCCATCCTTTACTTTCACATTCGTTGTTACCATCACCACCCCTTAATAACTCATCATTTTCCCGTTTCTTGTTCCGTCTAAGCCAGGCAATCGCCCCAGATGAGGCGGGGCGGCTTGGCACTGCTATCCTCTCCCTTTTCCCTTTATCTTCCCCATCATCATCTTCAACATTGTCGCACTCGCTGTCATCATCAATTTGCACCCCTTATAAATCCCTAATTGCAGATGATTGTGTACTTACAGAACACATGGACTTAACTCCTGCCTTGGGACGGGAGGCGGTGACTTAATCAAGTGGCCTATTCAGTTAAAGTCACCCATATTCCCTCAAGTAAAGGTACAAAGCCAGAATGTAGAAGGCAGTCTCCCTCTTAGAGATTATTCTGGAAATAAGATTGGGGGTGGGGGGTGAGAAGTTTCAAACAGCCAAAGAGTGTCTATTGAGGGAAATTAATCAATGGCCAAGGAGATTGCTTGTCATCTTTCAATATCTACAGAAATAACAAGACTCCAGAGAGGGGACCAGAGCTCCAAGTGAACAGAAGACCAGAGGACACTCTGCCCAACCTGTGCCTCTAACGAGCTACAGGGGAAAGATGGAGCCATAGGCAGCTTCCACCCACTTTGGGTGGTGGCCAATACCCCATCTTCCCCAGTCACAGCATCTCCTGCAGCCCCTGGAAGCCAGCAGCAAGCAACACTGCCCAGTAGTTTTTAAATTGATTATTCCTTTGAGTCCAAATCCCACCCACCTCCCAATCCAATGAGCTTGCTGTCTGGCTGTCCATGAGTGGTGGCTGCCAGAGGTGCCATCATCCTGCACAGGAACTAGGGAAGAGGGGGCAATGGCTTCCCGGACCAGAGCCTCCACCCAGGGTTCCAGCCAAGGCCCCAGAGCTCCCAGGACCTGGAGGATTTTTTCCCCCTGGTTGTATTTGGAATTGGCTGGTTTTCTGGGCACCAGGCCCAGCTCAGTTTAATTTTTGTTTATTTTTATGTACAGATTCTCTTCTGTTTGGGGAAGAGCTTTGTGTAAATTATTATTATTATTTATATGATAAAGAATAAATCACACCAAATAAAAAAACCCACAATCTCTTTTTCTCAATAGAATTACTAAATTAGGGGCTGAAAGGAACAGCCGATATGCTGGGATTTGGTTTCAGGAAGACTTTGGACATGGATTCTCACAAAATGTCTTAGTAAACAGGCTCTGTTATCCTGGATTTGGTGCTACTCAGAGCCAGCAGAGGCATATGGGGCCTCCCAGGAAGACCGCAGTGGTTCAGGCCTAAGGGTGGCTTCCCGGGCCTCCACACATCCCATCCCTGGAGAGATGAGTCGGGCGTTTTGAAGTGATTCGCTAACTCAGAATGGGGGAAAAAAAGAAAAAAAAAAGAGTTGGGGATTCTTGCCAGAAACATGATCAAATGCCCTGAATTGTGTTGGGGGTGGGGTACATAGGAGTTACTTGAATAGTGGCATTATTACATCAGGGGAAAATAAGCCAATCATTTCTTTGCCTATTCATTAAATTTGCATGCCAAGAATCCATTGGTTGGAATGAAATGAGTCAGGAGGCAGGGATGCAGATGGGCAGAGGACCAGCTTGGCTCAGAGAGTGTCCCCAAGTGGTCCCCATCCCCAGCCAGGGTAGGGAGAAGACCAATTCACCAAAAGTACTGCACCCACCCCTGCTACCAACCACCCTTGCATAAAATTCTGTTTGGGGACTAGAGAAAGACACACCCATGTCAGGGAATCTATCCGGGGCTAATATCCTAAAGGCCAGAAAGAGGAAAAAGTCAGCAATAGCTCCTTGGTGGGGTTTTTTGTTGTTGTTTTTTTTGATCTCCTAGGACCTCAGGCTTCCAGAGATTTTAAAAAACAGGTCCAGAAGCATTGCCTACTAGCTTTTGTTCAAACTGTGTCCTCTTCCTAGAATGGCCTTCTCCTACTGGCCCATCTCAGTCCTACCTTTGCTTCAAGGTGCAGCTATAACCACCATCATGGGGAAAAGCAGGGGCTCTGGAGCCTCCTCCTGGGCTTAAAAATCCACTCTGCCACTTACTAGCTGTGGAAAATTTGGACAGGTTACCAAACCTTCCCTGAGCCTTAGTTTTGCCATCTGTACATGGGATACACACACAGAGGCTTAGAGTAAGGATTAAGAAAGAAGGGCCTAACATACAGTACTCTATTAATATAATGTGGTCATTATTTTAAATAATACTCCAGTAATCTATCCCAGAGCTCCCTGATTACGAATTAACTCTGCCTCACCCCAACGTGTACTCTGGGAACACAAAGATTTCACCTTTCAGGTTTCTGTCTTAATCATTTTTCACAATCTGCCCTGCATCAGCTATTTTGTGTGAGTCTGGCAGTTCCTAGCCATGCTTTGCTCATAGTAGGTATTCAGTAAGTCAATAAACGCTCCTTAAAAAAGTTGCCCAACTAGTCAAATTCTGTAAGATTCCACTAAATTCTAATCTTTTCGTTCTAGCTCCTACATAATGCCTGGTTCAGTCACTCAGTAGATTAGGACATGGGAAACAATGGGTGACAGGCTGGGGCCCCAGGAGGAGGCAGGAGATGAGAGGTGAGAAATAGATGGAGCCTACGAGAGATTTTACCGCTTCCAGGCCACAGAGATCAATCTCTTTCCACTGCCCCTCTGTAGGGGACTTTAAATTCCACCCTCGTCTTTGATTAACCAACGGCTGACATGAGACATGTCTCCTTGTCCAGGTCCTTGTCCAGCCAGAGGAGGTGGCTATTGATTAGCTAGACTGGTGCAATGAACTGTACCGATTCTGGGTTGTCTAAGAGGTCCCCTGAGAGGTGGTCCATGTAGGCGAGGGAGATCTCTGAGCGACAGTGGGCACTAACGCACTTGCCCATAAATATCTACACGTTTATATGTGTGTATTTGTGATCCTTTTATCCTGGTGCGCATTCAGTAATTCATTCGTTTGTTCATTTATTATTTATTGAGGCCCTACTATGTGCTAGCACTATGCCAGATGCTGTAATGTGATAGTCGCTAAGACAAAATTCGTGCCCATATGGAGCTTATTTTCTAGTGAGGGAAGAGAGTTAACAGTAAATAGTCAAAGAAATTAACAATTTGATTTTAGATTGTGCAAGTGCTATAAAAAATAATAAAACAAGCTAAAGGGATTGAGAAGGCACGGAGAGGGAGCTCCTTTAGCTTGGATGGTTTGGGCAAAGACCTGAATAATGAGAACAAGTCAGCCTCGGAAAAGTCTGGAAATGGTACATCCCAGGCAGAGGGAACAGCAAGTACAAAAGCTCAGAAGAATTGCTTTGGGACCAGTGACTCTAGGGATCTGTGTCTTTTTGAGGCAAATGTCAATCAGCCTTTATTTCACATCCATATTTGAACCTTTCCATTGCTCTTAGAATCATGTCAAACTCCTCACTGAAACCTAAAACCCCACCCCATTCCCCACCAGCTTCCGACCCCACTGGACTCTTCAGTTCCTTAAATAAAACAAGCTCCCTCCTGCCACAGAGCCTTTGCACAGTCTGATCTCACCACTTTGAATACTGTTCCCTTCCCTCTTTCTCTAGTTAAATCCTATTCCTTTAGATCTCAAGAAGCCTAGGGTGGACCACCCCTCTCCCTTCCATGCTAAATCAGTTTCCTTTGTTAGATGCTTTCATATTACCAAGTTCCTTTAGTCAGACCCTTATCTCACTTGGTAATTATGCATTATCTTATCTGATATTAATATCTGACTTCTCCACCAGAATTACAAGCCTTGGGACAGCCCATCTTATCTGTATCCCCAGCTCCAAGCACAGTGCCTGGTACCTAGAAGGCACTTAACAAATACTTATTGAATGAATGCTTATGGACATTGGGGTCAGCTCCAGGCACTGCTGCCAAGTCCCCATCTGTCCCCACTCTGGGCGGCACAGAGGAGGGGAACAGTATGCAGAAGGTACTCAAAACTGCTGATTAAAAGGGTGTGGGGAAGAGGTCAGGGTTGTTTGGCCCAGGAGAAAGAAAGCCTCAGGGGAATATAATGGCAGCCTTCAAACTCCAGGAGCCTGTCCCGACCCTGTTAATATAGGAGTGGGAGGTGAAGGACTGGGCTGTCAGGGGAGGTGGGTGGGGCTCCTTTTAAGGAAGGTCTTGCAATAACAAGAACTTTCAGGAGTAGGCCAGGTGCCCTAGGAGGTTGTAAGTGTCCTTGGAGGTCCGTAGGCAGACAGGAGAGTAGAGGGAGGCGCCCTTGGGTGTCTTCATTTCAGTGCCAAGACACAGTGATTAGCAGTCTACCAGCAGATCACTTCCCTCAACCCCACTGCTAGTTAGTCTTTTCAGCTGTAGTGAAGTGGGGGCTGGGCGCTGAGCGGTACTGGGGCGCAGGGTCCTTTCCAGCTTCCAACTCCAGCACCGACTCCCGCTGGCCGCCTCTCCCCTCCGCCCTGCCAAGCTCTGAAATGGCTGGGGGAGGAGGGGAAGGAGGGACTGAGGGTGGGGGAGGCTTTTCCGTCGTCTTAAGTGGCTCCCCAGCTGGAGCAATGGTGCATATTTTAAGTGGAGTTTGCAGACAATGGATCTCTCTGGGGCTTGGAGGGGAAGGAAGCTGAAATTCAGGCCCATTCTGTGGAGTCCCAAGTTCTTTGTGTCCATTGTGTGGGGAACAATGCTGTTTGTTCGGCACATTCACTCAAGATGGGGGTGGGGGGATGGTCAGGCCCCAGTTTTCTGAGGTTCTCGGAGGCGTGGGGCTGCTCAGGGAGCGGGAGCCTTTCTGCGGAGGATGGAAGCTGGAGGAGCTGGGGGTGGGCCATCGGGGAGGTGGGGAAGCTGCGAGTCTGGGTGGGTGGGTTTGAGTCCCAGGACAGCCCCCTTAGTAGAAATATCATTTCCCCTCCACTCCTCCCCACTCTTCTGGGAGATTCTAAGCCTGGGGGGGCTTCTGACCTTGACAGGTTGTCCAAAGGCTGCATCCTGGGGAGGGGGAGGAGGGGCAGAGTGGAGCTGTCTGTTTACCAAGTAACACTGGACAAATCACTTCCTCCTTGGGCCTCACCTTCTTGCTCTATTGCCATGGTCGAGGGGCTGGCTAGAGATGGTCTCTCAGTTCAGTTGTTCCTTGGACCAAAATTAGTTCCCCTCCTGTACCGCATCCGCAGTCTCACCCAGTCTGGGCCCCCCTGACTCTTGCTCAGTGGCTCACAATCTCCTTTGCGGGTGGAGGCTGTGCATCCACAGAGGGAAGGGACCTGAGAGATGAAGCCCAACTTGGGTCACAGAACCTCGCTAATAAGAAAATTCCCATGTCTTGGGGACTTAGCAGCTGCTGGACACAGTGCATGCATTATCTTATACTGCCTGGCTTAAAAGCCCTGCCATTAGCCCGGGGACAGTGGCTGTAGTCCTAACTACTTGGGAGGCTGAGGCAGGATCACTTGAGTCCAGGAGTTCGAGAACAGCTTGGGCAACATAGTGTGATTCCCATCTCTAAAAAGTAAAAAATAAAAAAAGCCCTGCTCCCCCACTAGCTGAGTTACCTTGACATCTCTGAGCCTCAGTTTCCCCTCTGTAGAACAGATAATATCTGCCTCACTGGGCTGTTACAAGGATTAAATGAGATAGCACATCTCAAGCACTATGTCTGGAAGGGACGTAGAGTCCATAAATTTAGTCATATACCTGTATGTAATCACTATGTCCATTTTTCAGATATGAAAATCAAGGCTCAGAGAAGGTAAGCGTCACTCAGTGAAAAAATTAGGGCATTCTAAGTCAAATCCAGGCTGGCTGATTCTGAAGCTGAGTTGCTGACCGCTGCTCAGGGCCTCCTGCAGAGATGAAACTGATGCCTGCTCTGAGCAGGCCTCTTCTGACTTCCTAGCAGCACCTCCCAATGCCCCAAAGCCTAGTTTCCTTCTCCCAGCAGGCTGAGTTGAATTGTTTAACCAGGGCTGGTGTCTGAGAATCCCCTCTAGCTCCTCCCATAACCCCACTGTAAACTGGAGTCCCCTTGTTCCCCAAGGACCTCTGCAAGGTAGTGTCTTATGCAGGAAGGGCACCAGGGTTAGGGGCAGGAGCAGCCTGGTACTCCTGTGCTGAGTTCCACGGCCCAGCCATTGCATCTGGCCCGTGAGCTACAGTTTGGCTGGTGCTGGAGAGAAGAGCTGAGCCTGGAGGCTGAGACCTTGGGGGTCCTTGAGGCCTTAGTCCCATCAGGGAGCCTGTCTGGGCCTTGGATGTCCCCAGAGATAGAGCTGGGAGAGGTGCAGATCTGTGAACCGAGGCAGCTGAGAATGAGAGGAGCAGAGGCTTGATCACTGGGAGTGGGGGCAGGTTGGTGGAAGGCACTGAGCCATGGCTCCTTCCCACCCCTAGCCCACCCCTTCGTCCGTCCTAGTCCAGCCCACTCCCACCTACCCTCTCCATTGCTCTCTCTGGTTCGGGTTCTCGGGTTCTCTACCGAATGAGAGGAGGGAGAAGGAGAGGGAGAGAACTGGGAGAAGGGGAGTCCACTTTGCCGATGGAAGCAGTTCTTATTCTATGAATGAAGGTGATGTGGGTTCAGGGCAGAGGAAGGGGGGTGGAAGGAAGCTCTGGGTAGGGCAGCCTGGGATGGGGTTGCCATGGGAACAGCAGCCTGTCAGGAGCCCTGCCTTCAAAGCCGAGGTGCGTGTTGCAGGTTCCTCGGGGAGGCGGGTGGTGGATGCGTGTCTAGGGTAGGGGAGCAGTTCTGATGTGAGCCCCCTGGGACTCCAGCTCCTGGATTCCTGATCAAAACCCTAACCTGAGAGGGAAGTGGCATCACATGATGCTTCCTGGCAGACACCCCTCAGCCTCCAACCCTTTCTTGTTGAATGTAAGGGAGAGATGGGGCTGGAACACACACCGGGTGGGGGCGAGGATGGAAGACCTCTGCAACACCAGCCCCTTCATTTCAAATGCGGCATGAGGGAAAGGGCTCTTATTGGGGGCTGCCAAGGGGTGGGGGGAGGAGGAGAACAGGGGGTTTGCTTTGCCCTCTAGGCCTAGGTTAGGGGCCAGGCTCCACAATGACGGTTGCCTGAGGCCTCTGGCTCCAGTTCCCCAGGGTGCCTTGGAACATGGGACTAGGACTCAGAGAGAAGCCCACTGGGCTCTGTGAGGTCTCTTCAACTGCCCTTACCCCCACCCACTCACCACCACCATGACCTCTGGCCACTAGGGGGGCCATGGCCCAGCATCCATGGGATTGAGGGACAGGTGAGTCCCAAGACCCAGGGTGGCCAGTGAGGCAGTTTGGCTGAGATGTAGCCTTAGTGGCACTTGCCTTGCATGGGGTTGGCCCAGCTAATCCGGGCCCCCGGCAAATCCTGGGAGCCTTCAGAGAGCACCCGACACCCTGGACCTGCCAATCCGGTCCTCGCCTTCTCAGGCTTGATGCCCAGCTCCCCACTCAGACCTTTCCAGAGACCACCTGCCATTCCAGACAGCTCTCAACGCCTGCTGCTCACTAGCGCCGTGCGGGGGACTGCGAGGGACTCTGAATCTGATGGGGGAGATGGACACTTACGCAGTGCACATCAGAAGTTAAAAACACGTGCACTGGAGCCGTGAAAGCCTGGGCTGGAAGCCTCACTTTGCTATTTCTGATTGCGTCAGGGACCTTGGGCAAGTGACCTAACTTGAGCCTCAGTTTTTTCATCTGTAAAATGGTGATAATAGTAGCTCGTGGAGTTGTGAGGAGGATTAAATGAGAACATAGGCTTAAAGCCTTTAGCACATCTAGCACACAGCAAGCTCTGAATAAAGGCGCCTGTTGTTAGTAGTCGCACCAACGTGCTGAGTGCTGGCATGGAGTCGAAAAGCAAAGTGATGAGGAGTCTTGGAGAAAAGAAAAATCAACGTGATGAGAGAATCAGGGCTTCTTGGATGTTGTACCTAATTAGGCCTGAAGGAAAGACAGGATGTGTGTGGAGGGGGAGGGGGTAAAGGTGGGGACAGGGAAGGGCTGTACTAGGTAGAAGGAACTTCAACTAGGAAAGGCATTTAGAGACCTTACTTTATTTCATTTAATCCTTGTAGCATACAACGGCAGCTCCATGTCTCCCTGGGGCCACTCTCCTATATCCCTGTTTCCAGAGGCTCTCCCCCCAACCTGGAACCCTCCCTTGGGCTCCCCCTCCTGATCTTCCTCCTCTCTCTTTCTCTTTCACCCCCACTCCTATTCATCTTCTTCCTCCTCCTTCCTTCTTCCCCTCGGGGGAGGCCAGCTCAGAGAGCAAGTTTCACAAATAGTGACCACTGCCCTGTGAGTGCTTAGGCCAGTGCCTCTCAACTGGGGGGAGGTTGCCCCTCATGGGACCTTTGGCAATGTCTGGAGACATTTTTGGTTGTCACAACTGGGGGGTGGGGGGATGCTACTAGCCTGTAATGCATGGAGGCCAAGGATGCAGCTAAACATCCTACAATGCACAAGACAGTCGCCTACAAAAAAGAATTATCCTGCCCCAAAGTCAATAGTGCTGAGGTGAGAAACCGTGGCTGAGACGGAGAACTGCAGCTGGGGAGAGATTTGGACCCCTGCCCCAGGCTCCTCATGTCCTCCCTCCAAATCCCCACCCCCCAGTTCCTCCCCAACCAACCCTCAGAGTCCCCTGGCCTCACACTCCTCACCACTCCTCCGCCTCTGCCCCTTCCCCTAGGGTCTTGTCCCCCCCTTTTATCCTCTCCCCCGGCAGGGGCTGTGGAGGGCCTGTCAGGAGGAGTCAGCCTGCAGGCTGCACGAAGCTTCCGAGCTTCACTTCGGAGACAGAGCTGCCTGCTGCACTCGGTGCTGCCTGTCCACTGATTGGCCGAGGCTGCTGTTTCCATGGTGATCCCCGGCAAAGCCCAGGGGCCCCCTCCCAGCCCCCCCCATAGGCCTATTCAGTGGCGAGAGCAGCGACAGGCAGGTTAATAAAACAGGAGCCGCGTGAGGAGTCGAGCTGTGGGCCGAGGTCCCAGCGTGGTGGCCCTCCCAGAGGAGCGAGGGGCGGATGGGGGTGGGAGCGAGGAGGAGCCAGCCAGCGCCCTCCCCACTCCAGCGGGGACTCTACCCACTGCGGGTTCTGGGGCTATGCCAGCTCTGGGGGCTTGGGGGTTCACCCCCTGGAAAGCACCTGTCTGCAGTGGCCCCTGGAGGCAGTGTCCCCTCCCCTGTGGGGACCACAGGACCCCTCTTGTCAGCATGGGAGGAGTCCTGGCCTGGGATGTGGAAGGGGAGAGGTGGAGAAGGGGTAAAGGAGAGAGATGGCAGGGACAGACTGGGTGGGAGTCGGGAAGGAGACTGGGGAGATGGGCATGAGGTGGGATGGAGAAAAAGATGAAGAGGCCGATGAGGGAAGAGACGGGAATGGGGCCCGGAGGAGGAAGGGATGAGTTAGATGAAATAGCTGGTGGAGACCTGGGTGTAGCCAGGAGGCTGGGGTGGGGATAGAGCAGGAGCTAGTAGAAGGTGCCAGACAGAGATGGGGACAGCTGCATGCAGGTAGAGGCGGAGATGAGAATTGGGATGGGAGCAGAGGCTGAGGGAGATGAAAAAGGATGGGGGTGGGAGAGAGATGGAGAGGACGGTGAAGAAGGGCGGGTGGGGAGGGGAGCTCTGGGGGGAAGGCAGAGCCTCTGACTAGCTCACCACTTGTGCCCCCGCAGAGCCTGGCCAGTGTAGGTGCTCAGGAAGTGTGTGTTTGCCACAAAGTCGGTGCTCACGCGTTTGAGGAATGAATGAATGGGGTGGGAACCGGTGGGCTGTGGCTGCTGGGAGCACGCTGGTGCTGGAATCAATAACCACAGCAATACCAATGTCACTCCCCGCCCCAGTATCAACACCGAGTGCTCACCAGGGCATCTGTGCCAAACTCCTGCATGGACGACCTCATTTGGGACTTTCAACACTCCTTTGGGCAGGCACTATTGCCATTTGACAGAGGTTCAGAGAGGTTGAGTAACTTGCTCAGAGTTACACAGCTCTTATTTCTTCTTAAATATGCTTGACACGTGGTCAGCTTCTGTGTCTGGACCTGGGTATTTCTGGTGGGAGACCCCAACCAGGCTGATGGCTGGGGCGGGCAGGGAGTTCTGCGCCACAGGGGCTCAAGGATGCAGTCTGGCTGTGATGCTGAGCCGGTGTCAGGCTGCTGGATTGCCATCCCTAACTCAGTCACTCATGGGCTCCATGACTCAGTCTTCCCGGCTGGTGGAGATGCTAGGTTGGCTGTTTTCTGGTGCGTCATTGCAGTCACAACTCCACATGACAGATGCAGAGATGCTATAGCGGTTCTCAAACGCTGTCCCTGAAAGCCACCCATTTTGAGATAGTGGGGGAGCTCAGAACTGGTGCCCCAAAGTCTCAAGTGGAAAGGGCTTTGGAACAAAATAGAATAGCTTGGCTCTGCCATCTATGGTGTGGCCTTGGGGCAGATGACTTAACTTCCCCAAGCCTCAGTTTTCCCATCTATAAAATGGAGATGACAATGCCTTCTAGGGTGACAATGCAGATTACAAGGAGATGAAGTCTGTGGAATGATCGGCACAGAGAAAGTTCTTGGTAAATGTGTATCTCTTCTCTCAGGGCCAGGTTGCTTTGCAGGTGCCCGTTTCTCCTTCTGGGAAACGTGTGATCCCTCACTCCAGGTCCCAGAGGGGAGAAGGGGAGACAAGGGCCCTCCTACCTCCCTATGTCTGTATGGTCACCACTTCCAGAGGACTCAGTGTGAGAGGTAGAAATTGAATTTTGTAAGCCTAGAAAAGAGGGGCAGGATGGGTAAGTCCCATGTGGGAGAATACTTTTATTTGTCTCCTTAGAAGGGGTGGATGGACGCAGGCTGAAGGAGCGAGGTGGGGGTCCACCCCATCACATCTCCCTCCACGCTGCAGCCCTCCCCCACCCCCCAGCCCGAGCAGGGGAAGACCACCGAGCGAGGCCAGGCCTCTGAAGGAGAGCCAGAGCCTCTCAGGCCCAGGCTGACCCGCTGGCTGCTGCTCCTCCAGCCTGTCCGTGGCCACTCGGGCTCTGGGGGTATGGCCAGACAGCCAGGCCAGTGGCTAGGAGCCTAGGCCTGGGAGGGCAGAGGCGGCTGCAGCAACCTGAGCACTCGATAAACCATTAATTCTTAATAAACGACAGGCTGTGCATTATTTAACAATAATGATACTTTCTGTTCCATTATAGATTAAAACACCGGCCTCTTCTTATTAATCCTGCGTTTCAAAAGCCTGTAAATCCTGCACAGCCGGAAGAGATAAAAGCCGGCTCATCCCCATCCCGGGGCTAACACGCTTGCACTGACACGGCGGCCCAGTGGCCCGGCCTGCGTGCTCACGTGTGTGTGCCCTGGGCCCACCCACCACACTGCCCAGCTCCACGACAGCTGCAGGTGCTGGGCTGTCCTGTCGCCGCTCTCTGTCCTGCCTGCTCCTCTCTCTCTCTCTGAATCTCCGCTGCCTCTCCTTTTTGTTTTTCTTGCTCAGCATTTTTCTCTGCTTTTTCTTTTTTTCTGTTTATCTGTTCTTTTCTATCTTGCTTCTCCCTCTCTTTGTATCTTTCTACCTCTGTTTTCTCTCTTTTCCTCATCCTCTCTCTTTCCCTATCGCACTCTCTCTCTCTCTCTCTCACACACACACACACACACACACACACACACACACACACATACAAGTCACCTGCCTCTCCTCCATCTTCACACCGTGCAACCAAGCAAACCTGCACTGTGCACAGACTCTGTCTCCATCTGGTCTTTCCTTTTTCAGGGGTCCTCAGAGGCATGGGGTGGGGATGAGGAAAGATAATTCCATAGAGAAGGAAAAGAAGGAGGAGCACAGAAAAGAAGGAGGGGGCGGGCAGAAAACCCAAGACCAGGCAGGCTGAGTAAGTTGCGAGCCCTCTTGACATACTCCCAGAGCTGCGCAGGGAGCATCTAGTGCAGTCCTCAGTGCATGCTCAAAGCCCCTCTGTATTACCCCTAGGCTCTGTTTACACATCCTCCAGGGACAGGGAACTCACTGCCTCTGGAAACAGCCCTTACATTACTGCAAAGCTCCTATTATTCAACAGCTTCTGCGGTGGGAGCCCATATTCACTTTCAGACTCCCTTTGGCGAACGACAGGCCTCTGGGACTCTGAAGGGTGCCGTTCCAGCTCCCTGATGCCTCCAGTACCACCAGCTGAACATTCCCCATCCTCCCTCTAGGCCTCATGTATCAGTGGGTTTGAGTCCCCCCTTATCCTGGTTCCCCTGCTCTGTGCCAGCAGGGTGTGTCAGAGACAAAGGTGGCCCCAACGCTGACGCTGACGACAGTCCTTGCTGTGGTACAGAGGTCAGCTAGACCCTCCTCCCATCTGGGCATCAGAAACAAAAACAGAGTTTGGGAAGAAAATTCATGCTGACCTTGAATGTCTCTCCCAAGGTCATCGCAAAAAATAATATCTGTTGTCATTTACTGAACCTTTACTACATGCTAGGCTCTCCATTTACATCCCTTATTTTGTGCAGTCCTACAAGATTTGTCCCATTATTATTCCCATTTTGCAGACGAAGAGACACACACTTGGAGTGATTAAGTTAACCTGGCCATCGTCACACAGCTAAGTAAGTGGTGAAGCCAGAATTTGAACCTGGTACTATCTGACTCCGAAGCCCTTACTTTTAATCTATGGATGCTCTCCCTAGCAGTTTGGAACTAAAAGTGTGAAAAGTCAGAGGGACTGGTGTCCCTCAAGCTAAACTTTCTCTCCAGGATTAGACTAATGGTATCCCACCATGGGCTTTCAGCTGAAGGTGCAGATGAGGTAAGGGATCTCTGGCATCTTGGTTTGTACTTGCTGGGCATTTCTTCAGGTCAAGGAGAAAGAGATGATCCCTAACACCTTATGAGTATTCTGCCTGTGGGCTCCATCATCTCCTTTTAATCCTTACTACAACCCTGCGCAGTGGGTGTCAGCCCCTTTAAGACTGGCAAACTGAGGCTTAGAGGGTTTAAGTCAATGGTGTTTATGCTTACAACTTGCTTTGGTGTCTTGGAACTTTTCTGAGATGTTTCTTAAGAGCAGATGAAAGAGAGAGAAAGAGAGAGAGTGAGTGTGTGTGTGTGTAGAGGGTAAATGGGAGAGGAAAAGTCTTCAAGAAACACAACTGGGGAGGGGAGCTGAGCAGCTTTCTTCTTTTTTTGAAATGCACGAATGGGAAATTTAACTTGATCCCTTGTGGCTTCTGGGCCAACCTCTGAGTGAAGTCAGATCATTTTTTGCAAAGGAAAATTTTATCCATTTTTTGGATTTTATGGGGCTTCCTCAATGAGCAAAACCTCTCCCGTCGGTGCTTTAGAGAGGATTTCTCTGCTTGGCCTACAGCGACGCCGTGTAATCTCCCAAAAAATATGGTACTAATATTCTCTGGGTTAGGGTTAGTTTTTTTATGTCTTTGTCATTTTGTTTCTCGGCAGCTCTTTCTGCCGCCTAGAAAGGACGCGGCGGACGCTTTATTTCCAGAGTCATATTTTTTAATTTGATCAAAGCAAATTTCACTCGTTCTCTGTATAAATTATTTAACTCATTTCTTTTGGGTTAAATGTCTCAATAGGAAGAAAGAAAATCTTTCCATCACATTTTCTTCCAGGATTTTAATCAGCTTCTTCAATGTATGAACTTCTTTCCCAGTCCTCCATTCTTCTCTGTCTTTAAGGCTCCCTCCCTCCTTTCCTACGTATCTGCTCTTCTCCGTCCACCACTCCGACTCCTCCTGGGTCCCTTATGTCTCTGGGTGGGAAGAATGGGGAGAGCCTGAACACGCGGGGCGCTGCGAGCAC
>NW_012147908.1:2912979-2949142 GCF_000956105.1 Propithecus coquereli
GCAAAAAATAATATCTGTTGTCATTTACTGAACCTTTACTACATGCTAGGCTCTCCATTTACATCCCTTATTTTGTGCAGTCCTACAAGATTTGTCCCATTATTATTCCCATTTTGCAGACGAAGAGAAACACACTTGGAGTGATTAAGTTAACCTGGCCATCGTCACACAGCTAAGTAAGTGGTGAAGCCAGAATTTGAACCTGGTACTATCTGACTCCGAAGCCCTTACTTTTAATCTATGGATGCTCTCCCTAGCAGTTTGGAACTAAAAGTGTGAAAAGTCAGAGGGACTGGTGTCCCTCAAGCTAAACTTTCTCTCCAGGATTAGACTAATGGTATCCCACCATGGGCTTTCAGCTGAAGGTGCAGATGAGGTAAGGGATCTCTGGCATCTTGGTTTGTACTTGCTGGGCATTTCTTCAGGTCAAGGAGAAAGAGATGATCCCTAACACCTTATGAGTATTCTGCCTGTGGGCTCCATCATCTCCTTTTAATCCTTACTACAACCCTGCGCAGTGGGTGTCAGCCCCTTTAAGACTGGCAAACTGAGGCTTAGAGGGTTTAAGTCAATGGTGTTTATGCTTACAACTTGCTTTGGTGTCTTGGAACTTTTCTGAGATGTTTCTTAAGAGCAGATGAAAGAGAGAGAAAGAGAGAGAGTGAGTGTGTGTGTGTGTAGAGGGTAAATGGGAGAGGAAAAGTCTTCAAGAAACACAACTGGGGAGGGGAGCTGAGCAGCTTTCTTCTTTTTTTGAAATGCACGAATGGGAAATTTAACTTGATCCCTTGTGGCTTCTGGGCCAACCTCTGAGTGAAGTCAGATCATTTTTTGCAAAGGAAAATTTTATCCATTTTTTGGATTTTATGGGGCTTCCTCAATGAGCAAAACCTCTCCCGTCGGTGCTTTAGAGAGGATTTCTCTGCTTGGCCTACAGTGACGCCGTGTAATCTCCCAAAAAATATGGTACTAATATTCTCTGGGTTAGGGTTAGTTTTTTTATGTCTTTGTCATTTTGTTTCTCGGCAGCTCTTTCTGCCGCCTAGAAAGGACGCGGCGGACGCTTTATTTCCAGAGTCATATTTTTTAATTTGATCAAAGCAAATTTCACTCGTTCTCTGTATAAATTATTTAACTCATTTCTTTTGGGTTAAATGTCTCAATAGGAAGAAAGAAAATCTTTCCATCACATTTTCTTCCAGGATTTTAATCAGCTTCTTCAGTGTATGAACTTCTTTCCCAGTCCTCCATTCTTCTCTGTCTTTAAGGCTCCCTCCCTCCTTTCCTACGTATCTGCTCTTCTCCGTCCACCACTCCGACTCCTCCTGGGTCCCTTATGTCTCTGGGTGGGAAGAATGGGGAGAGCCTGAACACGCGGGGCGCTGCGAGCACACCCTGAACCCCTTCAGTGGGAGCCGGCCAGCAGTGCGAGGGCGAATGTCAGGCCCTGCTCGCATCCTCAGCCACATCTCTTCGTGCACAACCAAGACGACCTGTGCCCCCCATACCCATTCTCCCTCCGGGGTTGCAGTCTCCCGCCGAATTTAAATGTAGAAGCCTCTCCCCAAATGTCAGCTGTTTCCGAATAAAATTCCATCCTACTCAATCAATTGCCCCTTGTCCCAGACCAGGTTCCTCAGTGTCTTATTTCAACCTGGTCCGGTTCCCTAAGCCCCAGGGCTCCCCGGGTAGCCCCCTCCCCGGAGGCCCGACGCCTCCCTCGGGGAACAGCGCCGCGCCGGGGGCGGAGCTTTGAGGCTGAGAGGCGTGGTGCTGCGGAGGACCCCGCCCCAGGAGGCGGGGCCAGGGCCCTGCCAAGGCCCCGCCCCCGACCTTGGAAGCCGGCTCTGGCCCCAGGCACTGTCAAGAAGAACAGAAACCTGCAGGGCAAGCTCATTACCCCACGAACACCCTTCCGTCACATCACATTGTTTCAGCCAAGAACAAGTCTCCAGTGGGAATTCCCTTTCCTCTTACTTTTAAAATATACAGTAATTAACAAACTAATGCTATTAACCGCGACAATGAGGAAATTACAATGGAATCGCTGCAGAGTCCACAAGCAGTTGGTGTAGGGGTGGGTGGGTCTTGGCTCCGTGCGGAGGATATAGGGACCCAGTCTGGGCCCAGGTATCATCATCTCAGCCACAGTGGGCCGCAGGCCGGGGGGACAGCTGCAGGGGCTGCTGAGTCCTCAGCGGGTCAAGCCAGGGCTTGGGCAGAGCTGCTCCATTTCCTGTGCTTCCTGCGGGATCCCGGCCATTCTTCCAGCCCCAGAGGTTTGCTCTTTTATGAAACCCTTAAATAATGGAGTTGTGGCCTGGAGCTGACCTGGGCATGTCTACGAGGACATGGCCCCTGCTCTGGAGCAGGCCCGGTGACTTCCCTTTAGGGTCACTGTAGGTTCCTTCTGACAAGGCCTCCGGAGGATGGGGCTCGAAGAAAGCCTAGGGGAGGCACTGCTGTACCACTGCAGCCTCCTTCTCTGGCCCTGCGGAAGCATGTTCATGTTGCCCTGTCCGTCCTTCTGTTTTCCTTCCAGCAGAGTCAGGCTGAATCTTCTCTCTTGGGGGAGGTTTTGCTCATGTACAGCCAAAGACCCCAGGAAAGAGTAGGCTTGTTGTTGCGTGATTGCCTGGAAGTCTGTTTCCAGTCTGACTTCAGTCTTTCATGCTGTAGCCTTCTGTAATTTCCTCTGGTGAGTTCCCAGCAAGCCTAGTTGATAAATTCCAGGAGCCCTTCCCACTCCTGCCTCTTTAACCCAAGTTTTACAATCTCCTCTGTCAGTTGAATCCTCTTCCCTCATCAGGCAGCCTTGGTCATCAGGAAGAGAAACTTCCTTTCATTCTCCCTCCCTAGTCTTCTTGCCAGAGGCCACTCATCCCCTTGCATACTAGCAAATGTCTACTCAGAACTTTTAGAAGTTCTGTTCAAATACCCACAGACAAGTTGCATGCTTACCCCATTTTACAGATGAGGAAACCAAGGCTCAGAGAGGTTAAGTGACTTGTTTGAGATCACACAGCCAGGAAGAAGCATCGTCAAGACTTGACGTGTGGCTATGTTTTTCCACAGGTCCCTACTTTCCTTGTCTCCTCCTGGCTCTTAGGGGAATGGGTACTCCAGGGGAGAGGACATCAGCCTGACTTTCCTTTCTTTCCATGACTATGCTAGCCTGGGGAGGTGAATAAAAAATGAAAAGCTCATTTCCTTTTCCCCTTTACAATAGACAGCATTATGAATTGTGCTATCATCATGCAGATGTTATACATGGGGAAACTGAGGCTTGGAGAAGTACAGTGCTTTGCCCAAGGTCACAGGGCTGGTGGTGACAGAGTCACAACTTAAACCCAGTCCTGTCTGCGTACAGAGCCCACCCCTGCCCTTAGCCACAGCCTGAAGAGAGAGACGTGACTTGGAGTAGGCGACAGTGAGTCCAGCCGGGGCGAATGTGCAGTCCGAGAACCTCATTAGGAGTGAAGCTGCCACACATGTCAAAACCCCCCCGCCAGCCCCATTCCGGCTTGCAGCGCACGGTGTAAACATCCTTACTAATTCACCAGACTCAATCACGCTACCGTGATGGATTTTCCCATCATTACTCCTGAGTGAGTGACAACCTGCACAGACACTCGCCTTCCCCGCTGCCTTCGGAGGGTTTCAGAAATCACAATGCTTCTCTCCCTAAGTTGATTTCAACTCGTCCTAAAGTCATTTTAATTGGTGAAGCGTCAGAGGCAATTTGGGTGACTTTCTGAAAGCCCCTTCCAGCCAGCACTGGGCTGGTGGTGGGGGGTGCTCGAATGCCACCCCAGCCCTTGGGTGGCACTTTCCCCTCCTCTGATTGGTCGGGAGACCGTCCTCTGCGCTTTATTTTCATGTTTCTTGCTGAGGTTCCTGGGGCTGGTTCCTGAGGATAACAAGATTCATTTTCTCAATGGCCCTGACGGATAGGATTGTTATTGTTATTACACTCATATACCACCTTTCCTCCGAGGAGCTTAAGGCGCTCTACAAATTTGAAAATTATCTAATAATCTTCAAGCAACCCTGAGAGAGTGGGAGAAGCTGCAGTTAGAGGCACCGCGGTACAGCCAACGGACCCCCGCCCCTCGCGCTGGCTGGGGAGGGCGGGCATGTGGCCGCGGGTGGCTTGGTGGCACCTGAGGCTCCTGCTCCCCCACTGAATGAGGAAGAGGAAGATTTCTGGGTGGGAGAAGGGAGAGAGAAGAAGGAAAGAAGGAAGGGAGGGAGGGAGGGAAGACAGACCCAGCTCCAAAGGACCAAATCCAACGGGAGGGACCTGAGGCGAGGAGAGTTTTCTTTAAAGACACAAGAAATGAGAGGAAGCGGGAGGCTCCCAGGGGCTTGCAGGTAGGAGAGCTGAAATTCCGAATGGAAATCTACCAAAGCAGCAACCAGGCCGCTTGCAGAGGACTGGGCTCCGGCATGAGAACATGGGCAGAAATATCAAGAAAAGCCAAATCACCAGTTTTGATGGCTGCTCTTAGGTGGCTGTGGGAAGCCTCTGTGGACCTCTTTTTTTTTTTTTTTTCCACCTGCAAGCTGAGAGGTGTGGCATTAGGTCTCTGCCAGCCTGACATCCTATGATTCTGTCTTCCTTGAAATTTCCTCTGGCCAGAGGTGGCCACAGTAATTGCAGCACCTTTACTAAGCGCGAAGGGAAAGCTACTATCAAAATGACGGAAGGGCTTGACCGCATTACCATTATTTTCTTGAGAAAAAGGTGTGCAGACCCCACCTTATTTGAGGCTGTCCTTTCAGGTTTAGGGATTTGGATGGCTCTAGGCAGTAGCCTTTTGGGGACTAAGTATAGCATTGTGGTTAAGAGCTGGGCTCTGAGGCCGGGCGCGGTGGCTCACGCCTGTAATCCTAGCACTCTGGGAGGCCGAGGCGGGCGGATCGTTCTGAGCTCAGGAGTTCGAGACCAGCCTGAGCAAGAGCGAGACCCCGTCTCTACCAAAAAATGGAAAGAAATTAATTGGACAGCTAAAAATATACGTAGAAAAAATTAACCGGGCATGGTGGTGCGTGCCTGTGGTCCCAGCTACTCAGGAGGCTGAGACAGTAGGATTGCTTGAGCCCAGGAGTTTGAGGTTGCTGTGAGCTAGGCTGACGCCACGGCACTCACTCTAGCCAGAGCAACAAAGCGAGACTCTGTCCCAAAAAAAAAAAAAAAAAAAAAAAAGAGCTGGGCTCTGAGATCAGACGAATGTGGTGACATTGGGCAAATGACATAACCACTCTGACCCTCAGTTTCCTCATCTGTTCAAGGAACAATGATAGTGCTGGCCTTCTGTGTAAGGGTGCTATAAGGGTGAACTCACAGATGATGTGTGTGAAGTGCTTGGCACAGTGCCTGGCACAGTCAGCTGTGAGGATGATGAAGATGAGAAGGAGAAGAAATAGATACTGGTGATATGGCTTCTTCTGAACACCTATCTTCCCTCGAGGGCTGGGACAGCCCGGGCAAGATTCAGGGGAGTTAGCAGGCTGGGGGTTCAGGTGGGAAGGGTGAGGCAGGGGCCGGAGACCTGGCATGGTGGGCTTTGAGGCATCGACTCCTCATCCTCTCCCAGCCCCAGGCCCACCAGATCATGACTCTTATTCCAACCCCTTTGCTGCTCTCCCCCGCTGCCCTGATCTTTCCCCTGCAGCTGTAACCGGTGCTGGGGTCGCGTCCCTCTCTGCCGCCCTAGCCGGCGCCTCTCCCTGTGCCTCTCCCTGTGCCTCCACTGGGCCTCTGACAAGGCTGCCCCATCCGGCCAGCTGCAGCTGCTTGGTGAACCCAGCCTCTAGAAAAGGCCCGTGGCCCCCTCTGTTTTGGCTAGTGTGGGGGGCCCCAAGGGAGGACAGTAGGAGGCGAAAGCGTTGCTGCAGACCGGGATCTGGAAGGCAGGTTGCGGAGGAGGACAGCGTAGTTCAGGACAGTGAGCTGGAGCGAGGGCAGAGATGCTTTTGAGGGAGAGAATGCAAGAGAGGGAGGCCCTTGTGGTTCTGTCCATATTCCTACTGAAATGAGACACAGTGAGTACCCACTAATGGAAGCTATTATTAATATCTATATTTTTCAATAAATAAGAAATTCTAAAACATCCAGCCCTCCAAGATGCCATGGAGCCGGTATCATTCATTCATTCATTCATTGAACAAATAGGTATTAAGCACTGACTCTGTGCCAGACCCTATGCTAGCCTCTAGAGTGCAACAGTGAGCAAAAACAGACACGGACCCTGCCCTCATGGAGCTTAGAGTCTAGTGAGGGAGACAGACATTGACTAGGCACATATGCAGATGAAGAAGTAATTTTAAATGTGCTTTGTGCATTCCATCATGCACCTAAAAATATCTGGGAGAGCACAACCGAGGGGACCAACTCTAGATGGCTGGCCAGGGAAAATCTCCTTGTGGAAGTGCTAGTACAGATCAGATCTAAAGGCCAGGGGAGAATTGTCTAGGCACAGACTGGGGAGGTGGGGCAGAGGGACAGTGGTTAGGAGACTGACAGGCAGGGGCTCCAGGGCCTGGCCCATTAGGGCCTTGGAAGGAGGTGGGATTTTTTTTTTTCCTCTTAAGTTCAATGGGGAGTTACTGAAGGGGGTGATTTAATTAAATTTTTAAGGATCCCTCTGGCTGTTGAGTGAGGAATGGATTGAGGGGATGGGAGTAGATAAGCGAGAGCAATGAGCAGGCCAGTTTAGGGGCTCCCAGTATAGGGACCTCCCATAGTTTCCACCCTTCGCTCATTTAGGGTCTAGAATACAGCGATTCTCAACACTGGTTGGTCATTAGAATCACTCGGGGAGTTTTAAGAGTCCTGATGGCCAGGCTGCACCCCAGTCCGCTTAAGTCAGAGTGTCTGAGGCTAGGACCCAGCGTCAGTCCTTTTTAAAGCTCCCCCGGCGATTCCAATGTACCGTCCTAACACAAACTCCATCTCCAAGAGGATAGGGAAGGGACTTCGCCTCGACCGAGCGCCTACTGTGTGTCTGTGGCTCTGCCGGCTGAATTCCCTTTCATTGAATCCCCACCACAGCTGTGAGAGAGCGGCATTATTGTACCCACTTTACAGAAGAGGAAACTGAGATAAACAAAACATTTTGCTTTCCTATTTCCTGGTGTTGAGGTAGTCACTTAAGCCTCTTTGAGACTCAGTTTCTTTGTGTAAATTGGGGATAATTTCTACATCACAGAATTGGCAGGGGAATTAACTGAGGCAGAGCTGCCTACATCTGGAACATATTAAGAGCACCACGTATTGTAACTATTATTAGCAGAGCCCCGGGCCCCAGAGTTAGAGGGAGGCAGAGGCAGGTATGAGCCACTAACCTGTGCTATCCCCCCAGCACAGGTGCTAGCTGCGTGGAAAGAGGTTGGATTCTGCGTTGTCCCTGTCCATGCCCTGGGTGGGACCCAGCCCAGGCACGAGGATCAGAGCGCCTGACGGTGCCTCAGGGTCAGCATCAGCTCCTGACACTCCAGCGGTTCAGTGGGCCCTCCCTGCTTCCCTCTGAAAGGACAGGGGTGGGAATCATTATTCCCTTTCACAGATAGGGCCACACGCCTTGCCCAAAGACATTAAGTTAAAGACAGAGTTAGGGATGGTCGCAGGTCCCTGCCTCCCTCCCTAAAGCATTTTCCTCTTCCACAGGGGCGTGGAAGGGAAAATGAGGCTTGACTCAGTGGGGCCATGGGCTGTCTGGGGCTAGTGCTGGGGCACCAAGGAGGGTGGGTGGTCTGACGGCAAAGACTGGGGCCAAGGCCCAACTCCCCAGACCCCGTATGCTGGTGGTTCCCCAGCAGGCTCCGGGTGAGCCCTACACCAGGAGGGCTTCCGCTGCCGTCCTCCATCCCCAAGAGGGCCCCAGCTTGAGCCCAGAGGGTTTTGCCTGTTGGTCCCCCCAGCCACATCAGCAGAACAGAGTGGCTATGAGCACGGGCTCTGAAGTCAAGTAGACTTTAATTTCAATCCCAGCCCTGCCTCTTTGGAGGCAGGTACAAGTTTCTTAACTTCTCTAAGCCTCAGTGTCCTCATGTGTAAAATGGATATAAGTGAAAAATAATGCAGATCAACTCAACGGATAAGGAAGGAGCTCCTAGATATATTACTCATTGAAAACAGAATGAAAGCAAGATACAGAACAGTTTTAAAACAGTATGCACCAAGGGGAATTTTTAGAAAGGGATATGTCACATATATGTGTGTGTGTGTGGCTGGTATATGCATAGATTATGTCAAAAGGTTCACGAAATGACTGAAACAGTGCTTCCTTTCTGGGGAGCAGGGCTGAGGTTGGAGTAGGAAGAAGGGTTACTTTTCACTGAGTGCAGTTGAGTTGTTTACTTTGTGCAGATTTTATTTTTTTCAGTTAAACTACTTTTTAAAAATGAGGTTAATAATACAGGGTTGACTCACGGATTAAATGAATTAATGCAGATAAAGTGCTTGGATTAAATGAATTAATGTATGCAAAGTGCTTGTCACAACGCCTAGCACAGAGCAAGTATTCAATTCCACAACACAAACATTTACTGGGCTTGTGGTAGATTCAACTGGTCCCAATTCTTCTCTCCCTCTACCACATCCACACCCTCGCCATGGCATCAGGCCTTGCCCAAGGGCGTGGGGCTTGCATGGTGGACATGCTCTCTTACATTCCTGCCTTTTGTAGAATATGCCTCAGGTAGCTGCTAGGATGAGAGATGGGGTGGGGGGGGCAGACCTGCACCCAACCCAGAGATTAGAGCCCAGTCTAGATCAACCAAAGCCCAGACAACCTGCAGGAAATAAATACTTATTGTCGTATGATCCTGACTTTTGGGATAGTTTGTTACACAGCATTATTGTGGCAAAAGCTGACTAATACAGAGCACCTATCATAGGCCAAGCGCTATGCTAAGTACTGGGGGTAGAGTGGTGAGCAAAACCAGCTCCTGTCCTCGTGGCCTTATTCTCTAATGATGAGAAGGCTGTGAGAGCATTTAATGGCAGGGGGGTGGGGTGGGTTGATCTAGGCAGGGGATCAAAGGAGCTTCCCTGAGGAAGTGACACTTGAACTGAGACCTGAAGGCTGAGTAGGAGTTAACTAAATAGACTCTTCCAGACAGAGGAATAGAATGTGCAACGGCCCTGAGGCTGGAAGGGAGCTGACAGTGGCTGGATAAGAGGGACAAGAGTGAGATGAGGCGGTAAGGGGGAGATGGTGGGGGCTGCGGGTCAGGCAAGGATTCTTTTTAAAGCAATGGGGAATTATGGAAGGGTCTGGGAAGAAGGTTTGGTGGAAGGGAGAGGAAGACTTAATCAAATTTATTTTGGGAAAGGTCCTTTGGACTGAGGTTATAAACATACTAGATGTTATGTCAGTTGAGGTGTATTAGAACGAATATTAAAATCAATTTCACACAATATCTTCTAGAAAAGTATTAATATTACAATATTTGTGCCCAACAATGTGTCCGTCTCTGTGTCTCTGCCACATTTGTATCTATAGCCACATCTGTGACCTTGCTTTTGGGTCCGGCCCCAGAGGTTCCAGGGTCCACAGCACCTCTCCCAAATTACTGGGGTCCCTGAAAACTTAGAGTCTTCTTCATCCACAACGTACGTGTTTCCGAGACTCTCGCCCATCTCCTGGGCTTCTTGGGGCTCTCCAGGCTGGGCTGGTGGTGCTGGCCTCCCGACTGGTAGAGGCCAAAGGCTGCCCCAGGGCTCCGGAGTCTGAGGTGGGGCGACGGCTCCCCCCAGATGGGTGGGAGGGGTCCGAGGCACCAAAGGCCCTGGCATCTGCAAACCTCACATCAGTGCAAATCGATGCAAGATTAAAATTCATGATGGTTCCAGGGCACAACTGCAAACAATTTGTTCAGTAAACTTTGCTCTAATTGGCATTCGTAGAATCTCCTGTTAATCAGGCCCCTTGGGCTCTGTGGAGCTGGGATGCTCTGTCTCCCCATGACAGGACAGGGAGCATGTATGGGTGGGTGTGAGAGGAAGGGGGAGGGAGGATATTCGAATGTGAGTGTCTGTAATTATGTGCCTGGGTAGGGCTTGGTGTGTGCACTCAGGTGACAGAGTGGGGTGTTCGTAGGCGACTTGGCCTAGGGCGTGCCTCTGTGCCACGCTGTGGTTCTCCGTGATGGGGAGTGAGGGGGCAGAACAGCCTGAGTCGCTCTGTGGGCCAGTCTGTTGGGGAGTGGTGCGTCCCTAAGTGTTGGGGTAATACACATCAGCTGGGGTGTGTCCAGGTGGCGAGAGCGTGCATCTGTCAGTGTGCATGCTGCAACCTGTGTCTAAGTGTTTGTGCTGGCGCCTGCACGTAGCTGTCCAGGTGTGGTCTGTGGGTCAGTATTGTGTGAGTGAATCTGAGTCTCAGTGTAGGGGCTGCTGGGTCCACAGGCCTTCCTTAGTTTTTTTGTTTTGTTTGAGATAGGGTCTTGCTCTGTCCCCGGGGCTAAAGTGCAGTGGCCTCATCACAGCTCACTGCAATCCCAAACTCCTCGGCTCAAGTGATTCTCCTGCTTCTGCCTCCCAGATGGTAGGATTACAGGCATGAGCCACTGTGCCCGGCCCTTCCTTAGTTTTCTCTCTGGCTCCATAAAATGGTAACTGGCCACGATCGAACTGGGTCCTCAGAGGGTCTCCTGCCACGAGTCCCTGGTTTGTCTATGCTTGCCATCATGAAGGCAGGGCTGGGCTGGGCTCCCAGTGGCAACATCCCCTGCTCATGCCCACCACCCCTTTCACTAGGGCCCTGTTATCCATCACCTACCATAGACCCAAGACCCAGGGCCTAAAGGCTTTTGAGGGTTCCGCTGAAAAATACCAACGATCTCAAATACAAGAACTCACAAGGAGAAATCACAGGTAACGAATGCTTCACTAAATGCCTATGAAACAACATGACGCCAACTGCAAAGCTGCTCAACTCATATGGCTGTATACAAGTCACGTGTCACGCGGGAGCTGGGTGTTTTGTTGTTGGATGTTATGTGAAGTGTAACTTCCAGGAGTAAGGAAGCCCCGGCAGGTCTGAAGGCAGCCCCCAGCCAGTCCCCAGCTCTTGGCTCACTCTCGCAGGGAAGAGCCCTCTGCCCTGGTGCAGTGACAGTGACGGGGTCACCTTGGCACGCTGAGTCAGACCCTGCCCCAAAGACTGGAAAGGTGGAGCCGTGCGTGCACTCGGGCCTCTGAGTGCCCCGACTGCCTGCAGCTTGCATCTCCAAAGTGTTGTGCTCAGACAGAGAGAGGGACTGCAGGCCTGTGTCATTGTGTGCGAGGGACTGCGTCTGACACCCAAATGATTAGAGGCTTCCTTCTTTGTGCCTGTCGATGGGGTGCGGGGTGGGGGTTGGGGCTGTGCACAGCCAAACCATAACTTGCTGTGGGTGAGGGCGCTTGGGGGGGCGTGCGGGGGCCCCCAGCCCGCCATCCCTCTCCATCCTTATCTCAGCAGGAGCAGCTCTTGCCCTGGGCCCGCCCTCGCTGCTTCAAGCAGCTGCTGCTTCTCCCCAAATTAACCCCTCTGCTCCAGCTTCTCATTTTCCTGCTAGGGGGCCATGGGCTGGCTGGGGAGGGGTGTCCAGAGGACAGTGCCCCCAGTAGGCAAGCTGATCTTCCACAGCTCCCACCCCGCCCCTGTCCACAGGGGTTCCTCTTCTTCCTTGAGTCCCGTGGCTGTGGACAACAGAGCTATGTGACTGAGTACCTGAGCGCTGGTTGTACGTGGCTGTGTGTGTGCGCGCACCAGGCTGGGTCTGGACTGCGGATGGTTCACGAGCACCGTGGCAGGGCCTTGGCTGCCTGGGGGTAGCAGGGCTGCTCTCCTGGTCCCAGCACAGGGGTCCTGAGCCCTGCTGGCTGTGGGTAAAGGCCAGAAAAACCTGAATTGCAGGCAACAGCAACATGGCTTCGCCTAGCTGGGGAAGTTGTGGGTCCACCCTAGGCTCATCTGGGAGCATCCAGGGAGGGTCAGCCTCAGTGGAGGCCATGCAGCCCCCTCCACCTGCCCACAGGGGCAAATCCAGGTGAGGGAGACCAAAGATCACAGCAGAGGTTGCCAAGGAGAGGGGAAGCGGGGAGACTGATGAGAGAAGGGAGGAAAGAGTGAATCCCAGAGGACCTTGATCTGGACTGCTCTGTCTGGACCCTCTCTGAGGCTGGGGAGGAAAGAATGGGCTCCACACAGTCAAGATGAGACCCAGAGGTGGTGGTGGGGGGATGGACAGCCATTTCTGAGCTGGCCGCTCTGAGCTCTTGTGGCTGCATGGAAAGCCCCTATGGCATGACACAAATCTACAGACTGTGCCAGGTGGGGACAGGATATTAGCCACCAGCACCTTGGCCCTGACTCCAAAACATTCAAGTTCTACCACGTGTTGCTGGGATACAATCATAGGCAAGACCCAGGCCAGCCGTCATGGGAACAGGCAGGCTGTTCCCATGGAAGAGGCAGGAACTGACCAGCCTGGGGTGCGGAAAGCTCAGGACTGTGGTCACCCAGGGGCGGCTCATGACCCAGGCTAGAGGTTAGGGAAAGCTTCCTCCCACATCTCAGCCGAGGCCTGAATGATTACAATAACACAAATTATTTGTAGTAATAGTAACAATACTGAGCAGCTGCCACATGCAAGGTCTATTATTTCATTTAACGTTTTTAACTGCCCTGTGAGTCAGGTGCTAGTGTCCCCATTTTACAGATAAGGAAACTGAGGCTCAGAAAGGTGAAGTCCTTTATTCAAGAACACATAGCTAATAAGCGATAGAACCAAGATTTCAAGTCCACCGCTTCGGTATACAGCCGCCTACGGTCCTGAGTCACCTTCCCTGATTTCAGCAGCAGCAGGAGCAGCACAGGCCTCCGAGCACCCTCTGGGCCTCGGACGCTAGCCTGGCAGCCTGGCCCAGGCCCCTGTGGGCAAGATGCAGGAGAGATCAGGAGGGCCAGGTGAGTCCTCAGCCCCGTGTTTGCAGAGACTGACATCTACCTGGCCCTGTTTTCATTTGCTTTTTGGTTAAGAAGGGAAAAGGCCCAGGTTTTTATGACACCAGCTTGTGATTCTATTTTCTGTTTAAATTCTGGGTGAGGGAAAAATAAGAGACATCAGAGAAACCTTCAGAATCTCATTTTGAGAGTCTGAGCTGCAGATAAATGAGCCTCCTACAGAAATGCTACATCAAAGCGAATTTTCTCAGCTGTATTTTCTTTCTTTTAATAGGGCCATTTACTACATTAATATTCCAGGAAGTCATTTTAATTTCGTGTTTATCATCCATTGGGAAAGTTAAACAGGATCAATATGTAACCAGTGGCGAATTGGGGGATCTTGGGGAGAAGGGGAGCATTTGGAGGCTTTGGTGATTCCACAACTGGGAGTCCTTAGTGGGGAGAGGAGGGGTGGGGAGGAGGAACTGGAGGGGGTGGGGGAAGGGAGGGGATGCACAGGGGAGTTGTAAGGTGGTAATTGTCTGAACGTGCATTAGAGGAACAATTATTGAGCATCTACTAGTACGAGGCATTGCTCAGGCCATATGTTTTTTAAACCTCACAATGACTCATGAAGTAGGTATTTTTATTTCCATCCTTACATTTGGGGAAACTGAGGCTCAGAAAATTTGTCACATGCCCAGGGTCTTATAGAACTCTGATTCATTCCTTCAATAAATAGGCATTTACCTAGCAGTGGGAGGCTTTAGGTCAATTGAAAGTTAATTTACCAAAAGCCTGAGGATCCATGTCAAATCCACTGCATGTCTCTTTTGGTGAATTGCCTGCTTCTGGCAACACAGGTAGGTCCCTACCCTTCTGGAGGTTATAGTCAGATGGGAGATAGGTTTCATCCAATAATCACACAAGGAAAGAAAAGCTTGCCCCTGCGGTAGATGCTCAGGGCTTGGGATGCTGGAATCAGGGGCTTCCTCTAGAATAGCAGATCAGGGAGGGCTTCCTGGTGGTGGTGAGGCTCCAGCTGAGATCGGAGGGCAGCATGGGAGGCAGCTGAGTGAGAGGGAGCAGCAGAGCCAGTTCCAGGGAGCAAGAAAGGGGAGCACCACAGTCAGGAGGAGCAGGGGACCTCGAGGGGCTGTGGAGGTGGACTGCAGACTGTAATGGGACCTCCTGAGCCGGAGGAAGGACTGCGAGAGCCTCGGAAGGCCACGAGGCAGATTTACAGTCTGGGTCAAGTTGTTAGCATCAAGGGTCCTCTGCCCTGGGCTCTAAAAGGCAAAGGCCTGGACAGCGGAAGGAGAGAGGGCCGGAAGCAGCGGGTGTCCCACAGAACGCTGGGAGACAGAGCTGGGTCTTAAAAGGAGGGGACGGGTCTTCAGGGAATTGAGAGACGGAGAAGGCAACCCTTGGAATCGTCCGGGATTCCCTCTTTCTCTCACTGCCCACTTCTGATCCGTCGGCCCATCCTGTGGGCTTCACCCTCACATCACAGCCAGAATCGGACCTCCCGGCACCACCTCCATCCTCGCTCCCGGGATAAGCCGGCATCTACTCTCATCTGTTGCAGTAGCCTCCTGACTCTCACCTGACTCTCTCCTGCTTCTGCCCTCGGCCCCCTGCAGTCTGTTCTCAACACCACGGCCAGAGTGATGCCTTGAAAATACAAAGCAGATCGTGCCTAAAACCCTCCGGTGGATTCTTGTCTTATTCAGATAAAAGCTAAAAGTCCTTACGAAGGCCACCGAGGCCCTACGCTATCTGCACGCCCGCTGTTATTTTGTGACTCCAATTCCTACTGCTCTACCTTTGCTAACACAGCTACTCCGGCCTCCTTGCTCTTCCTACGACAGCCCGGCCAGAGCCTTTGCACTTGCTGTTCCCTCTCCCTGGAACGCTCTCCCCCAGACATCTGCTTGTTCACGCCTTCGCTTCCTTCACGTCACTGCTGATTACAACCTCCCTGCCTTTGCCGCTTGGTTTTGTTCCATCGTATCCGTCATCGCTGATACGTATTCTCATTTCCGTGTCTGCGGTCTGCCTCCTTCCACTAAAGGGAAGCTCCAGGAGGGCAGGAATTTTTGTCCCCTTTTGTTCACTGTTATCTTGCCAGCGCTCAGTCAGCCACACTAGAAGGGACACTTCCCCGTTTGGGGAGGCAAGGAGTAAGTCTCCAAACGGAATACTATTTCTGTGCTAAGTTGTTTTTAATATAATTTTTTAATTTCACTGACTCCTAACGACAGCTCTTCCTGGTGACGACTATTATCAGCCCCGTGTTACAGATGAGGGAGCGGAGGCCCAGGGAGTACGTGGCAGAGCCGGGCGTCTTCCAGACCTCACAGGACGGGCACGGGCGCAGGCTGCCGGGGCTGGGGCTGGCACCTTCCCTTCCCACCTGCGGGAGCTTGGCCGAGCTTCCGTCCTTTCCGTGCCTCAGTGATCCCATCTGTAAAACGAGAGCGATCATAGGCCCTACCTCCAGGCGTTGTTGGGAGGACAAAATGGGGCGATACAAGCGCGTTCCTTTGCTGGGGCCACACCGGAGGTGCGCAGTAACGCCGGCGATTACCACTGAGCTGCCCTTGCTGCCGGAGTCAGGCCTCTGGGTCGCTCCCTACCCAGGGGTCTCCATCCCATTTCCACAGGGGCCTGCGGGTCAGCCCGGGGCTCTGCCTCCAAATGGCAGCGGCTGGGCTTGTCCAGTCCCATTTGTTTAGGCAGAATTTAATTTCTCCCTAAGCCGAGAGTCTTCTGCCCCCTCCTGCCCTTTCTCTTGCTCTCATCAGCGGGAAAATGAGCTCCGGGAGCTTTCCCCCGGTCCGCAAATCCAAGGTGAAGAATTTCATTAACAATCAAGAGGACATAATCAACATTCTAATAATTCCACATCCACACTCCCCCTTTTGCAGCCCCCTCAAAGTGTCCCCATCCCCCTCGCCCCGTTCCTGGCTCTCCCAGACACACTCACCTTGACAAAGAAATCTCATTTCCTCTTCAGCCAAATTTGCTTTGCTATTAAATTCAGCACCTTGCCTTCTGCCCTGAGGATGAGGGATGTACTTGGGCTTCCCAGACTTCAGCTTCTGAAAGAGACACTCGTGGGAACAAGGACGTCATGAGGGACTTGCTTCGCTTCCACCTCCTGGACAGCTCCAGGATGGGGTGACACACTCTCCTTCTAGGGACTCAGGAACCCCCTACCCCATGGCCAGAGAAGCAGAAGTTCTCTTGGTGTAGGGGCAGGGGGCTTCTCTGGTAATTTCTTCTCTAGGGCCGCCGAGGACCTAGAGCTACTCAGCGGCCTTTTCCGGTTCCGGCTGCATTCTACCCAGCGCAAGGGCCCCACCGCAAAGCCGGACCCCAGCCCTTAGGCAGATCTCGCCTGCACCGCCTTCTGGCTGTGTGACCTTGGATGACTTAATCTTTCTGAGCCTCGGTCTCCGTATCTATGAAATGGGGTTGATAGCAGCAATGCCTGTCTCTCAAGGTCGCAGGGGGAATGAAATGAGATCATGCTTAGCAGAGTGCCTGGCGTGGAGCGGGCCCCCGATCAATGATAGCTGCCCCTATTGCTGTAAGTATAGTCCTGTCTTTGGCACTGGAGTCCTGCAGCCTGGTACTGCCACCTCCTTCCTTCTCTGTACCCACTTGGAATACGTGATTGAGTTCATATTGACGCAGCGAGCTGTGGGGGATGAACATGTTAAACAGGCGCTCACGGTGGCAGGCTGTGACGGGCTGCGTTCTGGGTGTCCTAAAGGGGTCTGAGTCCTAAAGGGGGTGCCTCTCTGGTGGTCAGAGGCTTCCAGCAGGAGCTGGCTTCTGAGTTAAGACCTGAGGAATAAGGAGGGATTTGCCTGGAGATGATGCGTGATGGGGACTCAGAGTCGTCAGTGCTCAGGCCCGGGGCAGAACAGGCAGCAATGCAGGGGCTTCCTGCAGCGGGTGGGCCGCCAGGGCAGGCCAGCGTGGAGGAGCTTGGCTTTCATCCTGAGGGCAGGGTGGAGCTGCTGAAGGACCCCAAGGAGAGCAGTGACCTGTGTGTTCTTATAACATCTGCCTGGCTGCAGTGTGGGGACGGCCGGGAGAGGGGCGAGGGTGGACATGGCAGCAGAGTGAGGAGGTCCGTGGACCTGGGCCGTGGAGGTGGAGAAAAGTGGACATTCGCATTCCAGAGGCGACTGTGGCCCGGCCGGCCCTCTGATGATGGCTGGCTGGAGTCTGGCTTGAGCACCCCACCCCTGGGGGGGTTGCCTAGAAGAGGCTCAGCAGCCAAAGAGAGAATGGGGCCCCACATGTCTGGGCCCTAGGAGTGGGGGTGACATGTGGCCCAGGTCCCTTTCTGGGAAGGTGCTAAAGGAACCTTAGGGAGCTGGAGGCAGGGCGAGGAGCAGAAGCCCAGGAGTCCCCCACAGCTCTGGCCCGGCCCACCTGAGCCTCTGCTCCCTGCAGCTGGAGCCACAAGGATTCCGGGCTTAAGGGAGGCGGTGGCAGGGAGTTCAATTCTCTAATCTCTGAATCCTTCTGAAATCCCTCTCCAGCTTTGAGCGGCCCTCTGGCCCACATCCTGATGGTGGCTGGCTGGCACCTCCTGTGCTTCCTGCACGCACCACAGCCCCCAGCGCATACACACACACACACACACACACACACACACACACACACACACGGGCATGTGCACATGAAGACACACGCGCAGACTGCGTGTCAGGCTCCGCATGAGCCCTGGGAAAAGGGAGGCAGGGACTTTGGGAGCACCTAGGAAGAGGAGGAGGGAGAAGAGGGTGAGGAAGAAGAGGGAAGTGGGGGGAAGGAGGATCTCTGAGGCTCTGGTGGTGGTAAGGCGTGGCTCAGGCAAGGATTAACCCCCTAGGGGAGAGGGCAGGGGTGTTGCCATGCCGAGTGACAGGGAGTGGGCTCTCCCTAGTGGAGCTTCAGTTGGGTATCAAACCTCCACACCCCTTCCCTTCTAGCTCTCCTAGGGAAGATGGCTCTGCGTTTTGGGGAGCTGCCTCCCCAAAGCCACCTCTCCCTTGCCACCCCTCCCCCCCCAGGAGATCTGCACCAGGTGTGGCTGTGTGTGTGTGTGTGTGTGTGTGTGCGTGTGTGTGCGTGCGCACGCGCACATGCAAGTTTTGGGAGAGGGGAGTCAGGGAACGCCAGGGGAAAAGGAGAGGAAGAAGCAACATCTTGCCTCCCTTCCTACCAGGGACAGGAGGGGCTGTTCCCACACTTGGGGAGGTGAGACAGATGGTTGGGAGCCTCTCTGAAGGTCTCCTGCCCTCTCTCCTCTGGTCCCCCAATCCTTTCTCCAAATAGCAGCCACAACACTCTCCTGCCCAAAATCTTTCTGTAGTTCTTCAATTCCCTCAGAATAAAGTCCGAACTCTCAAACCAGCCTTCTGTCCACCCTCCAGCCTCTATTCTTCGCACCCTCTCCCAAAGCCTCCAGGCCTCCTCCCAGTGCTGCTCCCTCTGCTTGGACCGTTCCCCTCGTCTAGCCCCACACCTTACCCTTGTTTACACAGCTAGTTCTTCCTCGCCCTTTAGGTCTCAAAATAGGAAGCTTTGGCAGACTACACCTCCAAGATAGACAAAATTCCCCCTCTGGGGACTGCAGGGCCACTACTGGCCTCCCACACACCCCACCGCTGTGGCCTGTGCTTCTTCCCTCCTTGCCCTGATGGCTGAGTTGTGACTGTGAGGACAGGAACTTGTCTTGCTAGAGTCCTCAGTGCCTGGCACCATGCCTAACACTTATTAGATATTGGTGGAAGGAAACCCCAGGAATTACCAAAATGGTCATCTTTCCTGCTAGTAGCAGCTTAGAGAAAACTGGGGTGAATCCCAATCTCCTCCTTTTTTTTTTAAGAGATGGGGTCTCACTACATTGCTCAGGCTGGTCTCAGATGATCCTCCTGCCTCAGCCTCCCAAGTGGCTGGGACTACAGGTATGTGCCACTGCACCTGGCCGAATCCTCTATTTCTGAGGCCCAGACAATGCAAGGGACTTGCCCAAGGTCACACAGAGAGGGAGTGTCTGAGCCAGGAAAACAGCCTAGGATCCCTACCTCCCAGACTCACGCCCTCCCATGGTAGGAGGACGCAGGGGCAGCAGGCAGGAGGTGCACAGGGGCTGCAGCGGGGAGAGGGTCGGTGTGAGCATGGCACAGCAGTGGGGCTGTGGGGTGTGCGTGCAGACATATATACGTGCTGCGTGTGACCAGCTGGGGACCCTCTCAGGCTGGTGCTCTTGGCTGTCCCACAGTGAGGGGACCCAGCTCCCTGGAGGAGCCCACCCAGGACTGGGTAGTGAGGGTGCTGGGGAGTCGAGCTGGCCAGGCCCTAGGATTGGGCACTGACGTCATCTCCAACCCCTGTGGAAACCAAGAACGGGGACCCAGGGGGCAAGACAGGCACTGGGGATGCAATCACGGGCTAATGGTCTCCCAGCCTGAGAGGCAATTAGGGGCAGACTCCCACAGGGCCTACAGGCAGTGGGAAGAGCAGGTCATTTTTTGGATTTGGGGGTGGGGCCCCCTGCAATCCCGGCTGGGGGTCAGAGGGGCCAGGATGGGGGCACAGGTTGGATAAGGAGACCCCCGAATGGAAGGAACGCAGACATGTGTTCCCACATGGGCAGGGAGACTTGGAGGTGGAGCACAATTATGGAAGATTGATGGTGGGATTTACCTTCCCTGGACCCCAGACAGAACAGTGACAGAGCCAAGCGAAGTCACCGTAGGTCCTTAGCGTTTCTGAGTGGCAGCTTCCTTCCCTGTAAGTTGGCAATAGTAGTAACGGTATCTATCTCTGAGGGCTGTTGTGGAGGTTAAATGAGAAAAGCATACAGAGCACTTAGCTCAAACCCGGCCTCACCAAGTGCTCAGCAGATTGTCTTACAATGGGGACGATTTAGGGACGTGGTATCACATCCTATGCACTAACGCGAACTTCGAAATCATGCAGACCTGGGTTCAAATCCCAGCTTCTCCACGTACAAGCTCCATGACTTTGGGCAAAAGACGAGCCTGGGGTTTGTCGTCTGTAAACAGATAGCAGTACTGACCTCAGCCAGGGCTGGCAGAAGTGCGATGGGGGATGCAAACCGCCAGGAAGTCAGCTTCTCCCTAAATGGTGGCTTCCCAGGACAGAGCTGTGCCACTTCCTGGGTCCCGGATCACAACCCAGGCCCATGACCCGCTCCTGAGACCACAAGGCAGCCTTCTCTGACCCCAGGGTCCGACTTCAGGGGGTCAGCAGGGGCCCTTCTACGCCATCTGTCCGGGACAAAGGTCTGGAAGGCTGGTTTTCTGCTGGAGCCTTGAGAGGGGCCAACAGATACATGTGACTGTGGTTTGGAGTTTTGTTTGGAGACTGTCACCAGATATACTGTAGCTCTGAAAAGCTAAGAACCTGCCTGACAAGTTCAGTCCTCCCAGACCTGCAGCCCCAGGCCCAGGTCCTCAGCTCTGTGGGGAGTGGGGGGAGGGAGGGTGGTGTCGTAGCTGGCCTTCAAGGAGCACTGTGTCTGCATCATCTAGTGTGCTCCTCGCAAGGCCCTGCCCCGCAGGAGGGTGCAGGTATCATCACAATTTTACAAATGAGGAAACTGAGGTTAGAGATGAAATGCCTGGTCCAAGGCTGCCTAACCAGTAAGCGGCAGCCCCTAGGATTGTCCCAGAGCCTGGGCTCTGAACGGTTAGCCCAGCAATTTCTGAGTTTGGGGGAAGCTCAGAAACAACCTATGTTCTGCACACCCCCGCAGGACCCCCCATCCCGCAATCCTGGAGGTCTGGAGGAACATGCAAGTTGGAACTGGCTATATTAACAGCCCTCCTTTCCTCATTCAGATGCCCGTGGTCCGAGGCTCACACTGTGGCAGACGCTGCCTTAGGGCCATCAGGGAAAGACGCAGGCAGCAGGCCGACTTCAGGCCCTGCCGAGGTGGAGACCGGGGTCCAGCCTGCAAAGCACTGACTGGGCCAGAGGCGTGGGTGCGGCAAGGGCAGGGGATGGCCCCGCCCCGCCCCTGCATTCCAGACTCCAAGGTCCCTTCCATCTGCCTGCCCACCCAGGGAGGGAGTCCAGGTGCTGGGAGATAAAGAGGAAGGACAGCCCCAAGCCTGCTGAGGTGGCTGCTCTGGGGTAAATATAAACCTGGACTTCCTGGCCCTAGGTGACTCAGCAAACTGGGCCCAAGGTGTCCCCTCCCCGGTTAGTGGAGAAGGTAGAAATCAAATCAGAGGCACCCAAATCCCTAGAAGAGGTGCTGACCTAGTCAGCCTCCCTCCAGCTCCAACACAGGCTTTGGAAGAGGAAGCCACACTCCATTCCCAGGGCCCAGCTGAGTCAGCCTGGTGTAGCAGCAAGAGCACGGATTGTCATGGGCCTGGGTTCAAATCCCAGCCCTGCTACTTCCCAGTCCTGTGGCCTGAGTCCCAGTTTCCTTATCTGTCAAATGGGGTAGTGGGATCTACCCCTGCAAAGATTACTAAAGAACATTTCCGAGGACAGCACAGGCATTCTGAAAATGTTTGTTTCCTTTCCTCTCTGGCAACTGAAATCCACCGCTGGCAGCAGCAGCGCCGTCCCCAGACTCCTCTTTAAGATGCACAGAGCTGGGAAGAGAGGGACAGTTATTAAGTCCACCTGAGATGAAGCACGTGCAACGCTCTGACTTCCACAGCTGTAGGATGGAAACGAGTATGTTGTTCCTGTGACTGAGTTACTGACACCTGAGAAAAGCAGGGCTAGCAGGGCCTAGAAAGCGGATTCTGGCCCTACTCCCTTATTTTAAAAAGGGAGAAGGCAGAGACGGGGAGCTGCTGGCTCAAGGTCACCCAGAGAGTCAGGGACTGGACCGGAAGAGTCAGGCTCAAATCGTTTGCTGTGATTTTGCTTCTGTGTGTCAGGATACACAGGTCTTGGGAGAGGGGCCACACGGGGAGAGGGAAGGCCCTGACAAGGAGGCCCTACTGTTCGTGGCCACTTCCCTAGCCTCTGGAACGGTGCCTGGCACATAGTAGGCACCCAGAAAATATTTATTGAATGAATGAATGAATGGGTGGGTGGCAGGAGGACAAAGGTGCCCTCCCAGGACAGGAAGGTGTCTCTGTGAGACTGTGGTCAGCTTGAGAGTGGCCCTCAGGGTCTTCCCAGGGCTGAGTCCACATGTCCATCTCTGTCTCTCCAGATGGCAGCCATGGCGGGAGCGGGAGGACGATTCCAGGGCGGGGGTGGGGGGTGCGGGGAGGACTGAGCTGCAGCCAGAGAGCTGGGAGTTGGACAGCAGGCAAGCTGCAGGAAGCTGTGAGGAAGGGAGGCTGGGGTGGCCTCTTCTTTCAGAGCTCTGTGAGGGAGAAGTGGGGCTGTGTCTGTGTCTTGGGGGGCAAGGGAGCTTTGTGAGGCTGTGGGGTGCCTGGGGGAGCCCTGAGTCACGCTGGCTCAAAGCCTGGGGCGTGCAGGGGGCTCTGTGGGCAAAGGCCACCTCCGCTCCTCAGAGGCAGACCAGGCTCGGCTCTGGCTGCTCTGGATCCTGTTGCCATGGAGATGCTGAGCCAGTCTCCCCTGAGAGCACTGGAGGCACTGGGTGTGGCCTGCCCTCAGCGTGGTTTGAAGCCAGGCAGGGGTGTGGGCACAGCTGGGGCAGCAAAGGGGTTTGGTAGGACCTTGCCAGGTACAACATCCACTGACACATGCAATGTGGCTGTCACTGGCTTCAGAGTCCAAAGACCAGAGCCTGAATCCCAACTACTAACTGGTGTCCCTGAGCAAAGGCCATCACATCTCTGGGCCTCAGTTCCATCATCTGTAAAATGGGGCTGACAGTAGGGTTGTTGTGACATTCCCTCGAGCCCGTCTACAAAAAGCACAGTGCCGGGGCACAGCGAAGGCTCAGTACTCGGTAACGTTATTTCTGTAGTTGGTGCTACGACTGGGGCTCTGCAGGACTCTGCCCCCGACAGCAGCTCCCTGCCCTCAGCCTGCTCTCTGGGACTCCCGGGTGAGGCTGGAGAGAGGCCTCACTGCACTACAGACAAAGGCGATCGGGAGTCGGGAGTTATGTCATCCTTTGAACATGGGCCTGGAGGCTCTGCCGCAGGCACATCTGAAAAATAAATAATAACAACGTGAATAATTCACAGAATCCGTGTGAATAATTCACCATGGCCTCCCAAGCACCAGCCGATTAGTCACCGCAGACCCAGGCTCCAGTACTCTCTGCTGCTGCCCTGGGGAGTGCGGCCTGGCCGCAGGGGCGGGAGGTGGAGGGCATGTGGGGACACTCGCAGGGGCCCTGTGGAGGCTGGAGGGTCCCGGGGAGCAGGCGGGGAGGGAGGGCGGATGGTCTCTCTGGGTTCTACAGAGACCCACAGGCTGGGGAAGCAAAGAGCACTAGGGCCCCGGGAGAGTGGGACCCTGCAGCTGGCCGTTTCAAGTTGCTTCCCCTCTTGCAGCTGCACTTTGGACTTCCTGTGTTTTAGTAACCAGCTCCGGTGTAGCCCCCCCTCCACCGGGACCCCAGGCTAGTCTCTCAGCCCTGAAATAGATCCTGAGGAGCCCACACAGACCTGTCATGTTTCTCCTGGGAGTTAGGACAAGGTGGGGCTTAAATGCCTCAGCTCAGAACTTAGACCTCACCTCATCCCCTAGTCGCTTACTATGTGACTTAGCCAAATGGCTCCAATGTTCTAGGTCTCCATTTCCTCGTCTGTAAAATGGGGATTAAAAAACATATACCTCATAACGTTATTATCGTTCTGCAGATGAAATGATGTAATGACCATAAATTTCTCAGTGCAATGCCTGGCACATAGTAAGTGCTAAAAAAAACCCAGTAGCTGCTATAGATGTTCATTATCTTTCCAAAGATAGCGTGTTGGGGACTCAGGGTAAGGAGAGGGCTGCTCAGACATTGCAGATGTGCATAAAAAACATGACCTGCGGGCCCAAGAGATGAGCACAGACTGCCAGTTAACCCAAGCAAGGTCAGCTCACTGGTGGGGAAGCCTCCAAGATCCTTGAGTATATACTCCACTCAGAACACCCCATCTCCTGTTTGTTTCCACCTGAGCACTTGCCACATTCGTGTTTCTTTTCTTAGTTACTGACTTTTTGGTGATCTGCCTTCCCCACTAGACTGTGAGTTCCGTGAGGACAGGTACCTTGTCTGTCTTGTTCACCATTGTATTGCCAGTTCCTAGAATACTGCCTGGCACATAGTAGGTGCTCAGTAAATGTTTGTCAGTTGAATGAATGGGTTCAGGAGGCCTGAGATCATGAAGGGCTGCGGAGCAGAGTCCCCATCCTGGGTGGGTCGGGAGGGGCTCTGGGGGTGTAGCTGGCTGTGCAGCTCAGAGAGGGGAAGGCGGTTCTGGGGCTGCCAGCGACGCTGCACAGCTGGGCAATGTCTGTCTCCCCTGCTCTCCCCCACCTCCCAGGTGAGCCTGCCCAAGACCAACAGTACAAGGTAGGCTTAACGGTGGCACAGGCTCGCCAGCCTTCCCTAGTAATGATTTAATCACTTGTTTAGAATTTCCTGTGGCATTAATGATTATCCCCCAGAACGGGGGAATAATTGACTGTGTTCTCGTGGTGAGCGAGCTCCCTGTTAGCGGGGAGCTGAGCCTGTTCTTCTGTAATCTTCCTCTCTCACCTGCCTGCCACTCACCCGCAGGGTGATGGAGATGGATGAGCTCATGTGTGCAGAGGAGCTGGGAGGCCACCTGGAGGCTGCAGGGAGTTGGGGAGACTGAGAAAAAGATACACAGAAATGCAGAGACTGATGGAGAAACGGCAAGACTCAGAGACAGAGAGAGAGAATGATACGGGAGTCTGTGTTCTTAGGTGAAGGAATCCCCACACTGGGCTCCCAGCTTTCAGTTCTCCCTGATTGCTTTACTCCTCTCGTTGTTTTGCAAGATCTGCTGTGCATGGAAGTGTAATCTTCTGTGTGCGCACACGTGGGCATCTCCAGAGCAACAGTTCTCAGAGCGCGGTGTCTGGGCCGCAGCGCCAGCGGCACCTGGGCGTGTGCTGAAATGTACATATTCAGGGCCCTCCATAGAACTACTGAACCAGAAACCCTAGAGATGGAGCTTAGCGCTTGAAGAAGCTTTCGAGGCTATTCTGGTGCAGCCAGGTTTGAGAAGCCTGCTCTGATGTACGCAGTGTGTAGAGATGTGTGAGGTGGAGGCATGTGCTGTGTGAACATAGCCACGTGTACACACGTGTGGGGTGTCCGGGCATTGGGAAGCTGCAGCAGCAAAGGATAGAAAAGGCCCAGGCAGAGGTCAGGCCCACACAGAGAGCCCAGGGATGGCTGCTGCTTGTGGAGAAGGGGCTCAGGTCCAGCCATCAACTCCCCCATCATAGCCACCTGCCCACTGGTGGCCACAAGACCCCCTACCTGGGGAATAAGAGGGGCTCCTGTCCCTGCCAAGGCCTCTGTAAAGTAGGCCTGGGAGCAGGATCGGCTGAGAGTTGCTGGTCTCAGCCCTGACACCTGAGGGCTGAAAAAGGGACCATTTCCTGCCCCAATAGGGGCCCTCCCTCTTCTCACTGTTATTGAGTTTGAGGAAGAGTTTTCGGAGATTAAACAATTTAAGGAGGATTATGCAGGGCTAGGGGGAAATGGATTATCAGCCAAGAGCACTGCAGCCCCCACCTGCGGGAGCAGCAAGGGCAGCAGGCACCATTTGGGCCTGTGGATGATATCTTGGGGAGTGGGAGGAGGGATGGGGTGAGAGAGACCCCGGAGGCTCTGAAGGTGGCTGTGAGAGTGCTGCATGGGGGAGAGGAAGGAAAGGAGTCTGGGAGGGAAGGAGGAGGAGGAGGAGGAGGAAGAAATTGGCTAAGTAGAGAGGGGGAAACCACGGGAGGGTAGGAAGGAAGGAAGAGGGCAGAGGGCAGAGAGAGAGCAGATAACGGAGCAACACTGGGTGGAGAGGGGAGAAGGATGGGAGGCCAAGACAGCAGAATAATGCAAGTGGTGGTCCCAGGGGACCTTTGGGGCTGCTGTTGGAGGGAAGACTCCAGGGAGCAGGGGCTCCGTGCCCATGGAGGAGGGGGTTTGGGGGCCTCTCCCACCCTACGCTAACCTGAGAGAAGAGGTGTGGGCCTGAAATTCATAACGAATCTGAAACAGATGAGAAAGTGAACTGCTGATTGAGTTTCGTATTTAACAAGACAAACAAATGGAAGGGGTATGAATAATTAGGAAGTAATGGAAACCTTACAAAAATAGCTTTTTCTTAAAAAAAAAGAACGTAGCAAAAAAAAAACACTCAGAAAACCAGAACATGTGCAGATTGCCCATCTTGGGCAGGTGAGTGAGTCAGCAAGCCAGGACACTCAGCCGACAGCCCAGCTGGCCGGGGCCTGGGGATGGGAGGGGGAGTCGGCCAGGCAGCCAGATCCTGCCAGAGAGTGGGCCGGGGAGTTGCGATCATGTTCCTCCCCCATGCTTCCCAGCCGAAGCTTGCAAGAGAGCTGGGACCCATTTTGGGGGGACCACGGCAGTCCTCAGCATGGTGCTGACCTCGCGTGTCTAGACCCAAACCCCCAGCATCTCTCACTTCCTTTAATTACCACCGGGGACCTGTCGTCCATGAATTTTGTGCAACCCTTTCTGAACTCCTTTCTATTTTCAGCTTGTGAAAAATCCTGGGGGGTAACAAATTCCAGAAGTTGGACAGCAGCTGTGTAAAGCAGGACTTCCCTTTAGAAATCCTAAATTAAGTAACTCCAGCTTCAGAAGGAACCTCCTTGCTGTGGGCAGATGCTTCCTCGTCAATAACTTGCGAGGTTGGGTCAACACTGCCGCCTCCCTCCTCTGCGAGGTTTCCAGCAGTCCCTTGGCTCCCACTTTCCAAATCTTCTGAGCACTGGGGTCAGACAGACCTGGGCCCAGATAGGGGCTCTACCATTTCCTAGTTGTGTGACATTTAGCAAGTCACTTATCTTTCTGTCTTCAGTGTTTCCATAGGGAAAATAATTACATTCCCTATTTCCAAGATTCTTGGGACATGATGAAATAATGTATGCAAATCGTCTCAAATAGTTCTCAGCACATAGTAAGTGGTAGCTCTGTGGAGCACCCACTCTGCCAAGTGCTGTTCTAGGGGCGGGTGGTAGAGCCATGAGCCAGACAGGGAGACCCCTGCCCTCAGGGAGCTTCCCTCGCCGGGGGATGTGGGAGATGACCACAGCCAGGAAGCAAATTGAGACAGTGATTCTGAAGAGTGATCGGAGCTATGAGGACAATGGGAAGGTGATGGGAGGGTGGGGCATAGACGGCTCATCAGGGAGGCCTTTCTGGAGAAGTGACATTTGGGCTGAGACGTGTGAGCTTAGAGGAAGCCAGATAAAGTGTGGATCTGGGGGAGGCGTTGCTGTTATTAGTCTCAGGATTTGTAAGTAGTTCAGGGCCATGTTTTTTGTATCCTGCATGGTTTCCTAGAATTTGACCCCACCCCTCATCCCACTCTCCCTTCTCTGGTCTCCCCGCTCTCTGGACTTGGAGTCCTCTCCTCTGTTAATGGGGCCCAGGCCTGGGGAAGCAGCCAAACGATGGGGCTATGATCCATGCCTCCTCCTCCCCTCTCTCCCACACGCCCATGCTGTCCCTGCCCTTCCTTTCTCCCCTCCCTTGCTGGCCAGGGTGATGGATGCCTCCTTCCAGGGCTGAGTCATGTGCCTCTTACAAGCTCTGGGCAAAGTCCCTGCCACCGCCGCACCCCCTGCACCACTCCTGGCCCCCATGGAGGAGTTTCCCCAGGGGACTTCGCATGCATCCACTTCACTGGTTCAGAGGCTGCAGGAGAAGGGGCCACTGCTCAGAGACATTTTCTTCAACATGCAGATGGGGAAACTGAGGCCCAGAAGAGAGAAGGGGCTCCTAAGGTTGTGCTGCCACCAAGCAGTGGCACACTTGGCTGCTTGCTTATATTTAGGGCTTTGCCAGGGTCTTAGCTTCCCAAGTTCCAGAGGTAGGTCTGTGCAGCCCAGCACTCTGTGCAATTTGCCGGCAGGAGCGGTGACTGCTTAGAGCGCCATAATGGGAAGGGTTTTGATGCTGCACCGGGCTTCCTAAAAAATAGTGTTCTGTTCCACCCTAGTTCAGTGGTTCTCAGATTTCAGTGTGTATCAGGATCACCTGGAGGGCTTGTTAAAACACAGATTGCTGGGCTTCCACCCCCAGAATTTCCCATTCAAGGGGGCTGGTGTGAGGTCTGGTAATTTACATTTGTCAACGGAAAAAAAAGACCAAACTCTGTAAAGTAATTTTAAAGAGATTTACTCTGAGCCAAATTTGAGGACCATGACCCGGAGCCACGCCCAAGAGGCCTTGAGCAAGTGGACTCGCAGAGGTTGGGTTACAGTTTGGTTTTATACATTTTAGGGAGACAGGGGTTACAGGTGAAGTCATAAATCAATACGTGGGAGGCATACATTGGTTTGGCCTGAAAAGGTGGGCCATCTCGAAGCGGGGGCTTACAGGTTATAGGTGGGTTAAAAGATTCTTTGGCCTGTAATTGGTTAAGACATGAAGCTTTATCTAAAGCCTTGGAATGTTTTAACACAAGGAGCTCTTTATCAGAGATAAGCCACTGGACATAGATTTGTTGTGTAAATTGAGGACCTGCAGGTTTGTCTTGCATACCCTTAGGCCTGTTAGTGGGTTATAAAGGATGTCACCAAGAAGGGAGGGAGGAATGATAAGGCATGTCTGACCTCCTTCCTCTTGGCAGACAATTTAGTTTTAGGGTATTCCTTTGGCCACGAGGGGGTCAAATGTTAGTCAGCCGGTGGGGGGGTGAGCCTTAAAATTTCATCTCAGTTCACACATTTCTAACAAATTTCCAGGTGATGCCAATGCTGCTGGTCTGAGAACCTCACATTGAGAACCTCTGCTGCAGTTGATTAGTGCTGTCTGCTGTGGGCAGGGATAGGGAATTGTGATGAGTACGGCATGCATTTGCCAGCCCCCTAGTAGGACTGCGGGATCCTTCCATTATAAACTGTAAATCCTTATTTCTAGGCAATCAGAGTAATCTTTTCAAAATACAAACCTAATCGTGTGACTTAAAACCCTCTAAAGACACCCCAAAGAGAAAATGCCATAACGTGGCCTACAAGGTCCTACACAGTGTGTTTAAGGTTTTGCTGGAAGAGGAAGGTGGGACATGGCCCACTAGAAACAAAGCAAAAGTTTATGGACCACCTACAGTGTTTAGAGGCAGGTAGGCTGCAGTGCCTTCAGATTTCTGTCTTGGACAAGAACAAGCTTTGAGACAGCCAGTGAGAAGGAAAGAAACCTTGAACTACTGAACCTCGTGTGTCGGTCGGTCTTTTGCTTTCGCACAGGCTACCTCACTGCATTCTCAAGACAGGTTGGCATTCTCATTCCCATTTTCCAGGGGAAGAAACTGGGCTCTGAGAAGCCATGTGGGTTGTATGTGAGGCCTACGCGTGAATCCCCTTCTTCCTGCAAACCTAGAAGAGTCTGTGGGGGCCCAGATGTCGGGTGGCTGAGAGGAGGGACTCTGTGTTCTGGCAATTCAGAACTGTCCTTTCGCTCCTTTTACAGAACTCATTGCTGGAGGCACTGGCTGGTTACTCAGCAGTGGAAAGACCACGCCCTTTCCCCTGTGGACCTTACATTCTAGTTACAGGACACGGAGAGCAAGTAAACAGATAAACAGGGTATTATCAGATAGTTACACATTCTACGAAGGAATAAATCAGAGTAATAGGCCACACACATGTCAGCGTGTGCACATGGGAGATATTTTAAATGCAGTGTTCAAGGAAGGCCCTTTGGAGCAGGTAACATTTGAACTGAGGCCTCAATTACGAGAAGGTTCCAACCAGGGCCAACTTCTCTATTAGGGACGATAGCACGGTGCCTGGGGACCACAATTCTTTTAGGCGCCCTGATAATGTTTCAATTTCTTTTAAAATCAGAAGAAAATGACAAACTTTTGGGTTAAAGAAAATATTTTAATATGTAATATTATTATAGTATATCCGTGCTTGCATCAATGCAGTTGTAAAATATAATTTGTGTACCTTTTCATGGAAGAAGGGACCCACAAAGGCAAAGGCGCCCAGGGCCCAAGGGAGTCATAATGTGGCGCTGGCTCCCACCGCGGGAAAGGCCACGGAAGGGAATTGCAGGCAGAGGGAACAGCATGTGCAAAGATCCTGACGTGGGGATCAGTTGGGCACATTTGAGCAACAGAAAGAAGGACCTCGGGGGGAGGTTAAGTATATTGGGGAGAGTGACGGGAAGTGAGGTGGCAGGGTCAGATCATCGAAGGTCTGTGCGTGGTGGAGACATGTAGGGCAGGGTGAGGAGGTGCACCGATGACCAGGGGGCAGTGGGCTGCTTCTCAGCGTCAGAATGGCTGGGGCCCACCTGGGCTTGGGGCCGGGGCGTTGGGGGGCAACGTATCTTCTTGGAGGGAGGGCTTGAATGAAAACCTACCTGCTGCGTTTTCCCAACCAAGATGTAGGCCCAGGCAGCGCCTATCTCCCGACAACCCACAGTCCCTTGAGAGATTTCCTAGACTACTCCCTCAGCAGGAAAAAAAGTGGGCTGTGCTTCTCAAGCATAGCAATGAGCAGGGGTTGCTTGGCAGGTGTTTCCGAGTTGGGGGGCTGAGCCCCTCTGTCTTAGCCTCATTTCTGGGGCTCACTCAGCCCCTCCCTGGGGCAGCCAGACTTGGAGCGGGGGGAACGGGGCTTTGGCAAGTGAGATTCAGTGAGGAGCTATTTAAAGCTGCCAGCAGCTCGCCCCTTCTGTTCGCGGCTCTGCCGGGTGGGAGCTGCCGTCGTCACGCACCCATCGGCGCCTCAGGAACACAGCAGCCCGGCGCACCCACACAGAGACACGTGGGAGGGTCCCGGTGCACCTCCACAGGCTGGCGGGGTCCTGCAGCTTGGAGGGTACGGCTGCTAATGCAGGAAGGACCCCGGGCAGCCCCTCCCCCACCCCATGTTTCCATGCACAGCCCAGAAAATGGCCTGAATTTAGGTCACCCCTCCCTCCGTTGGCCACAGGTGTAACCACGCAACGGCTTTCGGAGGGTGTCATGGAGGCAGGGGAATCTTCAGGTCCATGTGGCACTGGAAGTGCTTCTTGTGCCCTGGAGGAGGTCCCAGGCTTTGGGGAGAAGCTAGAGCACCTGGCCCACCCAAAGCTGTAGCTGGAATGAGCCTCTGCCCTGGAATGTTCCTGCGGCATCCCTGCCTCGACACCCACGCCTCCCAGGGTCCCACAGCTGGGAGCTGTCTGGGGCAGGGCAGGGTCTGCAGGGTTTAAAAGCACAAGCTGTGGAGGCAGATGACTTTGACCTCTCTGAGCCTCAGTTTCCTTCTCTGTGATGTGGGTTGGAGATAATGTCTACCTCAGACAGTTGGGAAGATTTTATTTGAATGAAAAATGTACACAGCCTCCTCACAGCCTAGCACAGAGTAAGCTCTCAATGAATGATAGCTTTTACCTATATTATTATCATTATCATGACATGTTTTGAAATTGATCTCGTCTCCCCAAAACCAAAGGGTCACAGTGGCCCCCTGCAGGCCCCTGTGGATACAGTCATAAGCTGAAGGACTCTGAGATGAGGAAGCAGCAGGTGCATTTGGCCCCAGGTTGCTGTATGTGCCATCTGTGGCCAGGGCCCACATTGGGGTTCCCCGTCAAGTCGTCCGTCGGCCGCAGTGATGATGCTGGAGACGCCCTCCCTCCCTGCGCTGAGGCCGGCAGAGCACCCAGCTCGCAGAACCCAGTCGGACCAGGGCAAGTGGGAACTGGGGTCTTCTTTCTGGACCAGGCAGACAGGCAGACAGTTCTGTGCAGGGTCAACCCCGAAATACAGGGTCACCTGCAGGGCCAGGCCACGGTGATAGGGAATCCACAAGGGGACTGTCCTAAATGGGGAGGCCACTAGTAACTCAACACTGCTCAGGGAGAGGAGAGAAAGGGAAGCCTGAGGACTGGGCGGTGCGGGCTGAAAGCAGCAAAGTAGCAGGAGTGGAGAGGCCCGGCATGGGGTGCAAGCATAGGACAGGTGAGGGACAAACGGAGGGAGGTCCCGGGGAGGCCCCCAGCGGCCTTTCACCATGTCCCTGTTTCTCCACTTTATGCAGTGCCACCTATGACCAACGCTTTATCCGATTCACCATCCCTGGAGTTTTCACAGGCGTCCCCTACACCACGCCCACGGCCCCCACTCCCTCCCGCGCCCTGTTCATCAAACCCCGTTCACGTTCGCCCCATCCAGCCCACTCATTGCATCCAGTGGTACTACGACCCCACCCGACCCCTCCATTCTCCCACCCGGTCCTCTCCAGGCAGCCCAGGTCCTCTGCCAAGTCCCAGGACTCCATCTCCAGCCCAGCTCGCTCCCCTTTCCGGGTCCCCATCACCCCCTCCGTCAGCCGCCCAGGAGCTGAATCAGAGCCACAGAGCTAACATTTTGCACACACGTCTCTCCAGATGACAGGCAAGCTGGGCCTTCTGCCCTCGGCCCACACACACCCGTGCTCAGGAAGCGCAGAGAGCCAGGGCTGCACCTCACACGGGTGCGGAAGAGGGCGGCAGGAGGGGCCCTTTCTGGATAATTGGCCTGTGGCCCCTGGGGCTCCACTCCGGGCTTGGGACTCACCTTTTATGGAGCAGAGAAAGGACAGACACAGGCTGGCGGAGAGAGGCAGCGACAGAGTTCCCATCAGACAGGGACAGAGATGGGACAGACAGGGCAGGTGTGACAGGGAACAGGGAAGGAGAGGCAGGGATGGAGACTGAATTAAGACAGAGAGCAGAGACAGGGACGACGAGAGACAGAAATAGCACGAGGGAGGACTGCGGGAAAAAGCAGACTGAAGGGGAAGGAACACAGAGGAAAGCCGAGCGATGAGCAGAAGGAAGAGGAGGCACCTGTGGGAGTGGGGGAGGGGAAGAAAAGGGCCGGGAGAGGGAGGCAAGAGTTCAGGTGCGGAGAACTGTCAGGAGCTGGCGCAGACCCTGAGGGGAGGCCCTGGAGAGGCTCGGGGAGGACAGGACAACCCAGGCCTGTGTCTGGAGGGGGAGAGCAGAGGCAGTTCCCAGGCCCCCAGCACACAGAGGGAAGCCGCTGGCCGGCGAGCCCAAAGACATGGTGGAGGACCATGTACCCCCCCACCTGGCAGAGCCTAGGCCAGGACTGCTGCTAGGACGGGTTGGGGCTGATCCACCCCCGAGTGGAGGCCTCCTGGTGCTAGCTGGTGTTCTTTCGCGCACGGCATTGCTTCTGCCCAGTCATATTCTCAACAGCCACCATTTAGCTGAGAACCTACTACGCACCGGGTACACACAGCCATTCTCTCTTCCAATCCTGTCACACAAAATGCTTGCAAAGCCAACACCATCATTACCCCCATTTTACAGATGAGAAAACTGAGACTCAGAACCATGAACAGCCTTATCTAGATCTGTCCAGCTCTACCATGGCATCTATGAGCCTCTGTTTTTCTCCCAGTACCATGAAGTTCTACCTCTGCTTTAATATGTTGTGATTCTGCGGTTTTCCCACTGACCAACACATACACGTGGGTGGACCTCAGGGCGCACACACACACATATACAGGTGTCCCCAGAGAGGACTCAGTGTCTTGTCCTTCATCTGTCCCATGGCTTCCCCACCCCCAGCCCCAGCTCCTCTTGCTTCCCTTCCACAGCATCTCAGATCGCCTCCCTCTAGCTCAGCAGCTCAGCACAAGGATGACATCATTCCTTTTATTTAAAGAAAAGGGCTGAGCCGGAGCTGAGGATGGGGGTCCGTGTGGAGCAGGAGCCAAGTGACTGGCACCCCCAGCTCCTGGCCTCTTCTGTTCCCCCACCTGTGACCTGCTGAGCTGCGTCATGACCCCTGGCACGTCCCCTGACAAGCACCCCTGAGAGGGCCCTGCTCAGCATGGGAGCAGTATGGGGGAGACCAACGGGTTAACAAAGAAACAAGGTGCCAGAGATCTGTGCGGGTGCCGCCAGCTAGCGGGTTTGTTAGGGCTCTCTGGAGTCAAGGGGCATGATTTTGTTCAAGCCTTACCGCAGGGGAAACTGAGGCTCCGGGACATTAAGTCAGTCATCCGGGGTGGTTATCTACCTACAGCATCCCAGTAGGAGGGTGATGGGGGGAGGATTGAATGGGGAACTTGCTCCCAGAATCACTTGGTCTAAGTTCTTTCTCTTTCATGCTCTAATGGTCAGAGTCCAATCACCTGTTTGTCTCTGGAACACCTGAGAGGGGGCATCAACCAGGGGAGAGCCCCCGGCCCAGAGGCGGGTCTGCTCGGCTTCCCCTGGGCTCCCAATGCCCTTCCCTGGCCCAGGGCCTCTCAGCAATGTCTCTAACGCTTTTATGCCCTGGCCTCGCTCCCTTCTGGGAGGTCCTCTTTCGAGGAGTGTGGAGCATTGACCGCCTCATTTAAATCCAACAGCATTGCTAAGAGACTAGAACAATGATGACCCCATTTTACAGACAAGGCAACTGAGGCTTCGAAAGGGTAAGCAACCTGCCCAAGTCACACAGCTGGTAAGTGGCAGAGCCAGGGTACAAACCACGCCTGACATGTCCCCAAGCCACTGTCCTCTGCTTCACACTGCTCTGCAGTGCTCTTCCTCAGCTCCCTCAGGACCCCGCAGCTTCCCTGTGCTCCCCTGCAATGGGCTGACTGTTTATGAGCCCCCAGAATCCTAACCCCCACGGTGACAGTATTCAGAGGTGGGGCCTTTGGGCGGTGATTAGGTCATGAAGGCAGAGGCCTCAGGAGTGGAAGCAGCGTCCTTAGAAAATAGGTCCCAGAGAGCTCCCTCGCCCCTTCTGCCACGCGAGGACACAGCAAGCAGGTGCCGTCTGTGAGGAAGCAGGCCCCCACCAGACACCGAACCTGCCAGGGCCTTGATCTTGGACTTTCCAGCCCCCAGAACCGTGAGAAATAAATTTCTGTTGTTTATAAGCTACCCAGTTTACAATATTTTGTTATAACAGCCCAAACAGACGAAGACGTCCCCCAACTCTAACGAGAAGTTTATTAAGAGTCCACAACCCTTTCTACTCTGCATCCCTATCCCAGCAAAAGACTCAGGACCAGGTGACTAGGACCACCCACTTCTGCTGCCCATCAGTTCCCAGGGTCCCCCCACCAGCAGCCCTCAGCAAGTCCATGCCAGCAATCGGCAGAGCTACTCGTTGTATATTTTATTTAGCCACTAATTGCCTCCATTTAAAAGGCATCGCGGTGCCACAGCCGTCCTCTGCTTCATGCCCTGATGCGTGTTTCTGCATGAAGGGACGCTGGGGCGGGGGAGTGAGGCAGAAAAGGGCCACAGTCTCCCCAATGACAGCTTTAAAAGCCTGCCCCCAGAGCTGAGTGCAGGAGGATGTCAGGTTGTCACCCTGAGAGGCGAGAGGAGGCACTCAGGGGCTGGGGCCTCTGCAGAAAGGAGGAGAGAGGTCAGGGCCCTGGCGAGGGCCAGGAGGAAGTGGGGGTGGCACTCCATGTCCCCACTCACCCCTAGGATGAGGGCCCAGCTGATGGAGCCCTACCCAGAATGCCTTGTTTCAGCTCCACTTCCCCGTGGAGGACTCTGCAGAAAGCAGCTGCCTGGAGAGGATACAGGGCAGGCCTCAGACACCCCGTGTCTGCTGGGAGCAGTAAGGAGACGACACGGGAGCCTTGGCTTTGCCCGAGAGCGAGAGATGGAAGTGCAGGGAGATGGGGGTAAGGCGGGGAGGTGGAGGCCAACGAGGCAGGTGGTAGACGGCAGCTAACTTTCAGGAAGGCCCCATATTCTTACTATGAGTTTTCCACCTGCTCAGAAAGTGCACACCCTGGTAGCTGAAGAGAAAACTTGTTTCCCACCGTTTCCTAGTCACTTCCAGGTCTAATTCTGAGCCAAATATAACCTCGCTCTGACCCAGCCCTCACGCCGACAGCAAACCTGCAATTCAGCCACAACCCGCCTGACTGTCTCTTCAACTCTAGCCCTGAATCCGACCCTCATCCTAACTACAATTTCAACCCTAATCCCATCTCTAATACCAAAATCAAGCCAAAGTTCACCTGAATTCTAATCCTAATAGCAAAAATAATCCTAATCCCATTGTCAACCCCAATCCATCTCTAATCTTTTTTTTTTTTTTTTT
>NW_012147908.1:2949832-2995990 GCF_000956105.1 Propithecus coquereli
CTTTCTATTTTTAGTAGAGATGGGGTCTCGCTCTTGCTCAGGCTGGTTTCGCACTCCTGAGCTCAAACAATCCGCCTACTTTGGCCTCCCAGAGTGCTAGGATTACAGGCGTGAGCCACCGCGCCCGGCCTCAGTGGGTAATTTCTACAAGGCCAAAGGCTGAGCCTGATGGGCTGCCCGCTTCCAGCCCAGTAGACAGTTAGGGAGAGCAGCCCCCAGGGTCTGCCACGGACTGAGGGGCTCTGCGCTCAGCTAAAAGGATGGTATTTGCAGCTGTCGGGAGAGAAGGGCCAGTCTGAAAACTTGGAATCCTACAGCCCTCGGGAGAGAAGGAGCAAGTTCGAGCGCTCTGCTGAGTCCTAAGAAGCAGGAAAACTTCCTCTGCGGAGATGGGCAAAGACGCCAGCCCTGTTAGTGGCTTGAGTGTCAAAGAGCCACGTCTGAGCTCGGCAAATGCCGAGTGATGAAGCCTCCGGCGTGTAAAGACTTCTAAACAGCTCCATGGGGAGCAGCTCTGTATACCCATGCCCTGCTCCTGGGGCCCACCACTGTCCACCCTCGAGCCACATGGTGATGAATGCCAGCCGTCACCACTGTGTGGGCTGGCACCCCCCAGTCCGCTGTCATCACCCACCCCTCTTCCAGGGGTCGGTCTGTCTGTCTGCTCAGATGGGGACCTGGTTGGCTGGGCTGGCCGCCAACTCTGCATTTCCTGCCGGCACAGTGCGCTGTGGTTGCTCCCAAAAAGCTAACTGAACGGTCTGAACTTTCTCCTGATTTGTTTCCCAGCAACTTCCACTTCCTGGGAGGGTGGCATGGTGACTTCTGCTCCATCCTATAGGGGAGGCAAGATGGACTAGTGGTTAAGAGCTCCAGCTCTAGAAGGAAACAAACATGCCTGAGTGCTAACCATACCTCCAGGCCTAACATTTGCTAGCTGTGTGGCCTTGGGCAAGTGTCTTCACTTCTCTGAACCTTAGCTTTCTGTTCCGTAGAATGAAGATAGTTATGGTACCTGTCTCACAGAGTTGCTTTAAGAATTCCATGAGGTAGCACAATAAGAGTGTGTGTGTGTGTGTAAAGTGCTGAGCGTAGTGGCTGACACACAGGCGGTTCTCAGTAAACACTACCTATAACGATGATGTAGCTACAGATGCTGGTGGCCTAACCGTCAGCTTGGGTTCTTCTCTTGGGGAAGGCCCCAAACTTGATGTGTTTATAGTCCTGTCTGAAGCACCCACTTTGCTTTCTCTTCATCCCACCAGACATCCTCCCTTCCCTGCCCCACCCTGGGCTGGGGGATCCAATCATTCATTCATTCACTCATTTGCACCTTCGTCTAACAAATGTTCATTTATTTATTTATTTTATTTATTTTTTTGAGACAGAGTCTCGCTCTGTTGCCCGGACTAGAGTGTCATGGTGTCATCGTAGCTCACAGCAACCTCAAACTCCTGGGCTCAAGGGATCCTTCTGCCTCAGCCTCCCAAGTGGCTGGGACTACAGGTGTGTGCTACCACACCTGGCTAATTTTTTCTATTTTTTTTTCAGTTGCCAGCTAATTTCTTTCTATTTTTAGTAGAGACTGGGTCTCACTCTTGCTGAGGCTGGTCTTCAACTCCTGACCTCAAGCGATCCTCCCACCTCGGCCTCCCAGAGCGCTAGGATTACAGGCGTGAGCCACCACACCTGGTCATCTAACACATATTAATAGATCAATTATTCTGATCAGGCCCTGTGCCATGGGCTGGGAGACAGGTAAGCAAGTTGAAGTCCCTATCCTCATGGAACTCATGGCCTAGAGGGGAGGGGGCTGGGTGCTTTGTTAGTGCCAGGGTGGCGGCACACAGGAGGACCCCCTGGTCTAAGGATGGCTCCTTGGAGGTGGGCTTGTCTAAGCGAACATCTGGAGGACAGGCAGGGGTTAGCAGGGCAAAGGGGAGAAAGAAAGTTCCAGGCAGAGGAACCAGTCCCAGCAAAGCCCTGGGTAGGAGAGGACGTGCAGATTTTGAGCATTGAGTGTCTCGAGTGGAAATGGAGCCAGAGGCAGTGATGCTCCATGCAGCTGGCGTTTGGGATGGGAACTGCTGGTACTTTTCCCTCTCTCCACACACAGCCTCGACAAAGAGACCTGTCCTGAGCCCATTCCTGGTTCTTGTGGGAAAGAGAGAGAGAGGGTGAGACCCAGGAGAGGAGTTTATACCCTGGAGGAACCTGGGTTGGAAAGAAACCACGAGGGGTGACTCCTCAGCTGGAGATAGTATCTAGAATAGCCGGTGCTACTGAAGCATTAACTCCGTTTTCTTGCTCAATCTTCACAACAACATTACGAGAAGATACTCTTATTAGTGCCATTTTGCAAATGAGGAAGCTGAGGCCCTGAGATTTTCAGTAACATGCCCAAGTCTTTACACATGCAGAATGTGGCCCTAGTGTCAGTCCCCACAGCCTGTGTGCTTAGTCACCAGGCCACCCTGGATATGGGGCGGCACTGGGGCAGACCAGGGACAGGAAGGCAGCAGAAGGGGTGGTTCCTGGGGACACTCCCCTTGGCCTCTTGACCAGCCAGTCTCCCAGACACAGGCCCAGGGAGCAAGTGCCTGCCAGACCTGAAGGGACAAAGCCCCCCATTCAGTGCTCAGACGATCTCCGCTCCCAGCTGCTCAGCTCCTTGCAAAGCATTTTCCCTTAATAGCCTCCCATTCAGGGGGACGGCTGCAGCCCGCATCTGCAGAAATCAGGCCACCGCAGCTCCTCCTACCAGGCCAGCAAGGCTGCCATGGCCATGGTCACCATGTCCCAAGCTTCTCCTTCACCCTCCAAATCAGGGAGCTTCCAACCCCCTTCCACTCCACTTCTAGGACTTTGCCTGTGGTGGATGGACACAGCTGGGATGCTTTCCCTCAGGCCAGCCTGTCCTTAATTTTCTCTGCAAAATGCGTCCTAAGCGTAGGGGTCGAGAACAGGAGGATGAGAAGAGCTCCTGGGTTCTAATCCCTTCTCTGCCTTTGACTTGTTTTGTGACCTTGGAAAAGTCATTTCACCTCCCTGGGTCTCCTGTTTCCTGGCCCAGCCCGGGATTCGGACATAAGCTGCGTGACCTCTGACATAACCTCTTTGATCCTCAATTTCCTCATCTATAGAAATGAATTGAGTCCCCCTGACAGTTGCTGGGAGGATTAGAAGAGATAATCCCCGTGAAGAACTCAGAATAGTGCCTCACTCCCAGTGAACAATCAATACAGGTTAGCGGTAATAATAATAAAATAATAATTATTATCATTACTGTAATAGATATTTTTCACACTCTTTAGCTGCAGTTTTTTTTTTTTTCCTTTCAAATACATTTTTTAAGCAGAACCCTCATACCCTGGGGGAAGCCTTGTCCACCTTTTGCTCCAGCTCCTCCCAGCTCTGACCCACAATGACCTCTGGTTCTGGCCCGACGTCCCAGACCCGGCTGGCTATCAGACCCTCCCAGGAGTATTTTAAAACCAGCTTCCCGGCGCCCCCCCGAGATACTCATTCTGGAGTAAGCACAGAGAGCAGACCCTGTAGCATCAGCCCAGGTAGTCCTGCTGATCTCCCAGGTTGGGGCAGCAGGAAGGTCTTTTCTGGCCCTTACTCGGGTGACACCAGGACTTCGGGTACAAAGGCCTCCTTCCCCACGGCCCCCTCTGAGGCTGAGAACAGCACACGCAGGCCCAGGATGTTCCAGTGGTCCCCACGCCCTCTCTCAGCTCCCAGCCTGGCCCCGCCTCCATCAGGGTCCCCCTCTGCGAGTTCTTTCTCTTGGAGCCTTGACCAAAAGGGGACAGGAGGGAAGTGCCCCTTCACCCCACTCCAGGCCCGGCCTTCAGTCACCACGTCCCTGTCCCCCCTTTCCACGCCTGCCTCTTTTGAGGGCTTCCCACGTGCCAGGCACTGTGCTAAGCCCCTTCCTTTTATCATCTTGCTAAACCGCCGCAGAGCTCTGTGAGGTAATGAACTATCATCACTCCCACTTGACAGACGAGGAAACAGAAGCAGAGAGAGGTTAGGTGACGTCATCAAAGTCACACAGCTGTGAACAGTCAAGATGAAACTCGGCCTTAGGTCTGCCTGACCCCATAACTCATGCTCTTCCCCACTCTGCTGACGTCCTCGCCTCGGTGACCCCTGCTCCCAGCCCGGCTCCACCGATCTCCACTCCTGCCTTCCACATCCCCAGGGACCTGCCGAACCTTCTCCCGAGGAGCGTGGCTTTGCTCCACAGCCCCAGTGGCCGCAGCAGTACCAGAGCAGGCGCTGACCTAACTGGCGCCCGAGAACGCCCTGGGTCCCGAGTTGGGTAGAGAGGCCAGGCGCTCCCTCAGGACATCACAGATGAACCGATGAATCCAGCCACCCGGCCAGTCCCTCCTGAGTGGACCCCCACTGGACCTTCCATCTGCCACGTGGCAGTCAGCCAGCCATCCCGATACCAGGTCAGCCTGCATTTACCAGCTCTGGTCATCTGTCAGTCTTCCTTCTGACATCAGAGGCCACCAGATGGCCCTTACTTGCCTCTTGGTTCATCAATAGGTCAGTCCCTCTCTACAAACCAGGTCCTTGATTTGTGAGTCTCCAGGCTGGAGATCTCTGACTCAGAGTCAGTGAGAACAGACCTAGCCCCTGTCCCCACAGACCTTATAATCGAACACCCACGGAGCCAGCATTCACCCAGCAGTCTCCTAGGTCATGATGCTGAACGGGGGCCTCCCTTCCTGCCCCTACCACCACCTCATCTCCTCTGGGCTCAACTGGCCCCACTGCTGGGGGACCTTTCCCTTTTGTGACCTGTCTTGGTAATTTGGGAGGTGATTAACAGCAATCACGCTTGAGTTTGACATCCAGGCACGGCCGCTAAATTGAGGCTCACAAAGCCTCCTTGACATCCAATATGTTATATGCTTTTCCCCTTAATTAGGAGCTAAAGTGGATAAATATGAAGTTGCCATGGCAACAGCCTCCCGGGTTGGTGGAGGGATGCAGCTCAGTTTCCGTCGGCTGGCTGGCTGACATCTTGGCTGATGGACCAAACCGGCTTCTGGGAAGGGGGACGATGCGCCCTTTCCCACTTTCCTGGAACCTGCCTTCCAAGCCCCAGCGCAGGTCATTCTCCCCATCACTGCTGTCAGACGTCACAGAGCTTCACGATGCCCCACTCAGACCATAGATCTCAGCTGCTCTAACCCCCTCGTGAGCAGCTGGGGAAACTGAGGCGGTTACCTGCTGCCCAGGGAGTGAGAGGCAGACAAGATCTGACACCTGGAGCCCCTGGCTTCCAGACGAGAGTCAGTAGTGGCTCTTAACTGTTCGGGAGTCCTAGATCGCTTGGAGAATCTGCTGAAAGCCACGGATCCTGCAAAACAGGCCTGAGATCAGCCACACAGTGGGGTTCATAACCAGGATTGGGCTGAATCTGCTTTTTAAATTTCATTAACTTTTCACTTGAGGGTTTTATGGAAATAAAGAAAAGAAAAAAAATCATTAACATCTGAGCACTTACTATGTACATTTTCTCACATTATCTAATTTAATCCTCAGCAATCCTATGAGGCAGGTACTGTGATTATCCCTATTTTACAGATGAGAAAACAGTGTTTCAGAGGGGTTAAGCCACTTCCTCAATGTCACACAGCTCGTAGGTAGGAGAGTCAGGATTTAGACCCAGGTCTGTCTGCAGACCGCAGAGTCCAGGCTCTAACCACTGTACTCTACTGCCACCTGGTCTGCCTCTCCCTGACCCACTGGTAATGACTGTAGCGGCGGTGAGGTCTCAGCCAGGGAGCCCTGCCTAGGGAGGTGGGGACACTCTGAAAAGCCCCTCCCTCTGTCTCCACCTCCGCAGAGGCGTGAATGGAGGCAGTCAGCTCACATCTTGTACAAGCCTGCCACTGAGGAAGAGCCGGCCCCAAACACCTTTGACTAGAGGTCAAGATGTTTAGACTCTGAAGGAAGAAGCAAGGGCTCCACTCAAAGAGCCCAGGAAAGAAAGCACCTCAGAGCTACCAAAGTCCTCTTTTCCAGAGACCACACTGGGTTTCTCTCCCTTCCTACCTTCTCCTTCCTTGCCAAAGGGACCTAACCACCAGCCCTCCGTTCAGGCAGGGAAAGGAGGTGGCACTCCTTCCCCGGCCCCCAGCCCGAGCGTGGCCGTCGCTTTGAGAGCCCTCAGGCGCAGGCCTGTGCTGGCAGGTGGGAGGGGAGCCGGGCCGCCTCCCCAAGGAGCTGGGACTCAGGGCTCCTCCAGCGCCCCCGCACCACGTGGCGTGGGTGCTGGCGGCGTGGGTGCTGGCAGCGCGAGCTGGGGCTGGTGGCTTGGCCCCCGAACTTCCTTTCCTTCCAGTTCCGACTAAAAATAGAGACAGCAAGGACGCAGCTCATTCTGTCAGACAGTGTGGGGGGACGCCTGTGCAGACACAGGCACCCCCCTTTCTGAGCATGTGAGACCCAGCCCCCAGTTTCCCCACATATCCCCCCTGCCTCTCACAGCCTTCCTCTGTGGTGCAGCCATTGCCCGGGATCTAGGGTTAGGGTAGGGGTCTGCTGCTGTCCCCAAAGCCTCAGTGAATATTCTCATTAGTCTCTGACTTTAGGGAGGGGTCCAGCTCAGGACTGCAGCCCAGAGGAGTGGAAGACCTGACTCCAGATGTTTTTTCCTCTCCCTCTCCCCTCAAGCCAGGTAGGGTGGGTGGGACAAGGCTGTCAGGACGGGGCCCCTTCATACCTTTCTGTATTGGGATAAGGCCCAGCAGCCCAGGCAGCCGAGAGGAACCACAGGGGGTAGTGGGGGGGAGGGCAGCATGTGCTCTAAGGATGTCTTGCACTTCTCAGGGAAGATGACTATCAAGCCTCAGGGTGCCTCTGCCTCTTGGCCTTCCTGCAGGTCCTCTCCCCAGGTGATTGACAGAAACCAATGCCAAGCTGGCCTTCTGTGTGGGTGCTGGGTTCCTGTAGGCAGCCACACACATCAGAGAGGCTCAGGCGGGCTCTACAATAGGTGTTGAGGGAGGAGTCTGGCATCCTCTGCTCTTCCCCTCTACCTTCCTCCCCCAGCCCAGAGCCCTGCTCAGGGAGAATGCAGTCTTTCTGCAAAGCCCCCTCCCTGATATCAACACACACATGCACAACTTCCTGGACATAGCATGAGTTTATAAGAGCACACCAAGTCCTAAGGGCATGAAAACCTGGGGAGATGGGGCTAGAGAAGGTGAGGGGCCAGGGAGGCTAGTTTGTGGACAGGCACAAAAATGATACCTCTACTATGACTCCTCATCACCTAAGGGGATGGTTTCTTTCTGGGGCAGAGACCAAACTAGAGACCTCTTCTGATTCGTCCCCTCTGCAATCTAATCTAGGCACATAAAAGACCCTCAGTATCAGCTGGTTTAACTGCACAGGGAGTGGTGAGAAGTAGGAGAGAGGAAGTACTTTGCTATTATATCCCCAGTACCTGGAACAGTGCCTGGCACGTAGTAGGTGCTTGGAAACATCTGCTCAATGAGTGAATGCAGCTGGTCACGGTGGCATCCTAGCACTTTGGGAGGCTGAGGCCAGAGGATTGCTTGAGGCCAGGAGTTCAAGACCAGCCTGAACAAGAGCGAGACCCCGTCTCTACTAAAAAATAGGAAGAAATGATCTGGACGACTAAAAATATATATATAGAAAAAATTAGCCGGACGTGGTGGCGCATGCCTGTAGTCCCAGCTACTCGGGAGGCAGAGGCAAGAGGATCGCTTGAGCCCAGGAGTTTGAGGTTGCTGTGAGCTAGGCTGACGCCATGGCACTCTAGCCCGGGCAACAGAGCCAGACTCTGTCTCAAAAAAAAAAATAGAAAAAAGTAGCAGGGCTTGGTGGTGAGTGCCTGTAGTCCCAGCTACTCGGGAGGTTGAGGCGGGAGGATCCCTCGAACCCAGGAATTTGAGGTTGTAGTAGGCTATGATGACGCCACTATACTCTAGCCCCAGCAACAGAGAGAGATACTATCTAAAAAATAATAATAATGAATGAATGAATGAATAAAACAATGAATAAATGAATGGGATGCAGTCACGACCCAAGACAGGAAGGGAATCATTGAAGCCATCATTATGGTACTTTTGCAATAGGGCTGAGCTGGGAAATGAGAGCCAAGGGCAGGCTAATAATTTGGTACCTCTTCAAACCAACACTCTTTCAATATTTGTTCAATATTTATTTGGAAGAGAGGCTGTGTGGGGCCTGGGCAGGAAAGGGCCTGGCTGCAGCCCTTGGCCTCTCCTCCATCTGCCTGCACAACTCCACCCGGGCCATAACCTCGCTGGCCCTGCTGAGCTTCACTGAAACCCTTTGGTTCTCCAGGAGCCCCTCCTTGGAAGGGAGGGGAGTTTAATGAATAATTGTTGTAGCCTGAGCGCCCCATGGGGATCTCACCTCTGTACCCAGCAGCTTATAGACAGAGTTCCTGCCAACCCCCCTGCAGCGGCTCCTGCCTGGTAAATACTCTTTTCTCCAACTCGTTAGGCGACCAGTGAAGCTTTAGCACCCCTCAGAGATGAGCGCCCAGGGCAGCTGCCTGGTGGGCACCCTCCACCGGGTCTCTTCTCCAGGTGACTGTGGAGGGGAGAGGCGTGGAGGGGCATCTGCTCAGTGCCCTCTCAGCCCCCTGCCCTCTCCCACCCCCACACGTAGGAGAAAAGGTCAGGATGGGGCAGCAGAGCTTGCGCAGGGGCCAAACCCCATTGCTTCTAGCTCTGAGCAGGTGAGAGGAGAGTGACCAGCTGCCAGAAGGGACTCCCACTTCCTCCCACTGGGGAAGACCTGCAGCTCTTGGCCTCCAGTGTGCAGGGGGACGTCTCAAGCCCCACAAGAGAGGAGCAAGTTCAAGCGAGCCGAGGCGGATGGCGTTAGAGCCGCTGAAGTAATGCTGTCTGACTTCCGCTCCCCGGGGTGCCCAGAAAATCCAGATGTCTGGCCAATGAGGTGATCACCTCACCGGAGCAAAATCTTTGAGTAAATACACAGTCGCTCACTTCCGTTTCCTCTGCTCTGCTTGCCTCGCCCTCCCCTGCTTCTGCGCCCAGCCCCCACCCCCCACCTTGGGCCCCTACCCCTGCACCCACAGCCTCCCTGCTGCTGCCTTCCCATCGCCTCCTCAGCCCCCTGCCACCTGAGCAGCCATAGAATGAAACCTCGGAGCACCTGAAGAGAGAAATAAATAATACCATTAACACTTACTATTTCTTGAGCACTCACTGTGTGCCAGGCACCAGGCTAAATACTTTTTTATGTGCATAGTCTCATCCACTCCTTACAGCGACCTGAGATACGGGCACCGTAAGCTATTCAGGGCGAGGCTCAGAGGTCAGACAGAGCCTCGGCCTTCTCGCTTACCAGCTGTGTGACCACAGGAAAATTATGTAACCTCTCTGAGCCCATTTCCTCATCTGTGAAACGGCGCGATTAGCAGTACCTACCTTGTAGGGTTGTATGACAAAGAAATAACGTGCTAGCTCAGTACCTGGCACAAAGGCTGGTTCATGCGGCTGTCATCACTATTATCCTCCTTTTAATTGAGAAACGGAAGAGGTTAAGTCATGTGCCAATGTCATGTGTGGCTAGAATGTGGCAGTATCAGGATTCTCACCAGGGCCTCCCCCGTCCTGTCTTAGGGGCTGCAGGCCGGGGCCTCGTCAGATATCCTCTCCCTCCCCTGCCTCCCCCATGCCACCCCTCCCGGGGTCACAGGCTCCTCTTTTTCTTGCCTGAGGAAAGGAAACTGGAACTGAACGGAACTCAGGCGTGCCTGTAGCTCCCTAGTGACAGCCAACATCCCACAATGCTCTGGGGAATGTGTGCACACGCCCACCTGCCGGGCCTGGAGGAATCTAGGCTTTAGATTTGAAAGGTAATTCAATCCCCCGGCGCTTCCTCCCCTCCCCCTCAGAGCTGGGTGTTCAAGAGGCGACACAGACCCAGTTTCAGAGGAACAAGCCAGGGAGTGCAGAGCCACAGGCCCGCGCCCAGCCTCGCTCCCGGACAGCGCCTTGCTGCAGTTACCTGGGTCCAACACTCGCCCACCCTTCCCCTGCCCACCCCTGGCCTCTCAAAGCCCCTGGCCTTGCCAGCTCTCCCCCTGTCCGGGCTATCTGTCCCTCTCCCTTGCCCCTCCCTGAGGAAGCTCTCTCTCCCTGCCCGTCCGTTCCTTCCTCCCAGGCTACTTCTCAGAGTGGACACCCAACAACTGCCACTGTGGGCCCTTCGCCCACAGCTACCACCCCACCCCCACCCCTTGTTTCTTTCCTCCCATTGGCTCAGCTCAGCCCAGGCTCTGAGATTGGTGTCCAGCGCTGGGGCTGGGGCAGGAGGAAGCCTGGAGCAGCTCAGAGCTCCTGTTTAATTAATAATGAATAATAAGTCAACATGTAATTAGAGGATGAGGGCGTGCGGCTGTGCTCCCTGGAACCTGCCCTGGGGGAGCAGGCTAGAGCCTGGCCCCACATGCCCCTGCACCCCCCAGGTCCCCACCAGATGTCCCCTCAGTTCCCCACCCTCCCAGGTTCACACTGGGTCCTGCGGCCAGCTCTCTGACCTGTAGTCCCCATTCACTCAGCCCTCAGGACCTTCGCCACTTACTCCTGCCCTGACTTCATCCCTAGCCTTCCCCACAGGACAGGACTCCACTCCCTGAAGTCCTGGGGATCCCAGAGTCTTCTGGTATCACAACTTCCTGAGGGACCAGGCCAGTCCCCCATCCCCACCCAGGCCTTGAGCACTTGGAACAAGAAATGCCCAAAGGACTACACAGCAAGTCAAGCCCCACACCCCTCCTGCCTACCCCACTGGGCTCCTGCACTCCTACCCCCCCATTGACATTCTCCCCATTGGCTCCCACTGGGCAGGGGGCCTGTGACACCCCTCCAGGCGCCCTCGCCATCCCAGCTAGTCCCCTGTCCTCTTCCACCCTCCAACTCCTAGGAGAGCCTGTTGGGCCACAGAAGGCAGCTTCCGCTCCCCGCCTGGCCCCCCACCGCACCCCACCCCCGCTGTCCGAGGGAGAGAGCACGTTGCCCTCCAGCGGCCTAGGAAGGAAAAGGTGTCCAGGCTCCCTGCAGTGTCTCAGATCCATCCATCTGGGGGCAGGAGCTGGAGAGGGAGAGTCCTGTCCCCACTGCCACGCATTTGTAGACTCACCTCTTTAAGGCTGAGTTGCTGCCTGCACTTCCAGCAGCCTAGTTAGCTCTCGTCCTGTTACTCTGGCCTTACAAGGCTGTGTGATCAGGTTCACCTCTGACCCCTTCCTCCAAAGTATTGGTGAATTACAAAATGGCAGTAAACATGATCAACACTCCCGTGGGCCAGGCAAGGGGTTACAACCATTGGCCCACTCAGAAGCCGCGAGAGGCAGGGGCAGTCCTCAAGTGCATTTTACAGATGAGGAAACAGTCTCCGAGAAGTTACATAATTTCCATGCTCACCCAGCAGGAGGGGCTGAGCCGGGAGTCTGAGTCTAGAGCCCAGCTCTTCCACAGGAGATGTTTGCCCCTAATGTTTATCGGTGGAGGATTGTGAGTGGGAGAGGGGGTGGTGTGCACAGGGGCACAAGGAGAGAGGTGGGGGTGCGGGAGGATTCCAGAAAGTGATGCGAGCAGGGTGTGTGCAGCAGGGTGGGGGCAGAGGTGAACAGGAGGGGGAGTGTCAGGCGTGTGAGAGGGTGTAGAAGTCGAGTGGATGGGGGAGGTGTAGGGGTGAGCAGGTGAGGGGTGAGGGAGTAGGGCGAGGACAAAGTGGGAGGTGGGGAAGTGTCAGGTGTGCAATGTGTGAGTGCGGGTGGGGGGGAGGCATGAGCAGTATGGGGTGAAAAGGCCGACTGAGGATGAGTAGGAGGTGGGGTGCTGGGTGTGGAGGGGGTGTAGGAGCACGTGGAGAGTGGCTACAGGGGAAAGTGAGAAGGGTATAAAAAGGTGTGAGGACTGTGTAGGTCCCTGAGGATCTGGAGGAAGCGAGCAGGGGCAGAGAGTGAAGGAGGGGTGGCATGGGGAGGGGCGGATGGGTCTGAGAGGCTTTGACAGTTTGGCTTTTGTCCCTGTCCATGTCCCTAGCTGCTGCAACCCCCACCAGACCTGGCCTTACTGCCAGGCTCATTTCAGGGATGGGCGGAAATTTCCATTTCAGCAAAATCCATTTGTAAAGCCCTGGAGCTTTGAGCCTCGTTCTGCTCTGCCTGCCTGGCTCTGCCTGCCTGGCTCTGCCCGCCTGGCTCTGGCCTGCCCAGCTAGCACCACACTCTACCCCAGACCTCCCTCTGCTCCCCCTCCCCAGGGTGCAGAGCTTCAACTCAGGGCCTGGCCCCCCGCAACCCCAACCCAACCTCGCTGCTACAACCTACAGAGGACCCTACCCCTGCCAAGCATCTTGCCATCCTGGGATGCCCAAGGGTCCGCAGGTGTGGGACACTGGTTAGTGCCTTGCCCTCAGTTAGGGAACCATCAGCATGGCATCTGCCCCCACTGCCCCCTTTCCCGGTACACAGAGTAGCTGTGATATCACAGCAAAATGGGAAGAGTTCTTCAGGATAATCTTACTTAGGCCCTTTCACTTTATAGATGGGGAACGGAGGAAAATGTACTTACTTGTCCAGGGCTACACAACTGGCTGGCGTGCAAAGCCAGAATGACCACCTTGCCTAGAGGAGGAATTGTAGAAAAACCACCGTGCAAACTAGGTTCAAATCATGGCTGTGTTGAAGAGGTGTGCCTTCCATACGTGATTTTACTTTTCTGCAGCTCAGTTTGTCCATCTACCAAGTGAGATTCAGAATAACTCTCCCAGGCTGGTGTGTGGTGATGGTGAGGTGATCACAGCCAGAAGCAACAAAGTGGTGGGGGGAGGCGGGGAATAAAGGCCTCTGGACTCTTGAGTTCATCGGGAGGCAGGAGCAACGTCAGTTCTAGATTCAGTCATTGGTGCCCAGGCCCTTTGCCTTGCTCCACAGCTTCCCAGGAGCCACAGAAACTGCAGGGAACAGCAGGGATGACATGGCCAGGGACTGAGGTACTGGGTGGGAAGATGAGCTGTGGTCCCCTGGGGTAGGAAATGAAGGGACAGCTTGGACCATCCCACTCAGGCCTCTGGGCAAGGCTTTGCTCCTCCAGACCAGAAGGAGTGGTCACTCTGCAGTGGAGGGTGGGTCCTCTGGGCCCAAGTCAAAGCCCTGCATTGGGGGTAAAGACTGAGCTCCCCTAGGGCGGGGCAGGGTCTGTCTGTATCCTGGCACCGCAGCACCTGATGTGGCGGGTACACCCCTCCACACACAGAGGCAGCTCAGGACAGGTCTTAGTAGCCGGTACAGGGAAAGCTCCTGGGCCACCTGACCTAGCCTGCTCTCTAAGTCCAGCATCCTAGATTCACACTGTGGCACATGCCCTGGCACATGTCAGAGCCAGCCTTAGCTCTAGCACATGCCCCAGCACATCTTCCAGCTGCTGCCCTCCTCCCCCAGCCCCACAGGAGTCCCAGGCCCCATCTGCTCCACTTCCCTGCATTTCCCCTGAACATCTGGACTGCTCCTGAAATCTGGCTTCTGGTTCCATCCAGCAGGCGCTGCTGGAGGGAAGAGGAGACTCCTGGGTCCCATTAATTCTGAGCTGGGGCCTGGGAAGGTCCTGTCTAACTCCCACTCCCAGGCCGCATCTGCCAGAATGAACAGGCCTAACAGGATGTCGGTCCCTATTTCCCACTCTCCCGAGCATTGAGCACCCCCTGACCTGTAGAATTGTAACTACTCCTGCTCTCACGTACACACAACACTCACTACACAGCCTCCCCAACATCTGCCAAAAGTCATGCCCTTCTCTGTGCCAGGATTTGCTCATGAGTTTAGCTTTGCACTCTACACATAAAGGTTCCCAGACCTGCCTGGCAAGGGCTGTGCCCCAGAATCACACAGCTGGAGGACAGGCTGCTCCTCCCCTTCCCCACTCCTTGGTGCTGGGAGCGGGGGCTAGGGTAGACCAAGTCCTTTGGTCCAGAACAGCAAACATTCTGAGTCCCACTTCAGAGACACTCAGCCTGGGAGGGCAAGGCTGGGAATGACCTTCACCCACACCCTTCCTTTTCCCCATCACCTCTGCCCTACATCCACCTCACCTGATCCCTTACCCTTTGCAGACAAGCCAAGGTTCTTGTTTGCATTTGGGAGAGGGCTTCTCCCTTACAGGATGCTCTCCATGGTCCTGAAACATAGGCTGCGGCAGAATTACTTTTTGTGGGTTTTTTTTTTTTTTTTTTTGGACACAGGGTCTTGCTCTGTCTTCCAAGCTAGAGTGCAGTGGTGTCATCATAGCTCACTGCAGCCTCAAACTCCTGGGCTTGAGGGATCCTCCTATCTTAGCCTCCCAAACAGCTGGGACTACAGGGAAGACCCACCATACCAGCTGACTTTTCTATTTTTAGTAGAGACCTGGTGTCTCTCTTTCTCAGGCAGGCCTGGAACTCCTGGCCTCAAGTGATCCTCCCACCTCAGCTTCCCAGATTGCTAGAATTACAGGCGTGAGCCACCGTGCCTGGCCCCAAATTACTTCTTAACTTTGAGGAATGGGTCACTCCTGGCAAACATCTCTGGGACATCCACCCAGGTAAGAAAGGAAAAGATAATGGAAGAGACAGCAGTGGAGAGACTACAACAGAGACAGAGACAGTGTGTGACATGTGGAAACAGAGAGAAAGGGACCGAGAGACTGCCAAGAGGAAGAAAAAGTGATTTTTTGTTCCTTCTAAGAAAGATAATCTGCCCTTTGGTAGTGGGTTGAGGCCCCCTCCCTCACCCTGGGTAAACGCCAGCTCCTGTTTGCCCCTGTATTGGGGACCACTCAAAGCCTTGACCCTAAAGACCAGGCTGTGGCTGCCCCCTCCCTGAATGCCAAGAGTGGAGACTCCTCTTCAGACTTGCCCTCCAAGAGCAGGTCTGGGGCGCAGAGGGCCTGTACAGTTGCCCTAAGAACCGTGCCATGCCACCCCTGTCCCTGTCCCTTTCGGAACCTGCAGCGCTAGAGGGAGCGGAGGGCACTGGTAGACAGATCCAGCCGGGGAGCCCCAGGGCCGCGGCTGGAAGGAAGGAGCTGGGGAAAGAGAAAAGAGTGGAAAGCGGTTTCCCACTCGGTTGTGGCTGTTATTATTTATTTATTCATGCATTTTTTTATTAAGGAGGAGATGTGGGCCTAACGAGCGAGGAGCCTGGCCGGCTCTGAGGCTCTGAGGGGCGGAGCTGGGGGTGACGGGGCGCTATCCATCCAGGCAGGACCCCTCGGACCCCTGGGAAGTCTTGCCTCGCCGTCCCTCTCCCTCCACACTGCGCCCCTGCCGCTGCCCAGGGCCGGCACACACCCGAGTCCCTCCGCGCCCTCCCCCAGGGCAGGACGCTCCTCTCTCATCCACACCCCTACCGGGTGTCGACGCGGGAGCCCGAGGGGGAGCCCGAGGGGGTGGGGGTGGAACAGCACAAACATCTTAGCAGCACCTAACTATTGAGCACATGCTCACGCCAGTCCTGTGCTTCACGGCATTATCTCACTGCATCGCGACAGCCCTGCAAGGTACACACTGTTCCTGTTCTCATTTTATTTGTTGAATGACATTTTATTACAGAAGTAATACATGTGCATTGTGCAAAATTTAAAAATACAGAAAGCAAAAATATAAAAATAAAAAACGTCATATTCCTACCACTATTAACACCTTAATGTATATCCCTCTAGATCTTTTCCTTACATACAAGTAGCTTTTTACCAAAATGCAATCACCTTATCCGCACTGCTTCATGATCTCCTGTTTTTTAACCAACAATCTCCGCCTTTTCCATTTCAGTAAATTTTCACCCTTTTTAATACCTAGAACATGTACAGATTTCCCTAACTGACCCCCAAGAAATCCCTTCCAGTGGGTTTGTCAGAATCCAATACAGGGATGGCATCTGATCATTGTGTGCATTAAATTACCTAACATAGTATATTCTCACATTTTTTTGTCCCTTGACCCACTGAAACATCCAGGTCAGTTTTCCTACAGAGTTTCCTTCCTTCCAGCTGTGTGGTTACTTTGTGCAGTTTTTTAGCTTGAGACATTATCTGAGTGTTTCCTGTAAACAGGAAGTCAGATCTAAAGGCTAGAACAATTCAACTTAAACGTTCTTGGCTAGAACACAAGTGAGGCGATGTCTTATACTTCACTTTGCATCACATCAGAACACACGTAATTTCTAATTCAGCCACCAATAGAAAGGCTCAGATAGACACCAGCTGATGATAGTTATGATTTTTCTCTCCGCCTTCCTTCTAGAAAATAATGTTTGTGGGTTACTCTGGCACCAAACAAAGGTTCTTTTCCCCATCAACCATTCACCTAAAGGTTATTAATACCAATTCATAATGCTTGCCTGGTTACTCTCATTTTTAAAGATGAAGAACTGAGACTCAGATTGGAGAACAGAGTCCGTCAAGCTCACACAATCAGCAAATTAGGTCTCGGGCTAGAAATGCAGTTTCCACCTCTTTCAGATCCTACTGAGTTACATGCACATTAGGTGCCTGGCACACATTTAAATGCATGGAAACCTGCTGGGCAAGGGGGTTCCCCTCTTTACGGATTAGGCTGACAGAGATGGAAAAGGTTCTTGGTGAGGCCCAACCTGCCTCCTGGTTGAGCACTGAGGCCACTAATGATAGTTGCCAGCGAAGCAACTCAGCACTCCTTATACAGCATGCCATGCTTAGTGCTTTACGAACGTTAGCTTCTCTAATTCTCCCAACAAACCTGGAAGCATGCCTTATTACTATGCCCCCTCTTTACAGACGAGAAAAATGAGGCTCAGAGAGGTTAAGAACTTGCCAAAGGCCACACAGCTAGTGATCAACGGAACCAGGATTCGTTTTTCTGACTCCAAAACCCAGGCACTTCACCACCATGCTGACCTGGCCTCTCACACTGGCCTCCCTCCCAGTCTTGAGACCGAAGAGTGAAATTAGCAAACAAAGCTTGAGGCCTCCTAATTGTGTGGGCTGGTTCTGACACTGCTCACAGCTCCGTGACCGTCTGTCAGCACCAACAAGGGTATCAAGGGGTTCCCCGGGTCCCCTCTACTGGCCTCTACTTACCAAGTGGATCTCTCCAATCTGTGCAATTGCCAGAATGTGATGTGGTTCCTCCAGCCTCTGCACCCCATTCATCCTTGCAAGCTCCATTCCCCACCACCCAGCCCTGGGCCTCGTGCCTCTGTCAGAGCCTCACCCTTGGACAACAACCTACCATTTGTGAAACACTGTCCTTTTCTCACATTTATGTAGTTGGAGCCACACAACTACCCTTTGAAGGAGGCAGGGATTATGTTTCATAGATGCAGACATTGAGGCGTGGTGAGGAAAGCTCTGGGCCCAGACCTGCCTCCATTTGCCCTAAGCAGTGTTTCCAAGGTAGGACCCAGGCCCCTGAGTGAGTTCAGGACCAACCCCAGAGTTGGTGTTTTGCTGCTATTTGGAATGTGAGTCTTGTCCTTGGAGCAGGGGCTTTGAGGTCAGCCTTGTATCCTCCAGCCCTGTCAGGGAGCAAGTCTCTGAAATGTCACCAGAACTGAGGGCATCCAGAGAAATGTCAACAAATGCTGATTTGGGTCCCTTGGCAGAGGGTGGAGCCAGCCCTTCTCCGAAGAGCCTTCCTCCACCATCTCCCTGTTCCCGACGGCAGAAGGAAGAGAAGCCGAAGAGCCTTTAGAGTTTGCCTAATCCAACCCCACCGCTTGACAGACGGGGACCTGAGACCCAGAACTCACGGAAGAAGCAGCGATTTTTTTCTGTGGCAGCATCTCCACCCATCCGCCCTATTCCCCACTCCCTACCACCTCTGTCTTCCTCCAAGCCCTGGAGCCTGGACCCCCTTGAGTCAAGACCCTGATTCCCAGAAGCCGGGGGAGCGGAGGGAGGAGTCAGCTCAGGGCTGTGGGCCCAGCACTAAGGGCTGCAGTAGGGAGAGCAGCTGGAGCCAGCTGCCGCGCCAGCCTCTGCCCTCCTCACCCCCATAGTGAACTGACACCTGCGCTAAGCTCTTCCTGTGCCTGCAGAACAGAGAAAATACAGTCCTACCAAATGGTGGAGGCGGTGACACGGGAGCCTCCGTGTGTTCTGGGAATTGGCCATTTTCTCCAGGCCTGTGAGGCTGGTGCTTCTCCCATCTCACGGCTCTGTCTGTGGGAGCCCTTGCTCCATCGCCCCCAGACCCTAACCAGGGAAGGCTACTTCTTGCCCCAGCCCGGTCAGTCCTACTAAGGTTCCATCCATTCCCTTTACCTCCACTGGGTGCAGGGGACCCCATCTCCCCAACTCAGGGAATCTTGCCCAAGGTCCAAGGGAATCTAACCCTCTGGTTTTTAGCTGCAGAGTCTGCATCCTCCTCCCTCCTGGCCCTCTCACTACTGTGCATACAGCTGTAGTATAGAGTGGCGTTCAGAGTGTGTGTCTGTTTGCACTGAGAATAAGAGTTGAGGCCAGGTGTGGTGGCTCACACCTGTAATCCTAGCACTCTGGGAGGCCGAGGCGGGAGGATCACTTGAGGTCAGGGGTTCGAGACCAGCCTGAGCAAGAACGGGACCCCCATCTCTACAAAAAATAGAAAAAATTAGCCAGGTGTGGTGGTGCGTGCCTGTAGTCCCAGCTACCCAGGAGGCTGAGGCAGGAGAATCACTTGAGCCCAGAAGTTTGAGGTTGCTGTGAGCTAGGATGATGCCACTACACTCTAGCCTGGGTGACAGAGCAAAAAAAAAAAAAAAAAAGAGTTGAATGAGGTGAGGGCCTGAGTTGGTTCCATTCTTATCTTCCACGCCTGCCGTATCACAGGTGCATGGTAAATATTCATTGAGTTATTAATAATAAATATGGAAGTCCCAGATCAGGCCAAGCCTGCACTCATAGTCTGTACTTCTGTCTTGAAGCACTTTGAGGTTGATCTTCCCCACAGACTGTAAGCTCCCTGAGGACAGGGACCATGTCTTTCTAGTTCGCATCTGCATCTTTAGTAGTTAATCTAGCATCTGGACCACAGTAGGTGTCTAATAAATCTTCATGGAAGGGAATATGTAAATGAATGAATGAATGAATGAATACGTACATGAATGAATGATCTAGGCAGGAAAGGATTTTATCCTCTTATTGTGATGAGGGAGTGAGATTCAGGAGGGGATGGAAACCTGGAAAAGGTTTTCCAGATGTTGAGTGGTAGAGTCAGGAGTCTAAGGCAGGAGGGCTGGTGCAGGAGGCTTGGGGCTACTGGCCAGGGAGAGGCCGGTGGGTGGGGTGGAGGGCTGGATGGAGAAGCCTCAGGGCTAAGGCCTAAGCAGATGAGCCTCTGCCCAGGAGGAAGGACTTTCCTGGAATCATCCTGCCTCCAGGTGGAGAAGCAGGGAAGCCTAATTGGTTTTTTCAGCTCCTGGAGCTGGGTCCATAAATCATGGCTCCACTGAAAGCACAGGTGCCTCCTCTCTGGAGACTCCAGTGTGACTTGATGTGAATTCCCAGTGACATGAAGAGGCTTGCAGCCTCCACGTGCAGGTGCCTGTGCCACCCTGCCCAGAATAGAAGGTGTCGCTCGATAGGGTCTGCCGGTCAGCTGCAGTGCTCGAGGTGTGCGGGGCCCCAAGGGAGAAGCAGGGGAGGGACGATGGGGTCCAGGAATGGCAGCCGAGACCAGGGAGAGAGAGTGGCAAAGGCCCAGAAAACCCTCCTTTGGTGAATTCAATCCATTCACAATTTATCGAGTGCCTACCTTGTGCCAGATGCTGTGCTGGGCACTAGAGACCGTGGGATGGCTCAGAGGCGGGAGAGAGAGAGGGAGCGGCAGCTACAGAGACAATAATCACAACATGGGTGACAAGTGCTTGAGATGGACGTACAAAGTGCTCGGGGAGCTCAGAGCACCAGGCCATTAATTCTTCCCCTGGCGAAGGAGTTGTTTCAGCTGGGTTTGGCCGGCTCCAAGGTTGGAGGAGGGCGGGAAGGGCACTTCAGGCAGAGGTGAGCATGTGCGAAGGCAGGGGATGCGAAAGAGGAACCAGAAACTTCTGTGTGGCTGGAGCAGAGCGGGAGGCAGGAGGGTGAACCAGACAGGGAGCCTGGGGCCAGAATCTGAAAGGCCATGAATGGTCCTACTAGAGACTTTGGACTTGATCCAGTGGCGGGCAAAGGGGAGCCATTTAAGAATTTTAAGCAGGGGTGTGTTTAGAAAGCCTTCTCCAAACCAGGACTGTGGCCAAGGGGCAGAGAGAAAAGGGGAAGGATTCATGTTAGAGGGAAAGTGGACCGGACTTTTCCTTCTTAAGTAATTCTTTTGGACCTTCTTGCCTTTCTAGGCAGGTTCTGAGTTCCCCTGGGGACCGAGGCCGCTCCCTCCTCTCTGTGACTGGAGCGGGCTTCTGCATTCGCAAAGCTGAGCCTGCAGGGGCTGCCTGACAAGAACAGAGCGGAAGAACTGACTCCCGGTGGTCAGGGAGCCCTGCTCTGAGAATGAGCTGGTGACTCCTCTTCCACTCGGTCCACAAGCCCCAGAGCAGGGCAAGGCTGAGCCCAGGCCTCTGGGGAAGGCCCAGGAGGTCCTCCCCGCCCTCCCTCCTCTTCTCTCCCTCTCCTCCCTCCCTCCGCCTCCTCCCCAGAGCCCAAGCTTTCTTGCTGGGAGGCTCTCAGAGCCAGCGGAGCTGTGGATGAAATGGTTCGGTGGCTCCAGCCCAGCTGCTGCCATGGCAACCAGGGTGCCTGCCAGACCCACAGTCGAGAGCAGGCCCAGCCTTCCTGCTCTAGAACTACAATTCCCAGAATGCAAAGCACCTGGGGCTATGAGAGAAGCCCATCTCCTAGGAGGGTGTCCTAGGTGGGCGTCCAGCCAAAGCCTTCCAGCTTCGAAGACACACAGGGTGCACCCTCAGGAGAACACGGTACAGAACGCGGGCACTTTGTAGTGGGGGGGTGGGCAGAGAGCAGGGGATGCTTCTGGAGGAAGCCCGAAAACCTCTCCTTGTCGTGGCCCACTGGACATCCAGAGGGAGGCCGATGGCTCTGGGAAGATGTGAAGGCTGGGGAGGGTGCTAGTCCTGGTTTTCAGCAATCTGCGGTGTTGCTTGAAAACATTCTCTAACAACTGTCCACTGCTCTCGCTCTCTACCACCACCTCCGTGGTCTGCGCCTGGAAGGTGCAGGGCACCACTAATTGGCCTCTGCCTCCACTGGAGCCCCTTCCTTCCTTCTTCACACCGAAGCCCCAGTGACCTTTTCAAAATGAAATTCTGATCATATCACTACCGCCTATGCCCACCTCCTGCTGTTTAAACTCTTCAGTGTTTAAATCTTTTGCTCTCAGGTGAAGAAACAAAGTTCTTACCTCAGCTGACAAGGCCCTGCATGGTCTAGTCTCTGTCTGCTTTCCAGCCTCCCCATTGACCCCACACACTCTCCAGCCCTTCTGGACTTTCATTCCCTTGTAGAATCCATGCTCCCTCCTGCCACAGGACCTTTTCCCATGCTGTTCCCTCTCTCCAGAACACTTTTCCCTCCACTGTTGCTCTACACAAAGTTCTCTATCTCAGAGAAATATTGTCTTCTAAGGGAGCCTCCCCTGACCTCCCTGACTTGACCAAACCCCCCTTTTATGTATTCCTGTGGGCACCACAAGCCTCTCCTCTATGTCTGTCCCAGTGCATTTTACATTGATTTGTATTTGACAACTATGTATCTCCCCACAGATTACAGCCTCTGTGAGAGGAGGGAGTGCCTTCTTGCCTACTACTGCATACTCAGGGTCTAGCACCACGTGTGACACATAGCAGACACTCAAGACCCATTTGTTGAAACAAATCTATCCAAGCCTCAGTCTTCCCATCTGAATGCACGCCATGTGCCATCCACTGTGGGTGGTGGTACCAGGCAGTGGACAAGACATGCAGGTGTGGTCTCTCCTGTCATGGAGCTCACAGTGTGGTGGGGAAGACAGACACTGAGTATATAATGACCAGAGTGCCAAGTGGTGCAAATGGCAAAGCATGTAGAGCCATGGCAGCGCAGAAGCGGGGGGTCCTACCAAGGAAGAGAGGTAGGAGTGACCAGATGAGAGGGGTGGAGGAATGTAGAAGAGCATTGCAGGAGAGGGAACAGCACGAGTGAGGGTGCTACTGTGGCAGAGAGGGCATGGATTGTTCAAGGCATGAAGCAAGGATAGAGTTGCTGGAGCCGAGAGTGGATGGGAGGTGGTGTGGTTCCATCTACGTGCTTTGATTTTACTGGGCTCAAGTGGGGTTGAGCCATCCTTTAAAACTGGCTGGACATTGTCTTCCATACTCCTCCCCGCCCTGTCCTCAGGCCCAGGCTGAGGCCTAGCATGGACAGATCCAGGCTGTCCCACTGCTCAGCACACTGTCCTTCACCCCTGAGCACCGGCTAGTGTATTCTGGTATCTTCTGGGGGTCCTGTCTATATCTGGTATGGCAGGGCTGTGATACTCGTGTGTGACTTGTTGGGGGGTGCAATATCCTGCAGTAGCATCAATCCTGGAGCAGACACTGCTGACAAGTCCGGGGGAGATCCCGTGAAGAGGGAGGGAGCCTGGCCTGGGGCTTGGGGGCGGGTGCACAGCTTGCCTGGGAAATGAGGCGTGACTTCCCAGCTGCAGAGCTTCAATGGGTGGGGGGAGCAGAGGCCCCTGGGCACAGGGCAGGGAGGGCTCCTTCTCCTCCTCCCATCTGTTGCTGTTCTCTTCTTCCTCAAGGGTCCTGGGTAGGGTGGGGGAACCGTCCCCAGCAGGTTTAACTCTTCCTCTGAATTTGGTGGCTCCCCCACAAGTAGCTTGAAGTATATGTATAAAATGAGGTGGCACCTGGCTGGAAATAATAGACTTTAGCTTCCTCATCCCACTACAAATATCCCGACCACCATCCCCAACACACACACACACACTGTGCAGCCTCGATCTCTAGTTCTGCCCCTAGCTCACCCATTTCCCAGAATAGTGTTTCTGAAAGTGTGAACTTCAGACTCACTGCATTAGATCATGTGGAATGAGGCCAGGCGTGGTGGCTCACGCCTGTAATCCTAGCTCTCTGGGAGGCCGAGGCGGGCGGATTGTTTGAGCTCAGGAGTTCGAAACCAGCCTGAGCAAGAGCGAGACCCCCATCTCTACTAAAAATAGAAAGAAATCAATCGGACAACTAAAAATATATAGAAAAAATTAGCCGGGCATGATGGCGCATGCCTGTAGTCCCAGCTACTCGGGAGGCTGAGGCAGAAGGATCGCTTGAGCCCAGGAGTTTGAGGTTTCTGTGAGCTAGGCTGACGCCACGGCACTCACTCTAGCCCGGGCAAAAGAGTGAGACTCTGTCTCAAAAAAAAAAAAAAAAAAAAAGAATCATGTGGAATGCCTGCAAAAATGCAGGCGCCCAGGGCACTCTAATGCAAGTGGTTCACAGATGACGTTTTGAGAAGTGTTGTCCTAAAGGATGCCTCATTCTGCCCAAAGAACTGCTGAAGCATTCTTTTCCCCAGAAGTGTCTCTCCAAACCCAGCCAGTGATGTCATCCTTGGAGATCCAGCCCTGGACCCTGCACGCCCCCCATTCACCTCCAGACCTTCATCAGGACGGCAAGCCAGCCCTGCCCTTCTGGCCCCCTTCCAAACCCCTGCCTCATTGTGCGCTGCGTAAACATTTACCAAGAACTTACTACGTGCTGGGTGCGGAGGTTCTGGGAAGAACATGGTAGCCATGACCTGAGCTCTCATGGGCCTTACAATTTAGCAGTGGAGACAAATATTATAGAAGCAAATAAATAAATAAACGAGATAATAATGGTAAGTGCTTCAAAGATAAAACAGTTATCTGATAGAAAATGCCTGGTCAGGGGCACTGCTTAATTCGGGAGGGTTCAGGAAAGGAGACTACCTTGGTGCCTGTCATTCCAAAGAAGGTTCTGGAAATGAAAGAAAAAAACCCTTCCTCTCCCTTTGCTACAGTTTTTGTCTCTCTTCTTTCTTTTCTTTAGCTCGGCTTGGCTCTCTGTTTCTGTTTCAGCTCCCTTTTTGTCTCATTTCTTCTCTTTTCTGCTGCTTCCCTCCCTCCCTTTCCCATCACCTCCCTCTTCTTCCCACCCTACCTCCCTCTCTTCTGCTCCCTCCAGAGGAACTGAAGAAACCAGATCCCTCTGCCTCGAAGGCCAGACAGCAGTAATTGAGCTGTGGGCTCACTCAGCAGCTGGACCTGAGAGTGGGGCTAGAGGAGGGAGTGGGGAGGTCAGAGGGGAGCTGCAGGCATGAGAGCAGGGAGGGGCTGGGAGGGCGAGGGCACTCAGAGGGGCTGGAGGTGGCTGCTCATCCAGGTAATCTAATCAGGGGGTGAGTCATAAAGATTGCTCACTCCCGTGCACAGGACCGGCCCAGGAAATCACATTAATTTAAAGAGGGTGTAAAATCCACGGAGAATTCCCCTCTCTCCACCACACACATGAAGATAAACTGTCTTCAGCTTCCAATATGATCTTACAACAGCTTGTCAGTGACAAAACAGCCTCAAATCCTCCCATTTATCAAACGGCCAATCCTGTTAGCAGCTTAAAAGAGACATAATTACCTGCGGCCTTTTGTGTGATTCTTTATACTAACGCCTCTTCCTTCTTCCTGGCAGCATTCCAGAACGTGAGCTCAGAATTCATTCCTGGTGGCTGAGCAGATCTTCTGAGATGTTAAAGTTGAGGGGCAAGAGGGAGGGGTTGAGGGGAAAAGTTCTGCACCGTGGGCAAGTCTCGGGCTGGGATGAGGCTCAGCACCATGGACAGGGCCAAGGGCCGCGCAAGCGTGGGAGTGGCCCTGTGTACCGAGGGTGAGGAGCAGCCGAGCCCAAGCCACGCCGGCAGACACCTGAGGGCCAGCCAAGGGCATGCAGGCATCTGGAGGGCTAGGTTCCAGCTGCCCTTACAGAGAAGGCAGTGGCCTCTGCCAAGGGTGCGGAAACACTGACAGTGGGGACGAGGATAGACGTGGCTTGGCGTGTAGATCAGTAATTTGGATGGAGTTCTCCATCCTCAGGCAGAACCAACTCCAGAATAGCTGACACATTTCACATGATTTTTCGTGGCTTCAGAATCCGCCATGCTGCTACAAGGGATAATGCTCCGAGCTAATATTTACTGAGTGCTTGCTATGGGCCAGGCCCTGTGCTAAGCACTTCATACGCATGATCTTAATTAATACAAACCTCCTGCAATCCTATTTTAATATCCCATTTTATAGATAAGGAACCCGATGTCGAGTGAGGCTGACTCACTTATCCAAGGTCACCCAGAGCTGATTCAAACTGTGGTCTATGAACTGGGCTGCCTCCAAGGCAGGCTCTGGCCATGACAAGAGATCAGTTCTGTGGCTCTGGGCTGGTCTTTCTCTTTCCTTTGCACTTCTTGCTATTCCTCAGGGAGCCCAACTGAGGCAGGTCTCTGCTCTCACTGCTTCGGGGAAAGAATGAGAAAACCACACGGCACAACCTTTCCCTTCATGAAGAATAAGACTCCCTGGAAACCAGCTTCTCTCTGACAAGAGCTGCTCTACAAACTCACCTCTGCATGCCCTCAGCCCCCTCCCCTCTCCGCTGGTCCCAGGTCCTGCTGCACCTCGCCCCTCAACCATTCTAGGAGGCCACCTTGCCCCTCTCCTCCTACTTCTCACTGCCAAGCCCCTACTTGCTACCAGCCTTCCCCACACTTCTCTCCATTTTTCCAGGAGGCCCAAAGGAATCCTCTCCTGGGAGGAAACCATCAGAGTCCATTTGGAGGCCAGATAAAGAGGGAGACAGTGAGACAGACAGCAAGGGACAGATGAGAGACAGACTGAAAATGAATTTTGAAGCACTGCTGAGTTAATGAATGTGGTCAAATCCTGCTGAGAGGCAAGCCCAGGGTAAGTTGTCCAGGGTTATCTCACAGAATTTCTAGGACTCAGCTTGGACTCAGCTGTCTCCCTCTGCACCCAGCCCTCCAGCCTCACTCTTCTCCTTGCCTGGGCTGCCTCCCAGACTAGCATCCTTCCCCCCACCGCACCCAGCCTCAGGCATTCATCACTTGGGTTAGTGCTTTATCAAAGGCCCCACAGTCACTGTTTGGCAAAAATCGATCCACGAAGAATGGGACTAACCCAAGGCCCCCTGTTCTCCTGAGCCCCCACCATCAATCTGCCCCAAAGGAACTCCATGGCTCCAACATCAGCACAGCCCCCACTCCCACTCCAGCCTCGAGTGAGTCTCTGGATCCCTTTCTCTTAGAGAGAAGGGAAAGAAGAAAGGAAAAAGAGAGAAAGAGAAATTGAGAGAGAGTGAGTGTGTTAGTGCCTTCTATTAGATGTTTATTTTGTTGTTTTTAAGTGAGAAAGTCCCAGCTCTATTAAATGCAATCAATACTTGGCCCAAGAGAAGCTTCCCTTCTCTGAGACATTTGAAATCTGGTCAAATCATTTTGCCCCGATACAAAGTAATTTATCAATTTCAAAACCTTTCTAATCAGTGGAGGCTGTGGAGTCCTCACTCCTGCCTGCCACTGTCTGCTGCAGGACACACACACATACACACACGCACACACAGTTGTGCACAAACCCCTCTATTCTCCCCGCAAACTGCCCTCCCTTCCTCCCACCTCCCAGGGACTGCAGAATGTCTTCCCCTCGGTTCAGCCTCCAGGCGGGGTGCCATCCTCAGCATCTGCAGCCCAGCCTGTGTGCTCCTAGCCTGAGAGGCGGCAGCCCCTGGAGCTCTGGGGAGATGGAGGTAGGCACGAGTCCAGTCACAGTGCACTACTGAGTGCACTCCTCTTCACTGGGGGGTAAACAACTGAGTTAGGGGGGGATTTCTGTTTATAGACAGAGCTTAGAACCGGGGCCAGGAGGCTGGAAGGGGCCCCAGGGCCACCAAAGTTGTCCCATAGGACCTTGGCTCAAGTCTCCAAGGGGCAAGCAAGATCTGCTGGCTGGAGTGAGGTTTGCTGGCTGAACCTGGGGATGATGTCACAACACTCTCCTGCCTCTGAAGCTGCTATTTTTGCCCTCGAGGACAGGCTGTGTCTAAAGGGAGATTGCGACAGCAGCAAAATCACCTTGCAACTCACCCTCCCGCTCCCAGAAGAGTGGCTTGAGCCTTTGCCTCTCCATTAGATTGGATTCTCGGCAGGTCTTTTGTGGCCGCCAGCTGTGGTGGCCAGATAGGCCATTGACCTTTGGGGAGGGGCCGCCCACTGAACGGCTAATTTCAATGCTCTTCTTACAAAGGACTCTGCGTGTTCGGCCCTCAGAGGGTGACTGAGGGGAGTGACTCAGCGAGCCAGAGGCCTAGTTCACAAGGCAACTCAGGAACACAGATGACATATGAACTTGCTGAGACCTCTACCCACAGGACAGTCAATCCAGGGGCCTTACCTTGGCCTTCAAGGCCCCTCCATCAGGCCTAACCTAAAATCTCTACGCCTATTGTTTGGAAGGCGCTCTGTAAATATGTATGCAATCAAAGAGTAGGTGGAAACCTCTGTGTAGTTCTGCCCCCTATTTTGTGCCTTTCCTCCCCAAATCTATTAATATCATAGCTCCTCTAGGGCCAGGACCAAGAAACTTGCACACCTTTGGAGGCCTCACAGCTCCTTGCCCAGGGCTCTGCACAAAGTAATATTCAACCAGAGTGAGCACGGTGCCCTACGGTTTACGAGGTATTTGAGTATTAACTGTCTAATTTAATTCTACAATAATGCCGGGGGATAGGTATTATCCTATTTTATACTGAGAGAACCCAAGGTTCAGAGAGGTGAAGTCACTTGTCCCAAATTACAGAGAAAGTAAACAATAAACCTGGGATGAATCCAGATCCTAAAATCTTCCCACATTTTTTCATTCGTTCATTCATTAGACAAATATTGAGCATTCTCTTCATGCCAAATGTTAAGCTTTCTTCATGGCAATCTCGAACTAGGTGACATTATAACTTTTAGATTAGGAAACAGAAGTGAAATGATCTGCCCAGGGTTGCACAGTAAATAAGAGACAGAAGTAGATTGAACCCAGTTCTTTTGATCTTAAAAGAGATCACCGTTATACTGCACAAAAAGTTTTGCAGTAACATTCATAAAGAGCTTGCTATATACCAAGCACTATCCCATTTAATCTTCACATCTGACGTGGGTTCTCTTATCACTCTCTTCTCAGAGAGAAGAAAATAAACTAAAACTTTGAAAAGTCTAGTATCTAGTGGCCAAGCTAGGATTTGAACTCTGTTTCTCTGCCCCCAGAATCTTAGCTCTAGGCTACCCTGGCCTACTGATGATAATAATAAACACTCATTACACATGTAAATAATCAATGTTTATTGAAGGAATGACTGTGGTCACTGTACATGTTAGGTTCAGGGCACAACTGGGATAAGAAGTTTAAATTCTGGGCTTCCGAGCCAGCATCTGGCCCTTGGTCCACACTGTCCCTCGGAAGCCCTCTGTACCTAGTAATAACTGCCCCCATTTCCTGCGCACTCACTTCATGTCTCATGCTGTCCTAGGCCCCTTACATGCACTCACATGGCCCTACACGATCCTCACACCTGGCATAGGTATTATTTTCCCCATTTTGAGAATGTGGAAACCAAAGCTCAGAGAGATTCAGTCACTCATCCCTGGCCACACAGCATATAGAAGAGATATCCGTGTAAATGTGCCGTCTCTTTCTTCAATCCTGCAAAGCACCCCAGGACAGCTGCTCTAATCTCAGCACCCCACCGTGATTGCAGATAAGGATTATGAACACCATTTCTCTGGGAGTTTGGGAAGAGAACAGGAGTATGGCAGGCACCAAGGGGCACTGCTGGAGGTGGTCCCCAGTGCTAAGTAGAAAGACACATAGATCCCGGGCTAAACTCTGCCGGGAAGCAAGTGGAAACTAGGAGCCAACGAGGAAGTGGCTGGGAGGGCAGATGACTTCTGGGAACTACAGTGCCCATTACTAGCTTGGATCTGAGGACTGCCCAAGCATCCCCTGGGAGGTGACATCCCTTCCCCTAAGGAATGGCTGCAGCACCACTTGGCTCCAGACTCACCCAATTACTTCCCACATTGATGCGTGAATTTGCTTCTGTGAATTGGAAAAATAACTAATGTGCTACTCTGGACCCTGCTACCTACAGGTGGAGGGGGCTCTTCTGGGTTAACCCAGGAACTGGGAGGAAACAGCCCCCTGAATAACAACCCGCAGCAGTGGCAGGGAGCCTCCCAGCCTGGTGGGGGTGGATTTACATTTCCTACAGGGTATTCTCCGTGTCACCTCTCATCACCATAATATTTACATCAAATGCAAAAGGCCTCCTCGGAATAGAACCCTGAGGTTGTAAATGCCAGATCCAAGAATGTCAGCAAATGCAAAAGATCAGGTTCTCTGAGCAGCAGTCTCCCCCTCCGCCAGGCAACGCCTGCTGCAAGCCCCGGGGCAGGCAGGGTGGGCTCCAGAGCTGACCTGAAACTTACCCAAAATCAGGAAAGGCTAGGAACATGCAGGGAGCCCAAGGGCCCCCCTCTCTGGTCCAGCAACACCAGGCAGCCTTGTCCCTTCCACTTGGCTTCACCCAAAGTCAAGGAAACGTGTCCACACATACTCCCTGTGCAGGAAGGGAGGCCAGGCCACCTCATGAACAGACATACAGCTGGACAGATGGACTCTCTCCTGTGAACCCCAGGACCCAGCTGCTGAGTGCTCTACCCGGTGTGCTCTTCCCACTGCACCCGTCGGGCCCAGGGAAGCTTTACTGAGGTCATTCATTCATCAAACATTTATTGAGCACTTATTAAGCCTGGGTAGTCAGGGAAGGCCTCCTGGAGGGGCATTTGACTTGAAGAATGAGAATAAGCCACCCATAAAGATTTGGAGGAAAAGTGTTCCAAGCAGGGAGAACAGTAAGTGCATTCTCTCCTCTTTGAGAAGAGAAAAGGCATGTGTGCTTAGAGGAACAGAAAGAAGGTTGGGCAGCTGGGCAGAGGGAGAGATGGGGGTGGGAGGAGATGAGGTTAGAGAGGGTCAGGGTGGTGCCAGCCATGGAAAGGAAGAAGATTTCCTGCTGAACGCACTGGGAGGCCACAGAAGTGATTTAGGCAGAGGATGACGCTATCTGATTTACATTTTTAAATTTTGCTCAGATGATAAAAGTCTTGGTCAAGCTCTGGTTTCACTACTTACTCACCGTGTGATCTTGAGCCAGTTGCTGCATTTCATTAAACCTCAGTTTCCTTAAGAACTACTTGGGCTGTCAGAAGGACACACATGAACATGCGTCGTGTGTCAAGCTCAGGGGCCAGCAGCAGTAGGCGCACAATGTCCCACTTTGTCTCTCTCCCGCTCTGCCTTTTCTCTGAGCCCCAGCCCAGGCCACACCTCTCCCCGGCTGTCCCAGAGCTAGCTGGGGTCCTAGAGCAGAGAGAGGGGCCTCATCCACCGGCATCAGGACCAGCTGAGGTGGGTCCAGTGTTCCCCTCACCCAGAACTCCAGCAATTGAGGGCACTACCCCTTGGGTCGCAGATCAGATTCTGCAAGGGTACTTCCCAGGGGGTCTTGTGCTGCTAGTGAGGTGGCCAGGATACCTGGGCCCATTTGCATGAGACACACTGCATTTCCATGCCCTTTGCTACTCTAAAAAGGCAGGCCCCGCACGCAGGGGAAAGGTTATCATTGCCACCTGAGGTTGTGCTCCTCTATACTCATCTGCATTCCTCTCCAAGTCCTTTGCATGTGACTTTTGACCCCAGAAGTTGCCTGAGGGAGGATTTGGAGAAAAGGGTGACAGCAACTGGTGGGAGCAAATGGGGAAGGCAGTTGGAGACTAAGCCAGGCTGAGAACAGACAGGGTAACCCCCTCTTCTCCCTGGAGCTGGGCTCACACTGCAGCCAGCTTTAAAGAGGGGAGTGGGTGGCTACTTGGAGAGAGATGCCCCAGCAGCTGCCTGGGGAGCCAGATAGCCATGTGATTGGCCTCAGGGGACAAGGCACTTCTTCTGCCTCGCTCCCTACACTGGGCTTCACAGAAAGGATGTGATGAGGTTAATTAATTGCTTGTAAAAAGTTCTTTGGAAGGAAGAGAGCCATCACGTCTGGGAGCCAGAAGATCCTGGACACAGCGGCAGCAGTAAAGCCTTGCTGGCTGCAACCGGAGTGCCAAGAGCAGAGTTGTGATGGCGGCAGGCAGGCAGGCACGGGAAGGGGAGGGCAGCAGAACGAAGGGACATGGGAGAGGCCTCAGAGGACAGCCTCAGGAAGCTTCCGATCCGGGAATGTTTGGGGAGCCCACAAGAAAAGAGGCGGGGCGCGGTGGCTCACGCCTGTAATCCTAGCACTCTGGGAGGCCAAGGCGGGCGGATTGTTTGAGCTCAGGAGTTTGAGACCAGCCTGAGCGAGAGCAAGACCCCGTCTCTACTAAGAAAATAGAAAGAAATTATCTGGACAACTAAAAATATATAGAAAAAGTTAGCCGGGCGTGGTGGCACATGCCTGTAGTCCCAGCTACTCGGGAGGCTGAGGCAGTAGGATTGCTTGAGCCCAGGGCTTTGAGGTTGCTGTGAGCTAGGCTGACGCCGCAGCACTCACTCTAGCCAGGGCAACAGAGTGAGACTCTGTCTCAAAAAAAAAAAAGAAAAGAAAAGAGAGTTTGGTTGGGCAGGGGTGGTAATGCCCCCGCTGGCTCAGCCCAGTGCCTGAGACAAGAGGGAGGAGAAATACAACCCAAGCAGTGGACACTCCCTCCCTCTCCCCCCAGGATGGTCTCCCTCCTCCTTCCCGCTGGCTAAGTCTGAAGCCAAGAGCTCCCCTATCCTGCCTCCACCCCACCCCAGCCCTGAGCTCTGCAAGATCCTCCTCCCTTATTCTTCTGGGGCTCAGCATCCCTAGTTACCCACGCGGGACCCTCCCCCACCCCATCCAGCTGCTTGAAAACTCCGATAGCCCTGAAGAGGTCCCCAACTATGTTCTGAACTTTATATGTAGGTTCACTGTACTCTGCAGCTCCAACACACCCAGAGGCGTTAACATAAGGCAAGCTGGAAACGGGCAGAGAAAGCTGGTGCTGCAAGAACCCAGGGGTACTGACCAAGGTCCTGAACAGCCACTCTTCTGCAGAGGAGTCCTCACAGTTCTCCCGGCGCACACTCTCCTCCCATCCCCGCCCCACACATCCGCCCTAGCTCCACCTTCAAGGCGTCATCCTGAATGTGAAGCATCCAAGGGCTAATGGTCTGGCAGGGCGCTGATCTAGACGAGCTTCTCCAGGTTACAAGTCAGCCCTCCCTACAAAGCAGCATCCTCCAACCCTCCCTTCTTGTCCTTAACACTGGCTCTGTCTGTTCTACCAGCCTTGTCAAGGACAGCCCCCTGCAATCTGACCACAGCAGCAGCTGGCAGGGCCCGGGGCTGCACTTGACATCCTGATCCAACCATATTCTCGGAGAGGAAGCAGGTTGAAGTTCCGCATGCTTGCACACACCTGTGCGTACCATGCACACGCTCACATTCTCAATGTCAGCCTAGACTAGAGAAATGCTTCTGAGATTTCCTGGGTCACAGACTCTGTGGCTGAGATCTACCCCCCAAAAGGCACATACGCACAACCTTTTGCCTGTCCCATCAGGAGGGCCTGGGATAGGGGTGACCCTTCCCCTGATTCCTGCACTCTGAGGCCGCACTTGCCCGGGGAGTAGGGCTCCCCTAAGAAGATATTCTCCAGGCAGGCGGGCTGAATTTGGGGAACTCTCCAGAAGCAGTGCCAGGGGGGCTGAGCCGAGGTACAAGAGGAATTTGAACCATGTCCAAGGCCACCTCCAGTCAAACTTGAGGACTCAGCAGTTCTGTACCACACATGCCTCTTGCTAACCAATTCAGTCTAGGCACCGTCTGCCCTGCCTTGGTCATCTTGAACCAGGACAGATGAGCTCTGAGCTCCTGGTGTCTACCCGAGTCATTGCACAATCTGACCAGGTTTTTGCCCTTCACGGTGAGCACCAACCACGTGGAGAAGGAAACAGGGCTCTGCCTGGCTTCAAATCTTCCTGTGAGCAAGCACAGATCAACTTCTTTGAGTTCAACGTACACACCTATAGACCATGCACACACATGCACTCACATGCCAAGTGCACACACACAGGGCAGGACACAAGAGCATACAGAAACACAAGAATCATAAAAACGGTGAAATACGCAAAATTCCAAAAAGCACATTCATAAACATACTAACTATTCACATACCTACAATCACAGTCATGCAAACCATATGTACACACACACATGCTCTAACATGTAATTCCCCATTCCCACCTCCTAGGGAACATTCCAGCCCTACCGAACTTTCCATTTCTCTCTGCCGTGCTCTCACCTCTGTATGCCTTTGTGTAGTCTGTTCCCTGTGACAGAATCATTCTTCCCTCCTTTTCCTCACCTGGCAGATTCCTAGCAAGCCTCTGTATTAGTTTCCTGGGGCTGCCATAACAAATTACCACAAACTGAGTGGCTTTAAAACAACAGAAATTTATTCTCTCTCATTTCTGGAGGCCAGAAGTCTGAAATCAAGGTGTTAGCAAGGTTAGTTCCTTCCTGGGGCTCAGAGAGAAAATCTGTTCCATGCCTCTCTCTGAGTTCCAAAAAAGTTCCAACCCTTGTCTGAGTGCACTGGGAGAGACAAAAAGGGGTCAACTATGGTCTCCCACCCTCAAGAGCTTCCAGGGGTTGCAATCCTTGGCACTCCTTGGCCTGTAGCATATCACCCCAATCTCGCCTCTGCAGTCACACGGCTTTCTTGTCTGTGCCCAAATTTCCCTCTTCTGAGAAGGACACCAGTCACTGGATTAGGGCCCACACCAACCCAGTATGACCTCATCTCAACCTGATGTCATTTGCAAAGACCCTATTTCCAAATAAGGTCACATTCACAGGTACTGGAGGTTAGGACTCGAACGTGTCTTTGGAGAGGGACAAAATTCAACCCTCAAGAGACTCTAAATCTTAGCCAAAATTTTCCTTTCTCCGTGAGTCCTTCCCTGACTTGTCTCCCTAGACTGGCTAAAGTCGGTGCCCCTGCCACGTGCTCCCCGACCACGGCACTGAGCTCACATTATTGTTATTGCTTCTGTAATAGTCTCTCCTCCCAGCTCCGAGGGGCCGGGGCAGTCTACTTCTTACTCACCACTGCATCCTCAGCACCTGGCTCCATGCCCAGCTGTGACAGGATCTCAATAAACGCTTATTGAATTAATCAAACCATTTACACACATGGTACAATACTTGAACCGTATTCACATGCATGGACATGCATACCCTACATATATGTGCAAATATGTGAATCAAGTATACACACAGACACATGAAAACTATTAAAATATATAGGGCACACGTACATGCCAGGCCCTGAACACAGTCCAGCAGGTTCCAATTAACCAATCAGTAATGGCTGAGTTCCAAGAAAGCCCGACCCTTCTCTAAATGCCTGGGAGAGGCAAAAAGGGGTCACCTGTGGTCTCCCTCCCTCAAGGGATTGACGGGCTAATTGGAAAAACAAGACTAATGTATGAGGAGAGACACAATAGACTTTAGCTCTATTCTGTGAGCTGCGAAGCCTCAGAGGAAGGAGCTCTTGTTGTAGGCTGGAGTAGTCTAGGAAGGCTCCCTAGGGGAGGTGAGAGTTGAGCTCGGCCTTCCTGTGTGGAAGAGGAGAGAGAGGGGAGGAGAGGAGAGGAGAAGAAACGGCATGTGTAAAGGCCCAGGGCCGGTCAGTGGGACGAGTCTGAGGGCAGGAACCCATGCTAGCAGTTGGAGTTGGGAGGGCAGATCTACATGCCAGAGGCCCCCAGTGCCAGGTTTAGGATCTGCCGCTTCTTGCGGCCCCAGGTCGTCCAGTCTCCTCCTGCGAGGTGGGGGGAATCATTAATATTTCAGCAGAGTCTTGTGACCCAGGCTTCCCGGGGCTGAGGCTAGGCAGGGACATGCTGACTGTGTACTTCAAGCTGTGGGAACATGGGGCAGCCCCTGGCAGGATTCTTCTCCTTTCTAGGAAGCCCTGGGAGGCAGCAGCACCTGGCAGAAGGGCAGAGGCAAGGCCAGTGACAGGTCCCTCCACCCACTCCTTCCCTGGGAGAGGTAGGTGACAAGTTGGCAGAAAGCGTCAGTGACACCTTTGTTGGCAAAGCAGTCCCTGTCAGTTACCAATGACAGGGTGGGCGTGGGTGGCCCATGGGTGGAGAGAAAGCCTCGCAAAGCTCCTTGCCAGCCCCAGAGCCCTGGCGTGAGCAGGTCCTTCAAGACAGGCCCGAGAGCTACCTGGCCTCCCATGACTCTAGCTCTCTGATCTCAGAGCCCCAGCAGTGGCTGTGCCCAGCTGAAGCACTGGGGATGGGCTGGGGAAGTGATAAGGGTCCCGCCCATGAAATATTGCACAACCTTTAAGAGCTGGAGCTCTGGAGTCAGATTTGGATTCAAATCCCAGCTCTGCACCTTTCTTGCTGCGTGTTCTTGGGCAACTGCCCTGAGCCTCCACGTCCTCAGCTGTGAAATGGGGATAAGGTAGCTCTCTCCATCAGGGTTATGAGGCTTGAGTGATTCTCACTAACTATTCCAGAAATGGGAACTGTGTATGTGTTGTTCTAAATGCTCCAGTTCCATCTGCATTAATATCAGTGGCTGATGTATAGCCGGAGCCCAGGATATGCAATCCCAACCCAAGCAGCAGACAGAAAAACCTCCCAGGCTGCCCAGGCTGCGGAACAGTCCCTCAGCACACAGGCAGCCTAAGCCCCTTTCTCAGCTCCTGCTGCAAAGCACAGCAATGTCCCCCCACTCCCCACACCTCCCCACAGCGCAGGAGACCCCAGGCAGACAACATAGTGAAAGCTGCATCAGTTTCCTACCTATAGCGTGCCCTGCCTGGCTGGGCAGAGCTTCTTCCTGACTGAGGGGCATCCTGGGGCTTTAGCCTGAGCCCAGACAAGGCCAAGAAGTAGTGAGAAGAGGCCTAGCAAGGAAGAGGGGCAGCAGCACCTGCCCCTCACAAGAGAGGGCAGGAGATAGTGAACCTCTTTTTTTTCTGTACACAGAGAAATGGTCATTTGTCCTCTAGGTTGAGGTGTCATCCTGCAGTGACAGAGGTGAGAGTTGAGCTGGGCTGAGGGGTTCAAGAGACTTGAGGGGTTGAGTCTGGTGCTTGGGAAGCCAATATGTGGCCTCTATCACCCTTCAGACCTCCACCGTGACCTTGGAATTGTCCATTTCTTAGGAATGTAGGGCCAGGAAGTAGTGGTTGTCATGGGAGTTTGGAGAAGCCCCTGAGAAGAGAGTGGAGACTGCAAAGACGAGAAGAGGATCCCATGGTTGCAGAAGGGGAAATTTGGCCTGGGCCTGGGGCCTTCCTGCTATAGATACCACGTCCCCGTCCATTCATGCGCTGCTTAGAAAGGCCCTACCCGGGAGCAGGGGAGAGAGTCGGGGAGTAAGTTCTGTGTTTGGAAGGTGAAGTGATGTTCTTGAACCTATAGTGATGGGGTTCTAGAAAACTAGTCCCCAGGGCACCTGGGTGAGTCATGGAAGAGTGGGAGGGCAACCAGGTGGAGCTGGAGCCAGAAGCCAGGGAAGGGATGACACTCGCCAGCTGCTGGGCATCTGTGGCTGCTCGCTCTGCGGACAACCTTGGGAGACCTTGAGACAGCCCTCCCGCAGGAAGCAGGGACACGCTGGGTGATCCAGCCAAGTGAGGGCTGGAAGTGTGAGAATGGGTGGTCACCCTGCTGGAGAGCTGGCCAGCCAAGCAGGCGCAGTCGAGAGACGACAAGAGGAAGCCCCCCATTGAACAAAAAGGACAGGTAGAGGGGGCAGCATAAAGGGGGCCAGAGAGCAAGGGAGGGGAGCTTGGGAGACAGGCAGGAAAGGGCTGGGACAAGTGGACTTGGGGCCACCCCAGGCCACAGGGACTCTAGGGTCCCTCACCTGTGCCCATCTGGGAGCCCAGTGATAGCCTCATAAAGGGGTGACCAGGTTTTCCTGGCGGTCCCCTGCTGAGCTCTTCCTAAGGACTCAATCTGCTAATCTGTTGCCATTTATTCAACTTTATGGCCAGCCACGAAGCCTGGATGACTAGGGAATCTGAGGCCGATTTTCTGGGCTTGCCTTAAGGTGGAGTAGGGCACTCCCCACCCTAGATGGCCCAGGAATGTCAGAACCCACTCTGGACCTCCTTCTCCTCTCTCGAAAACCAGTGCCCCAATTCCTGGCCGAGACACAGTGAGATATGCGGGGGACAGGGTGGGGGCGGGGAGGCAGTCCTAGATGTCTTTCTTTCCTCTTCCTCTTTGTCTGGCCCCAGAGAGCCCTGCACTCAAGGCTGCTGGGCCCCATGGGGCCTCTGTGAAACCCCATTTCCTCTCCATTCAATGACAAAGTCCTTCCTCTCGGACTCTCTGACTTCTGTCCCACATCCTGAGCATTTCTAGGCCAGAACCTCTAGTCACCAGGATCACAGAAGCCTGCTGGCCCCGCAGCTCCAAGCAGGCAGAAACGCTAATTGGCATTAACAGAGACCAGGCCAGCAGCTCACAAAAGATCCCCTCTTCCTGACCAGAGTCACGCCTGGGGCACAGCCAGGCTGCTGGCTTCTGGTGTCTGCTAGTGGGGGGAGGGGGACCCTGTGGGGGAAGGGGGGCAAGAGTGGGTCGATCCACTGGGGCTCCCCTCACTTGAGGCTCCTACACACTCAGCAAGAGGCTGGCTCTTCTTGCAGCCCCCTCCTCAAAGCCTGCCCTACATGCTGATTTTAATATAATCTCACTTGGAACAGAAAGCTCTGAAACCAGACTGCCTGTGTTGATGTATCCCAGTTACTGCACCTTAATACGTGTGACCTTGGACAAAAAATGGTACCTCTATTTTCTTGTCTGCGAAAAGGGAATAATACTACCTACCTCATTGGGTTGTTGTCAAGATGAGATGTTAACCACAAAAAGCTCCTAGCACGGTCCCCAGCATGTAGTAAGCACCCACTCAATGAATGATAATTGCAGTTATGTGATTATGATTATTATTTCCTGCGCTCAGTTCCCTTTGTTGTAGGAGGTTCCTGTTCCAAGACTTCAACACTGAGCATAAAGAATGGAATAGAGCAGGCACCCCAGAGAAGTTTGTTGAATAGATGGAAGGAAGGGAAGGAGAAAGGAAAGTGGGTGCATTTGTCACACGTAAAACCAGTCTTGTGAGTAGACAGAAAAGACCTCCATTCAACACTCCATCTAATAAACTGTCACTGCCTAGAATTTCACCAATGTTGATTCATTCCTTTGAGCAAAACACTGTCCTCTTCCCATTGGCTTCCTTTAAGATGCAAACAATCACACTTTAGTTTAAATGAGTTATAAGATTGACTGATAAGAAGAGGTGGTTTGAATGCACTAGAACCTGTGTGGGGAAGAAGGGAATTTTGACATGGCAAGTGCCAAAGGAACGGTACAATTTTACAGGAAGCTGGCTGTAAAGAAAATTGAGTGCAGGACACTGCAATTTCCCTTAGTAACAGTTCAGATGTGACCGAACCTCACATTCAAAAATGTCTTTCCTTGTCTCTATCCCAAATCCTTCATGCTGTGGCTTACAGGACAAAATGATCATCTATTTCTCCACGTTATGGGCCCGGCACAGAATGTATGACTATATTTGTTCCTGAAGATTTTCTTTTTCTCGTGGTAGGAAATATCCATATGCAGTCTCAATCCTAAAATGATTTTCATTTGCTGGGGAAATTTGAAGACTATCTCTTGCCAGTCTGAGGTTAAACACAGGGGGAAATCTAAATGCAATTTTCCTGATGACAAGCAGTTACAATATTTTTAAGCAATTGAAGCTTCAAAATTTCAAATGGAATATGCAGTTAGGCCTCAACCACGGGAGCTACAGATTTTGCAAAGTTTACAAAACAGTGGAAGATCTCAGTGACTTTTCCCCGAGTGCTGAGTTTTTGACTGTTTCATAAATGAAGATATTCTGGGAAGACTTGGTGCCGTTTTATTGGTGCTTGGCTCTTGGCTGGGGCTTTTTAAAGTAAATGTTACATGGAGAAAAACTAAGAGGAAAGATGTTATAACAAAGTGTGAGAGCAGTAATACATTTTTAATAGCATTATTTATCAACATTTATTGGTGTTTGGAGTTAACAAACATTCTGGTCCATCCCCAGTGAGCATTTGCAGTAAATTTAAAGGACTTGTCTTGCCTTTGGCACAGTGAAGATGACCCAACTAGGATCCTTGCATCATTTTGCAGAAATGATCACGGGCAGAGACAGGCTGTTGGATGCCGGGGCAGAGAGCAGAGACAGGGATACCCTTAGCCAGTTCCCATCTTTTCCCTAGTCCATTACTCAGGGCTACAGAACCCAGTTGTTAAGGTCTAAATGTTTCCCTCCAAAACTTGAGTGTTGAAATCTAATCACCAGTGTGATGGCATTAGGAGGTAGGGCCTTTGAGTGTGATTAGATCATGAATGGGATTAGTGCTCTTATAACAGAGCCCCCGGAGAGCTGCTTTGCCATTTCCACTATGTGAGGACACAGTGACAAGGCACCGTTCTATGAATCACCAGTGGGCCCTCACCAGACCCTGAATCTGCTGGTGCCTTCATCTTGGACTTTCCAGCCTCCAGGACTGTGAGGAATAAATTTATGTTGTTTATAAGCCACATAGTTTATGGCATTTTGTTATAGCAGCTTGAATGGACTAAAATTCTAGTCTGCTTCTCGAATTCCTCTCAGGCCTCCTCCTGAACACCACCCACTGCAGTGAGCAGACGTAGGGCTCTGAAGTCACACGAATCACACTGCGTATTCTGTTTACCATGGCTGTCAAAGGGGCAACTGTAGGTGACACATCCCCATAGCCACAGCTGATTGGACCATTACCAGGCACCTGGTAGATGATCCACAGACCAGGAACCTCTACTGTGGCCTGGTGGGAGGAAAAAGCTGGGTTGGGCCAATCAAACTGTCTCTTCAGGGAATCGAAATAGGCAATATGAGGAGAATGAGGAGTTAACAGGGTAGGACGGACACGCGCTGTTTCTGCCTGCCCAGCACGCCTTCCCCTTTCTCTGGTCATAGCATCCCGATGTTCCTCGGGGAACTCCCACCTGAGATTCTGGGACAGGGCTCCAGTCCCGGGCCTATCCAGTTAGCAGATTTTATCCCCTGACTACAATGATGGATTCAGGAGGGGGAAATGAATAAATTTTTTAAAAAATACGTCAGTATGGCTAATGGCAAGAATGTCATTGAGGCCCAGAGACCCAGCCATGCTGAGAGTGAACTCTATCTTGGATTTTTCGTATGTGAGCTAAAAACCTCCTTTTATTTTATTTTTGCTTAAACTACTTTGATTTGTGTTTCTGGCACCTGAACCTAAAGAGTTATGGCTAATTAATGACCTGAAGGTAAAAGGTCAGAAGGAAGAAAGAGCAAAGGGACCATGAAGGGGAAGCCAAAGTCATGAAGAAAAGGGGACCTGAAGACAGAAAAGCAGAAGCCACAAGACAGAAAATGTACAGAGTCAGGGGTCGTGAGAGGGGAAGAGGCAGACACACAGAGAAAAGCGAGGTTACCTGGTCCCTCCCCCAAGCCACTCCGAGCTTCAGATGACCTTCTAGTTCAAGTTACAATGCACTGCATATGGAAAGTTGCATTATTGTTCAAAATATTTGCTGTCCCTCCCTCGGGTACCCTTTCTTTTTTTTTCTGAGACAGAGTCTTACTCTGTCACCCAGGCTAGAGTGCAGTGGCGTCATCATAGCTCACTGCAGCCTCAAACTCCTGGGCTCAAGCGATTCTCCTGCCTCAGCCTCCTGAATAGCTGGGACTACAGGCGCAAACACCACCACACTCAGTGAATTTTAGGAGAGACGGGGTCTTGCTCTTGCTCAGGCTTGTCTCGAACTCCTGACCTCAAGTGATCCTCTGGCTCAGCATCCCAGTGTGCTAGGATTACAGGTGTGACACACTGCACCTGGCCACTGGGTGCCCTCTCTGAGAGAGGAATATACTTCCCATTGATGTCAGGCTTGGCCATGTGATCTGCTTTGGCCAATAAAATGTGAAGGAGTCATTAAGAATCTGTGTGTTCCTCTGTTGGCCTGGGCTGCAGAGTGAAGAAAGCAGAGAGCAGAGCTGCAGCTGACCTACGATAGACATGTAGATGTAGTGGAAGAAATAAACATTTGTCATAGGCCTCTGAGATTTGGGGGATTGTTTGTTACTGCAGCACAACGTAACCCAAGCTGACTGATATACAGTATCTATAAGGCTTGTATTTACTGTAGTTCCTGCTCATCTTATAGCCTGATCATCTTTTCCTGGGTTTTTAGGCACATATTTTCTTACAGTATTCTCTCATCTCTCCTTATAACCAACAGGGAATAAGCCTTGAATGATCGCCCTGTTATATAGTAACTTTGGAGCACTATATCCATTAAGCCAGGAATGGCAGGCCTCATGTTTCATGATCAAGTACCCCTTTTTACCAAATAACTTTCCAATCCTACTCCCCAATACTTCCTGTAGCCCCAAGAAGACGTGCAATAGATATGATTGTTATAAAACTGAGTAATTGTATGATTTAAAGTAATTTCATTTTTTGAATTTCGTATTTGTAAATTTTACAGAATTTCTGTAAAACAAAATCAGAAATGGTTCATTTTACAGATGCTGACTTCTCAAACTTAAGGATATTTTAGGTTTGAGTACATGCCGCACTATTGATGAGGATAAGGACATAAATTTATGCAGCACTCTTGTATTTCCAAAGCATGTCATATATTCTCTTGATTTAAATTCACAACAGCCTGCAAATATTATTCCCATTTTACATACAGGGAGACTGGGGATGAGAAAGTCGAAGGGACTTTACAAATTATAGAGCTGGTACCGTATCTCCCAGCACCTTGCCCTCCTGTGCTTCTCCCCTACCTGCTTCATCAGTCATAGCAGGCACCGTGGAGAAGAGGCACCTGCTTCCATGACAGGAGCTGGGGAGGGGCAGTCAGAGACACCCCTGAGTTGAATAAATAAGTGAATGCATAAAGACATGAGTAGATGAATGAATGCTTGAATGGTTGGATGAATGATGGATAAAGGGGTGAGTGGCTCGATGAACAGATTAATGGGCGGATTGGTGGGTGGACGATGAATGGATGGATCTCTTTTGTGTGGATGGATAGGTGGATGGATGGATGGGATTCCTGCAGTCTGAGAGAAAAGGCACTGGTGTTTCTTAGAGTCTAGAAAGTGTGTACAAACACTTCTTTTTTTTTTTTTGAGACAGAGTTTCACTCTGTTGCCCGGGCTAGAGTGCCGTGGCTTCAGCCTAGCTCACAGCAACCTCAAACTCCTGGCCTCAACCCATCCTCCTGCCTCAGCCTCCCGAGTAGCTGGGACTACAGGGATGCGCCACCATGCCCGGCTAATTTTTTCTATATATATATTTTTAGTTGTCCAGATAATTTCTTTCTATTTTTAGTAGAGACGGGGTCTCGCTCTTGCTCAGGCTGGTCTCGAACTCCTGACCTCGAGCGATCCTCCTGCCTCAGCCTCCCAGAGTGCTAGGATCACAGAGAGCCACCGCGCCTGGCCTACAAACACTTCTAATACTCTTCCACCCAAAATGCCTTTTGCTTAGCCAGTATTTTAACTTTGCCTGCCCAGATACTTAAATACTCCCTCACCTCCAGGAAACTAGAATGCGCTTACCCCACGAGGCTGTCTGTTCCTTCGCTACTACTTAGTAGCCACGTTCACTTCACCTCCACGCCTCGGTTTCTTCATCTATGAAATGGAGATGACAATAGCACCTCCTTCATAGGGTTGTTGTGGGAATACACAGTATATACAGATCATTTAGTAAAGTGCCTAACGTATCATAAATTCTCAATAAATAATAACTGTTACTATTATCATTCCCTAAGGTTCAGGATGGTTGCCTGTGGAAATCACAGTCAGGCCCCACACGCTAAGCATGCCATATTATGATCGCGGTCTTTAGCCCCTTTTCATTAGTGGTAGAATCTGTAATAATACAATAACCTTTATTTTATTACACAGCCCTTGGAAATTGAGGGTTTCATCCATGTCAATTAATTCCTTCGCAGCCCACGTTGGCAGTGACGATCAGAATGTCAAAATGTCTCAGAGGATTCCTAGGAAATCTGAGGCACTTCACGACGAGCCTGCCCTGGGTGGGAGACCAGCCGGAGTGAATTGTTAATACACTTCACGGGAAGGGGGACTCTTGCGCAGTGCTAATACGATCAACCTGAAAGGCAAACTTCGTGCTTCCTGTTCAGTGATCAGAGAGGCACTCCCGGAGCTGGACACGACCCGCTGTGGAGGCCAGAGGCCCTGCTTCCTCACCCAGCATGCCCCGGGGAGGAGAAGAGCATCCTCAGCACTTTGCAGCTGCCCAGTGCGGGACACAGGTACCTCCTGTCCCAGCCAGCCAGGGCAGGGACTCTGACCACCCAGACCCAGGTCTGCTCCAAGGAAACAGCACATTTTTTCTAGAGGAGGCTTAAGCCAAGAAACCACTATGGAGTGAGAAAGTAGATATCTGGATGAATGAGGAACTGCCTAACTAACAGAGTTTATTTCTGGGACCCATCTTGGAGCCAGATTGCCTCAGTTCAAACCCTGGCTCCCCCACCTCCTAGCTGTGTTGCATTGTTTAGATTACTTAACCTTGCATGCCTTACTTTTCTCGTTTGTAAAATGCATACAATAAAATCTACCTCCTAGGGTTGCGTGAGGATTTAATGATTTAATAAATATAAAGCACTTAGAACAATGCCTGGCACATGGAAAGCACTGTGTGAATTGTCTGCTATTATTATTAGTTCTTTCATATATTCCTTCATTCATGCGTGCATGAATCCTTCCACCCATCCATTGATTCCTGCACTCGTGCACGCAACCATCCAACGTTCCTATCTGAACCCTTATTAACAGATGAGGTCATGTGAACAATGAATAATACATATCAAGGTTAGGTTTGAGAGACAAAGAGCTACCAAGGGTAGCCTGGAGAAGATATCCTAAACCTCCGCTTCGTGCAAGCAACACGCTATAACACCTTTAACCATGTGCCTTTGCTCATGTCATTTTCTCTCCTTGGATGCTTCTCTCTCCAGAAAGCTCTTTCTTGTCCTTCAAGGCCCAGTTCAAGGGTCATTCCCTGGATAAAATTGTTTCAACTCCCAGGCATAACAATTCTCCATCTCCTTAATGAGTAAATGATTGATGGAATGAATAAAGGCTCCCAAAGCTCTTCCTTCACATTATTATTATAGTCTGTAACACTTTGTATTGTAATAGTTGCTCTGGCTTTTCCTTCTGCCTAGAACACTCTCTCTGCCGTAAGTGTGCCGTTCCTGTTTATCCTTCAGGCGGTGGGCTAGAAGTCACTTCTTCCAGGAAGCCTTCTTTGATTTACCAAAGGTAGTCTTGGGGTGTCTCCTGCAAACTCCCACAGCCCCTGCTCCTCCCCCATCACCGCGCTGGCCACTCCATGAGGCCATTTCTGCCTCACTTGACTGCTGCCCCTAGGAGACTGTATCTTCTATGAGACCAGGGGCCAGGCTGGCCTTGCTCACCACGACATTCCCAGCACCCAGCTGTGTCAGGTACACGTGTCTGCAGTATGAATGGCACCTCCAGAGGGCTGTGCAGCACTAACTGCTTATGGCAGCCCTGCCCAGGAACGGTGCCTGACACCGAATAAGCATACAGTAAGCAGTGGTGACTTCATAGGTGGTGGCAAAGCTCAGAAACCCCCAGGGCCCTGTGTCTGGCATCTCCCGCTGTTGCGACTCCAGGCCCCTAGGGAGGGCAGGGGCTCCACTCACTCTCGCCCTCCTCCTCCTTCAGGAGGTATTCTGTGTTTGGGAAGCTCTCAGAGCACCCAGAGGTCAGTGGGGCATTAATAACAGAAAGGATGGACTGGAATGGTGGAAAGGGAGGCCGGTTCCTTGAGCCGGAACGTAAGGAAGCTGCTGCTCTCACCTAGATAACACAAAACACTGAGTGTGTCCCACACAGCATGTAGGCCCTGCTGCCCACCTCCCTCCAGCTCTGGCACAGGGCACCTGGAGCCCCTCCTTCTCAAAACATTTAGGCATCCCAGGATCGATCCCCCAGAAGGCAGAACAGGGAAATGGTTAAGAGAGAGTAGACCACATTTCAAATTCTAATCTCATCTTCTTGTTAGCTGTGTGACTTTAGGCAGGTTGCTCAGCCTTTCTGAGCTCCATTCCCTCATCTGTTTAAGAGTAATACCTCACAGGGGAGGTATGAGGATTAAATAAAACAACACGTATAATATGCCTGGCACAGTGTACATGTTCCAGGAATGTTTGCTATTATTATTATTCAACATCTTGTCAGAGTCAGACGGTAGCTCAGAACAGATGTGTAATGTGGCATTGATCCATCCCCATCTCAATCTAGCCCCTCATTGAGGCCCAGAGGAAAATGGGAATTTGTCAGATCCACATCTGGCTCAGAGCCAGAACCTTCTGACACCTCACAATGATGTTCTTCCCACTGCATCATCTGTAAAATGTCACTGTCGAGTGAGCACTTACCTCCTTCCTTCCCTTGGCACCTGGAGGCTATATACATGGCATAGGGCAGGCCCGGACCCTGGATTGAAACTCTGCATCTGTTTGGCAGGTTCCAGCTGTATGAACTTGGGGGAGTTGCTTCGGCTTTCTGAGCTTCACTTTCCTCCTCTATAAGATGAGAATAATCATAATAGTTCCTGCCTTAATGTGAAGAATCAGGAAGAAGATCAGGAAATGCAATGAGAGCACTTAGTAGACTGTTGGGCTCAGAGTAAAAGTAATAACTATTCATTACTATTATCTTATTTTATTAGCAAGTCTTAGGGTCTATGGCTGCTGCGGGTGGGAGGAATTTAAACTATGTCCTTGAGGGAGGCTCTTGTTCTCCCCGGAAGTCCAGGCTCTGCTGCTCCCGACATGGGCATGGCCCCATTGCCATCTCAGGCCTGGGGACGGCACTCTCCCCCTCCCCCCC
>NW_012147908.1:2996220-3003315 GCF_000956105.1 Propithecus coquereli
TAGAGGAACCCAGGCTCCCCCAGGCTTGGAAGGCTGCTTGGGCGTGACTCTGTCTCCCACAGGCAGACAGACACCTTCTCTGACCGTGCTGGATGACAACACACTGCTGAGTGTCTTCCGTGTGCTTTGCTCTACTTGTCTGCAGCCAGAGATGGTGGCTGATTTTTAGGGATATTCAACTGGCCTGGCTTTTGTTCCCAAGTTGGCGTCACCTGCCCTTACTCCATTGTCATCTAAAGAGTTATTTGTCCTCCTAGGTCCCAGAGAAGCCTGGAAAATGGGGTGGGGGACTCTATTCTGTCATACCTGGGAGATGGTGTCCCCGAGGAATGGGACTGGGGGCTTATAGGAGAGGGGAAGACCCCTCGTCCCACCCCTGGCCCTCACACCTCCCACCAGCTCCTCTTCCAGAAGCAGATCTGGGGGCCCCCACCTCCCGGTGCCCAGAGGCCTGAGAAGTTGTCGAAACCACTGAACCTGACATGTATAACTGCAGGAGACGCCAGCCGTCTCCTCCAGATGCGGGCTAAAAATACAGAGAAGTGAGGGGCCTTGGTAATGGAGACTTTAAGAGCCTGTGACATGCAGCAACGGCTGCGCGGCCGCTAATGAGCTCCAAGCCGATCGATGCCTGTGCCCCGAGTGAGTGTGTGGGCTGGGAGCAGGGACGGGGGTGTCACTCGGCATTTGTCCATCCTGGCTGAGAAATCTAGAATGTTGGTGTGGGCCAGGAGCTTAGGCACCAGCTTGAGCAACCCCTTGACGTTCAGATGGGGAGACTGAGGCCAAGTGACAGGAAGTAGGAAGACATATCGGGAAGAGGCAGGGGCCTCAAGTCCTCCGGCCAGACCTCTGCTACTCTGGCTCCCTGCCCTGCCCCCGGCTCTGTGCCCAGAGCCCAGCACAGAACCTGCTTGGGGAGACCCTGGCAAACAGGTGATAACTGACCAACTGGATGAACGAATGAATGAGTGACCTTCCTCCCTGCAGTGTGTCTCCCCGACGATGGGGACTGTGACTGAGTCATCCTATTGTCTCAGAGTTCCTGGCACAGAGCAGGCACTTAGAAACTGCTGGCTGCATGAAGGAGTACCCAATCTGCTTCCTCGTACATCCCCTTCCTGAGTGGGGACAAGGAAGCCTGTGAGAATTGGGCCTGAGGTCTCTTTTCATCGGTCCTTCCACTCAAAAATGGTGTAGCACCCCCTACCCCAGAGAATAAATAACAACACAGCAGACATTCATTAAGCACTTAGTAGGCACAGCACTAAGGACTTTGCATGAATTAGCTCAGTTAGTCCTCACACCAGCCTAGGAGCTAAGCTCAGTTTTTATTCCTATTGTAAGGAGCGCAGAAAGGCTGTGGGACTTGCCCTGAGTCACGCCCCCAGGAAAAGGTGGAGCCCGGGTTCAAAGCCCGGCCGCCTGCCCCCTCCCTCCTTGACCACTGCACTGCGTTGCCTCTCCTGAAGTTCAGCAGGAGAAGAGAGGAGAATCGTGGGCCAGAGAAAGCTATGCAGAATGGAGGCAAAAAATACCTCCAGGGCCCATAAAGTGTTTGATAAATTCCAGGAGAAGAATAGGAAGAAATAATGAGCATTTGTCAGAGCCTTTTATAGCATATAAGACGCTGTTCCCTGCATTCTCTCATTTGATCTTCACCACAGGCCTGGGAGGAAGGTATTATCATTATCTACATTTTATTGGTGAGGAAAGTGAGGCTCCCGCACCTCCCAGCTCGGGCTGGGCAGGCTGCACACCTGGGGGTAGCGGTGTGGGGGTCAGGACGCGCCTCTCCTCTCCTGGAGGTTGTCATAGCCTCTCCCCAAATTACCAACCACTCAAAGGGTAAATCTAGGCTGAGGCTTGTATGGCATTTCCGTGTTCTCTACAGCCATGGGGGAAGGCCAGCAGGGGCCAAAGGCCAGACCAAATGCCACCTTCTCCAAGGAGCCTGCCCAGACCTGCCCGCTCTCAGGAATGTCACTCTCCTATGAGCTGTCCACGGCTTCCGTTCCTTTGTCAGCCCCTCCCAAGCTCCCAAGGCAGAGCAGAGCTCGTTATCTCTGCATCACTGACAAAGGTATGAGCGGACAACAGTCACCCTCAGCGGTGGGAAAGTAAACACTCAGTGCCGGAGTTTGCTCAGGCCCCGTGTTATGGTGGCTTAAGAACAGAAACTATGCATGGAATGACACCGGAGCCCCTCACGCTCTCCGGGCCCCTCGGGCTCCCAGCTCCTCTGTCAGCCTCTTCTTGGCCTTCCGAGCCTGTGGCCAAGGTTGGGCACAAAGTGGGTACGGTGACACCTGCCCTAATGCGCTTCACAAGAAACACGAAGTCAGATACTCTGTGATTGCGGGCTGGCGAGGGGCTCCTGGCCTACGTTCAGTCCCAGTTTCGAAGGGGACTGGGAGTGTCAGGAAGTGGCCGTCCTGTGATTATTTAGAACTCCCTCATTTCAGGACAGAGTCCGTGGTGTGCAGCATGAGTCTTACCATCTTTACTGGCAAAGGTGTGCTCTTTCAGATGGGTGAAAAAACACGCTTTCTCATTAACCTTGCAAAAATGAGGACCCAGATGTTACGAGATTGAATTCTTTTCGACTCTAGTCAATGTATATGGTGGGGTTTCCCAGTCCTAGTGATTGCCAAGGGGGCCACAGCAGGAATGTGCCCTGGCAGGATTCGGGCAGGCTTTTCACATATGCGGAGCCCCCGCTGTGTGCGGGCACCGTGCTGGGCTTTGGGGATACACCCGCTGTCAGGAATTTCCAGTTCAGGGGGACACGCAAGCGAACTTCATGGTGGTGGCTGGAAGCTCCCGACCCAACCAAGGAGAACAGAAGGCCTCTCGGGGGAGACGGCCCCTGGACTGGATCCTAAAGGATGCACAGGAGGGAGATGGGGCAGGAGTTCTGAACTCCGGTCCTGAAGTCAGGCAGCCTGAGCTGGAGCCTTCGCTCTGCTACTTCAAGATGGTGACCTTGGACAAGTTACTTGATCTCTTTGTGCTTCAGTTTCCTCATGTGTAACATAGGGGTAAGAGTGGTTAGCCCATGGGGTTGTGAGGATAAATGAGTTAATACATAGAAAGCACTTGGCACAGTGCCTGCCAATGGTAGGCATCCACGACAGGTCAACCGTCATTACTGTTACCTCGTACGTTGTTGTGAGGATTAAATAAGAGAAAATTGGGGAAGCTCTTAGCCCAGAGTAAGTGCTCAATAAATGTAAGTGGCTATCATTTTTGTTACTAAGTAGGCATTTGCCATTACTGGTCGGGTGGATGGGAGGGGTGGGGAGGAGAGGGAGCCAAGGCAGAGAAAACAGCATGCACAAAGGCCTGGCAGCCAGGCCGAGACTGGTGCATTTGGCAGTGTAGATAGAAGTGCAGTGAGACTGGCACACAGCCTGGGTTCCAGGGGCCATGCAGGATGGGCTGGAGGGCGGCGGCACTGAGGGTAATGAGCCTCCCGCACCCACAGGCAGGGTGCCGAGGCTGATGAACGCTGGCCTGGGGCGACGGGGGACGTGGGCAGTGTCAAGGGGGTTGCTCCCCCCCAAGTGCCACTCTGTGCGGAGCTGCCGGCTGTCAATTAGGTGGCCTCAGTGCAAGAGGCTCCCTTTCCTCGTGCGATACATGTCACATCCAGGAACGATCAAAACAGCTTTGCTTTAGCAAAACGTCTTGTGCCGTGTGTTTGTTCTTTGGAGTCTGAGTGTAACTCCTGTTGTTCCCGAGACACCTGTGATTTGCTGGTCTCTGACAGCCATTACCTGCTCAAAGTCTCTGCCTGCCATACAACCCACCTGGTGGCACCCCCATTCCTCCCTCTGCCATCCCCAGAGCCGTAAATGCCTCTCCAGGCCACAGGGGTTGGGGTTGGCGCTGAATCAGACACAGCTGGCAAGGATGGCCAATTTCAGTAATCACCTCTACCATTTGAGAACAGCTACTGTATGCCAGGTGCTTTGAATGCCTTGTTTTTAATCTGCCCAACAACCCCACCGTTAGGGCTCATTATCTTTACCTACTGAGGCCCAGCAAGGTTAGGAACCGGCCCAAGGCCACTAGGCTGATATGTATGAGAAGCGGGATTTTGAACCCAGATCTCTGCTACCGCAGCCTGCACACGTGCCGCCATGCCAGGCTGCCTTTCACAGTGCTCATGCTCCACAGCTGCAGACCCTGAAGGGAGAGTGGGCCCTTGGGAATTCAACATAGGCAAGGGGCCAACACATGGGAGTCCACTTATCTGACCCCAGGGCTCCCCCACCCCTGAGGATAGACCCCCTCTAGCGCTAGACCCCTAGTGCCGGGCTCCAGAGCTTGGGCCACCACGACCAGCCCCTCCCAAAGGCAGCCCCTCACCTGTCTCTTGCAAATTCAATCATCTTAAGCTCTGACACCTCCAAGCCCCTTCCTGGGGTGATCCTTTGGCCTCCACCACTTACCCACCAAATCTGCTCTTTGAGTTCACTATTGTTATCATTGTAACAGTGCAAGCACAGCCTCATGGAAAGCTTGAGGGCCCTTCCCTGTTCCCTCTACGTATCCCCTTTCTCCACTTTCTGGGACCTCTGAGGGGCGAGAGCCGAAGGAGATCCGGGTCCTCCATCCTGCGCTGAGTTCCTCGAGGGCAGAGCCCTGTCTGTCTTACCTTTGCTTCCCTAGCGCCTCAGACCACAGCAGGTGCTCAGAAAACCTGTGTTGAACGATGACATCCACAGGTGCCCTTGCTGATTGGGCTGCATTGAGCACTGCATTGACATGATGCCATTTAGCTGTGACAGTAACCACACAATAGTTCCCCCAGATGAGGAAACTGAGGCTCTGACAGATGGAGTGATGTGACGCAGACCACAGCGAGCGGGTAATGGGGCCGGGATTCAAAGCGCAGGGCTCCCTGCCTCCAGCCCCACCCCAGACGGCCCCTGCATGCAATCGATGAACGAAGGGAGGAGCCTCGCACACCCTCCCCACAGCCCCCCAGGACTCCGGAGTCCCTGCCCCCGCCCCAGCCCACGGGCTCAGAGCGAAGCCTCTCCCAGCAAGGCTTATTATTTCTAATCTTAAGAGATAAAGCTCAGTTCAAAGGCATTTTCAATTCCATTCAAGTCAAGGAACAGTTCTCACTTTGCCTCTCTGACCCCCCTACCACCCCCACCTCCTCCTCCAACTGGCGCCAATAACGCAAGATAAATCTTTCCTCAGAAATATAATAGTTGTTCTTCCTCTTCCCGTTGAAGCCTCTGCCAGGTAATTAGCATACGCTGACACCTTGATAGACGAAAAGAAAGGCATGAGATAATTCCCTTTTTCTTTAACCATTATAGTACGAAGCAGCCTTTCAATTTGCCAGTTACCCAATCCAGCATTCCTGAACGCAGCCCACCGTGTGACATGTTATTCTAGCTGATCCGACCATCCCTCGCATTCATCACCAACACGGGTCACACTTGATAGAGCAAATTCTCCCTCTTCACCCTGACACCTTTCTGGGAGGAGGGGCAGCCTGGGTTCAGATGGTCTGGAAATTGGAGGGATGATGTGGTCACACTTGGTTGGGCGCCCCCAGCTGGCAGCCTGAGGCCTTGCAAGGGCCTGCATAGCCCCATGGGTCACTTTCAGAAGCCCTCTCTCCTTCCCCTCTTTCTTTCCTATTCCCTAAAAGAAGCTGGCCTTGGCCAGACTCCGGGAGCCCCTGTGTTTGGTGCAGCAGGAAACTCAGCTTGCAACTGATGGTTTTCTCTCTTCTCACCAACACACACTCTCTCTCTGGGCTCGTGGGCCTGAGATCTTGGGGCTGTGCCCAACCTCTTTGGAGGGACTTTCCCTCCATGGCCACATATATACTCACAGGGTTGATTTTATCCTCGATCTTTTGGGGGTGAGTAATGTGGGAAGACAATTCCTTCATGTTACAATTTATTAAGTGCCTACCAGGCACTGTTCTAGACACTGAGGACATAGAGATGAAGAGAACAGACAAGGGGCCCAGCCTCGTGGAGTTTATAATCCAGTCCAAGGAAGCACACAAAGAATTATTAATAAACCAGTAAAGGATACAATTTTAGATGGTGATGAGTGCTTTTTAGGGAAACAAAACCAAACAAGTGAAGAGATAGAGAGGGCGTAGGAGGACTATCTTAGGGTGGCCAGAGAGGGCCTGAGACTTGAACTGATAAGTGGACGAAGGCCATCGAACCAGCCACAACAGAAGCGGGGAAAACATTCCTGGAAGTGGGAACAGCAAGTGCAAGAGCTCGCAAATGCACCAGGTCCTGCAGCTGGGAACAGTTTCTTTGGAGGAGTCTGTTCCAGCCTAGTACTCGTGATCGTGGAGCAGGGTGGGACGAGCAGCTTGCTCATCCATTTGCTGAGAGTAGAGATGGCTGCCTGGCTCTACCCATTGGTAGGACCTCGCAAGGCTAGGGACCAGGCATCACGCATCTGAGCAGAAACTGGAAACCAGATCAACTCTGTCATCCTGATGATGGCTACCCAAGGAAACCTCCAGCCCCTCCTTCCGTCACCCCGCCTTCTGAAGGACAGGTCTTCTCCAGACAGGATGCTCAGCTGCCTTAACGTCTTCCCTGCCTGGTTGGCCCATCTGCTGCTCCTCGTGGCTGGAACAGGTTCCCGGCGCCCTCACACTGGGCCCAGGGGATGGCGTGGGGAGTGGGGGCGAGAGCCTGCCAGCCAGCCTTCCCCCGTGCACACACATCTCCTTTCCTCTCAGTTCAGCTGAGATAAGGTAAAAATTTTTTTTTAAAGGAAACACATCAAGTAAACAGAGAGAAGAATGAAAAGGGAAGAAAGGGGTGAATGCAGAAGCTGGAAAACAGGTGTCCACAGAGCTGAGGTTCCTGATGCTAAAGGAATTTAGGTCTAGCCACAGTTTACCTGACCTTCTGGGGACTCAACCCTCCACCACCACCACCTTTGTGGCTCAAGATGCAGGACGGCCTTGGGACAGAACCCAGGGCGGAAGGAGGGGACTAGTAGCCATGTTGGCTATTCTGTTGGGTGAGAGAGGCCCCAAGCCCAGCGGAGCATCATGGAGCCTGTCCCTGCCCTGCTTCCCGGTGG
>NW_012147908.1:3006715-3010424 GCF_000956105.1 Propithecus coquereli
AGATTTCACCTTGTCACTCCACTAGTTCCCCATTGCTCTTAGGTTTGTACAAACTCTTACCACGGATTATAAAGTCCTTCATGATCTGAGCCTCCTACTCACCTCTCACCCTCCCCATGCCGTGGCCTAATCTTCAGCAACAGGGAACAATAATACTACTTAACAGTTATTGAATGTTAACCTCACGCCAGGCCTGGGCTAAGCACTTTGTGGATGCTATCTTATTCGTTCTCCACAACAATCCAATGAAATGGGTACTATCATTAACCCCTTAGTATTAATATAACCATTTTACAGAAGAGGAAACTGAGGCACAGAGAGGTTAAGTAACTTGACCAAGGTCACACAGCTAGTAAATCACAGACCCAGAATTTGAATCCATGCATCCAAAGCTGTTTCTTTAACCATCATGGAAGATTGAAATTTCAGTTCTACAATCAGCCATGACTTCACTCTCTCAACCTCTGTGCCCTCCAACGGGCAACTCCACGGGCTCGGAACATTCTCCCTCCCATCCCTCACACACCTCACCCCCCACCCTCCACATCTTTGTCTGGCTACATTGCCTTCCTCTGGGAAGCCAGGCTGGGTGAGCTGTCCCTCCCCTGTGCTCCCACAGTTGCCTGTGCTTGCTCGGTTGCTACTGTGCCCACCCTGCGGGCAGTACCTTCACGAGCCTGGGTCTCCCGACTAGACATGAGCGCTCTGTGCACAGAGACCAGGTCTTGTCTACCTGTCTCACAGCTGTACTCACATTGTAATTATCTGCTGACGGGTGAACAGGACAGAGCCCAGCCTCAGACATTCTGCCTCTAACAGGGATGCACTTTTTATCCCCCCTCTGATAATCTCCCAGGTCTGCGTTCCACCACTGCGCCTCCTCACAGCCCGCACACCGCTCCCTCCACAGCAGATAATGCCAGCTAGCATGCACTGAACACCGACTCTGTGCCAGGCACAGTGCTAGGCAGGCACTTTACACGCGCTCTCATTTAATCCTCCCAACACACCGATGAGATAAATATAATTACTATCTCCATTTTACAGATGAGGAAACTGAGGCTCTCTGAGGCTGAGTAAATTCCTCAGGGTCAGAATGTGGTACTGGGATGCTAAACGTATAGTTGATGATTTGAACTGATAACATTGGCGTTGACCTGTGCCAGCTTCCCCCGTGACCGCAGCACAAAGTCTGGCACAGAGTGGGCGCTCCCTCAACAAGGGAGCACAGCCCTGTCCGGCCTGTGGGCGAGAGGACAGCCTCTCCCCTCTGCCCCAGCTCCCTCTCCTCATTCATCTCCCCTTCCCACCCTTAATAAAAGCCTGGGATCGACCGACTGAAGGGCGTGATTTCGCCGGGAGAGCAGCATCATTTACTCGAGAACATTCAAACAGGAACAGAATTCTTCCGCGAGGGCATCGGCTTCAGAGACAGCTGTGGATGGAGAGCGGCTAGGGGAGGGGGGCGGCGGGATGGGCAGCGATCCTTTATTTATTTATTTCCCTCTCAGAGACTTCGCCTTTCATTAAAACAGCCTCCGGATGTAGGTGCAATCAAACATTCATTAGACAAGCAAGGTACATTTTTAAAAAAACTAACAACGCCCAAACGCACACACACGCATCCACACAAGCAGCAATAATCAATCTGCGAAATGAAGCCGGTCCTTCGGGCTGGAAAAGCAGCCCGGTTCCTCTGCACCGTGCTGCCCAGGCCCTGCGTCCCCCGCGGAGCAGCCGGCGACGCCCGGCAGTCCGGGCCCCCTGCAGCAGGGCCTGACACGAGGGGGTCCTCGCAGGCCCTACCACGCCCCTCCTCGGCGGAGACTCCCACGGGTCCGAGGCGCGCAGAGTTCTCGCATCTGCTCGCAAACCCTGACGCGAGGCTCAGAGCTTGGCACGGGGGTCGTCCGCACCGGGCAGCGGGCATGTCCCCGAGGCCGGGTGGTGAGGCGAGCGCGGACAGGCGGCGGTTATGCGGCGATGTTGGCACTCCCCCGCCCCTCAATCAGGACGAGCTTCCTGGAGGAGGAGACCGCGAGGGAGCCGGGAATGGGGGCAAGGAAGCGGCTCGACAGATGGGGAGTGGGAGGCTCTTCCCAGCATATGGGGCCGCGTGGGCGGAAGGAGTCTGGGCCGGGCGGGGGGTTGGGGTGGGCACGGGGCTGCGGAGACGGTCCCTGGAGCGGGGACGCGAGCGGAGTGAGAGTGGGCGTGCGAACGGGACGGCGAGGGGAGGGGGTAGGGCCCCCAAAGGTGGGGGCGGGGAGTGGGGGCAGCCTTGGATGCGCTCACCCCGGAGCCTGCGGAAGGCTCAGCACGCCGAGCGCCTTGCACAAGGGCGCCCCCTGATGGCGCCTCGCGTGCCAAACACGGTTTCCATTTTCCTCTGCAATCAGTTTAATGAAATCCTTTCTGGGGCGCTTCCTAGAAGCCAGGCGTTGGCTGAGATCTTTGGAAGACGCTACCGTGCCCATTTTACAGCTAAGGGAAAGGAGGCCCAGCGAGGTCATACAGCTTGACGTAGCAAGAGCCAGGATTCCAATCGATGCATTCATTTACTCAACAATTATTGAGAGGTCCCTCTTGTATGCTGGGGGCTGGAGATACTGCAGTCACAGATGAACAGGTCCCTGGCCTCGTGGGGCTTCTAGTCTAGGTGAGGAGACGGCACACAAGTAAACAAATAAATGAGCAAAATAATTTCGGTGCTGCGGAGGAAATAAACCAGGGTGTGGAGCTAGGCAGCAACTGTGCTCTCAGCCTGCCTCCCCCTCACTGCTCCCTGGGGGATCGGGATTTGTCAGCCTTGGCTTCCAGGCAGGCAACAAAGGAAGGTGGCTCTGGGGGTGGAACTCAGAGGGGGAGTGCAGATTCCCAAGGCCAGGAGCGGCTCCCACCCCTGGCACCCCGCACCCCTCACCAATGAAATGGGTACTATCATTAACCCCTTAGTATTAATATAACCATTTTACAGAAGAGGAAACTGAGGCACAGAGAGGTTAAGTAACTTGACCAAGGTCACACAGCTAGTAAATCACAGACCCAGAATTTGAATCCATGCATCCAAAGCTGTTTCTTTAACCATCATGGAAGATTGAAATTTCAGTTCTACAATCAGCCATGACTTCACTCTCTCAACCTCTGTGCCCTCCAACGGGCAACTCCACGGGCTCGGAACATTCTCCCTCCCATCCCTCACACACCTCACCCCCCACCCTCCACATCTTTGTCTGGCTACATTGCCTTCCTCTGGGAAGCCAGGCTGGGTGAGCTGTCCCTCCCCTGTGCTCCCACAGTTGCCTGTGCTTGCTCGGTTGCTACTGTGCCCACCCTGCGGGCAGTACCTTCACGAGCCTGGGTCTCCCGACTAGACATGAGCGCTCTGTGCACAGAGACCAGGTCTTGTCTACCTGTCTCACAGCTGTACTCACATTGTAATTATCTGCTGACGGGTGAACAGGACAGAGCCCAGCCTCAGACATTCTGCCTCTAACAGGGATGCACTTTTTATCCCCCCTCTGATAATCTCCCAGGTCTGCGTTCCACCACTGCGCCTCCTCACAGCCCGCACACCGCTCCCTCCACAGCAGATAATGCCAGCTAGCATGCACTGAACACCGACTCTGTGCCAGGCACAGTGCTAGGCAGGCACTTTACACGCGCTCTCATTTAATCCTCCCAACACACCGATGAGATAAATATAATT
>NW_012147908.1:3012679-3014035 GCF_000956105.1 Propithecus coquereli
GCAGTAGGGTGTGGGGGTACAGGTATGCAGGGGCAAAGTTTACAATTTGAGCTCAGCAGATGGGCTGTTCCAGCAGTTCTGATGGGAGCGAGGAAAGGAGGAAGGAAGAAAGGATGAAAGGAAGCTGAGATGGCTGGGGACAAGGGACAGGTGGTGAGGAGAAAAGGGTTCTGGTCCCAGCTTTGCTATTTATAAGCTGTGTGCCCTTGGGCAGTTACTTAGACTCATCTCATCTGTAAAAACTGGAGTGGTTGCAGAGTGTATTCAGTGAGGGAGTATATGCACAGAGCCTGTATACAGTAAACGCTCAGTAAAGTCAGCTATTATTATTATTATCATTGTCTATAAAATGGGAGTAGGAGTCCTGGCTCTGCTTCCTGGAGAGATCTCTCGTGAAACTGAAATGGACAGAGACGCCAGGCCCACATGAGGGACTGCTCTTGATCCACAGCCAGCTCACCATCGCTTAATAAAGGTGTGAGGAGGCGTGAGGCAGACGCACGCATTCAGTCGCCCCTGCATTCGGTCAGTGACAGACACACTCAGTCTCAGACAGCCAGTCAGACATGCAGCCTGGATGCACTCGCCCCTGCCTTTGGCCAGCCTCATAGTGGGGAATGTGGGACAGAGACGGCCACATGCACCCTCTCATGTGCCATGGTGCCAATGGATACTTGAAAGTAGCCTTGCAAACATGCAAATCTGAGCGACCTGCAGTGCCCCAGCCAGGCCCCAAACACCCTAGCATGGCCCGGGCTCTCTCTATTCCTGCCTATCTTTCATCTCCTGCCTCACCTCTGAGCTCTCTACGCTCCTGTGATAGACTTGGCCTCTCTTGCCTCTGCCTTCGTATGTGCAATTCCTTTTTCCTGGGACTCTTTTCCCGTCTAAACTCTAACCCTTTAAGGACAAGGACTTTGTCTATTGGTTCATCAGTAGTAAATGATCAATAAATATTTGTTGAATTGAATTGACTGCACCCAGTTGTCTCCCGACAGCTCAGCTCAAACCTCACCTCTCATACAAGGCTTTCCCTGCTGCAGGAGCTGGGCGGAGCCTCTTGTTCCCCCTTCTAAAGCCTCCTGTACTTTCCCTCTGAAATGTACATGTTTGGGTCTCTTTTCTTTGCTAGACTCTAAACTTCACAAGGGCAGGGGCAGCTACTTGTTTACTGCTCTATCTTCAGTATCAGCATGTACTAGGTGCTCAAGAAATATCTTAAATGAGTGGATAAAAGGATGATGGCACTGGGACACCATGCCTCCTACTTTAGACCCTCCCACTGACCCTCGGTCCCCATCTTCAGAGAAATGACTTCTGGAGTCTCAGGGCCTGGTCTTTGCTCCTCTACCCCTC
>NW_012147908.1:3015420-3037517 GCF_000956105.1 Propithecus coquereli
TAGATATACACACAACTTAAATTATCTCATTTAACTCCCAATGCAACTTTATGATATTGGCAATGTTATCAGCCCCCATGTTATAGACGAGGTGGTGAAAGCTCAGAGAAGTTAAGTAACTTGCCTTGAATCACACAGGCTATTGGGACCCTGGATACAACCCTAGTCTGTTTGAACAATCTCAGACTTTAATTCCTACCCCTAGGTTCTCTCTGGTTTAACTGAGGGCCATACCCGACCTAACCTCCAGAACTTCTTCCTTGGTGTCTAGGGTCATTGAAGACCCAGGTCACTCATTCATTCACCTGTTCATTCGACAAACTGTCATGAGGTCTTCCTCTGTGCCTGACATTAGGAATACCACAGTGAACAGTGGTTCAATCCCTCACTCTAGAGTGGCCAGCCCAGGCTGGGGAAATCTAGGAAGGCTTCCTGTACGGGCACCTAAGATGAAACTTGAAGGATGCGTAGGAAGCAGGGAGCAAGGAAGGGAAAGGAAAGAATGTTCCAAGCGCAAGGAGCCAAAGGCTAGAGAGAACAAGGCTTGTTCAGGGACCCTTTCAGTGAGGCAGTGAGGCTGAGACAGCAATACAGAGGAGAAAGGCAAGGTGAGGCTTGTGCAGTGTTGGAGTGGGGGGTGGCACAGGGGATGCTGTCTACTCTAGTGCAGGATCCTTCCAGCCTCCTCTAGTGCTAGACCCTTAGAGCCAGCCCCACAGGCTGTGGGGATGTGGGGAGGGCAGCCTTCTAGGGCACACTTGGCTGAGCTTAGGGAAGCCTCCACAGGCCTGGGGGTTGGTGGGTGGGGTGAGGTATGAGAGCCAAGGCTCCCCCTAGCAGTCCTCAGTGAGGTACCAGATGGAAGGGCATTCCAGATAGTGGGAACAGCATTTGCAAAGGTCCAGAGGTGAAAGAGCAAGACCGGCTAGAGAGCTAGCATAGTTCCATGGGGCTGAAGCCAGGGGCTGGGCTGGGAGGAGCTATTCCTGTGCAATAGGATTGAACTAAGGCCCTAACGGGTAAGAGTTTAGGGTCTCTGCAGCTGGTACTCCAAGGTTCAAATCTTAGCTCCTGCTAGCTACGCATCAATGGGCAAATTATTTAATCTCTCCGGTTCTTAGTTTTCTCTGTAAAATGGGGTTGTTGTGAGGATTAAAAAAAAAGTACGCAAAACTCTTAGCATATAATAAACACTCAGTAAGTACAACCTCTGTGATTATCACTCTCACTAAAATTATCATTATTAACAGCCCCACAGTGGGAAATCTAAGGTGGAGTACAACTTGGTGTAAAGGAAGAATCTCATTTTGAAAAGGGAAAACAAGTTGCAACGTGTGCTTATCTGTAATCTCCACATTCACAGATATGTGTGAAATTTCATCTGCAACTGTTTTCTCAGAGTGTCATCCCATCCCAAATCAAATGACGGATGTTGGATGTCACAGGAATGATGGGGTATTACAGCAACTGACAGCAGGCTGGAGGCTGGGATCCGGTGCAGGGGAGTGGGAGGGGCTTCTCTAAGTCTCTGGAGGGGTGACAACACCCAACTTTCTAAACTGGGATGGTGGGGACACTTTGGGGATTGGAAGTGGCTCCCTCTGCCCCAGTTAAAATGAGAGATAGAATCAGCCCAGTTTTGCTGGAGTGAATGCTCTGAGCCGAGTCTGGGACACAGCCCACGCCTCCAGAAGTTTATAATCTTCTAGGTTATAAATTAATCTTTTATTTTGTTTTTCTTTATTTTAATTTTAATTAATTAATTGTTTTATGTAGAGATGGGGGTCTCACCATGTTGCCCAGGCTGGTCTTGCACTCCTGACCTGAAGCAATCCTCCCTCCTCGGCCTCCCAAAGCACTAGAATTACAGGCATGAGCCACCACTCCTGGCTGAATTAATCTTTCAGAATCTGAATTGTTTAAGCTTGGGAATTCAGATTCGCAGATGTTAACCATGAGACACACAGTTCCTACATGGTCAGACAGTGAACGAGGACCAAGAAGGCCGTGCTCCAAAGTCCCACCAACCTGGTTCAAATCCCACCTTCCTCTATAGAGCATAGGCCTTAGACAAGCTAGTTCTCTGGGTTTTGGTTTTCTCGTCTATACAACTGGACTGATAATTACACCCACCTCAAGGGTTATCTTAAGATTCAATGAAATAATGCGTGTAAAGCACTTGACACAGTGCCTGGCACATGATCAGAGCTCAAAAACTGGGTGCAAAAAAAAAAAAAAGCTCAAAAACTAGAAATGGTCAGTGCTAATATGATGTTCTCTTCCTTCCGTAAAGTTTGGCCAATTACGCAGCTCCTGGTGGGCTGCTCATGGAGAGGGGTAAGAGGCAGGGGACTCCTGCCTGGGGATGACAGATGTCCCAACCAGACTACTATTCCCTTCCTTTAGGCAATGACAGGTGGGCATCCAGGCATGGAAGGATCACTGTGCCTAGGGGGTGGGGTGGGTACAGGAGCTCCTTCCTGTAATTGGGGAACAATTTGGGCCTTGGCCTCGCTGTGAGATCAGGGAAGGAGGTCAAATCAGCCACAGGGCTTGCTGGACAAACACCCATGTGCTCCATGTTGCCCCCGTGAGACACACAGCAGTGCAGAGCTTGGGCCAGGGTGAGATCTGCCAGGGAAGTGCTGGTGATATGGTCTTGGTGCGGGCACAGAGCAAGGCCGATCATTTTCCAGACCTTCTGAAATTCAGAAACATGAAGTTTTAAAAAAAAAACAGCATATACACAAAGAAATATTTTTTGCAGCTGTTTTGGCATTTGGGGAGTAATTTACCAAATTCAAGTTCAACTTAATGAAGTTGAGGGTAGGCAGCTTCCGTGGGAGTTCTGCTTCCCAGCAATCTTCAGTTGCCCAGCCGGCAAGGAGGGCTGAGCGGGTGGTTGGTGGGGAGCATTCAAGTAACATGCTGTGTATTTGTCATCAGAATGGAGCCCCCGGGCACAGGGGTAGTGCCCGTGGCTGCTCAATGCTGTATTTGTCATGTGGCCACTGACACAATCAATTGACCCCCTTACACACCGGTGTTTATTAGCCATTGTATAAATATTTCACCCCTCCCCAGCTGACACATAATCTCTTCTTTGCTGCCTCTGACAAATGAACATTTCTCTGTAGACTCTTAAATGAGTATGTGTCACAGCTATGTCACTGATTAATTTTTTTTACCACCACGAACAACGATGCATAGAAATGTAACTTATATTCATTTCCCAGCTTGAGCCCAGCTGTCTAAAAAATTCCACCAGCAGCTACGACTGACAGACAGCTATCCCGGCGCTTGGGCGTGCTTACATGTGGTTGTGTGAGTGCCAGCTTGTTAATTACAGGCTTTCTCTTCCGGCCTGGCTGCCGAGTAACCAGCCACAAGGACCTTAATCACTGCTGGGGCCTGGAAGGACTTGCTTCAGAAGGCTCCAGGGGCCAGCTACCCAACCCAGCCCGACCACACAGTTTTTCCCTCCAAGCATTGGCCACCTTTTCCTCTGGACCTGGTTTGGGGATGTCCCTTGGTAACACCCATTGGCCCCTTAAACTCTTCATCCTCTCATTTGTGGGATCATGAGGATAGGGCTGGGTCTTGTTTGCTTAGCACAGGGTGGATGCTCTAGAAATATTTGCTGACATGAAATCAGCTAAGGTGCAATTATTGAACAATATATCAGCCACCTGACATGTGTTATTCATTCCATATTTTCCATGAATGTTCTTAGAGCACCTACTATGTGCTAGGTGCTCAGCCAATGAACAAGACAGACAGACCTATAGACCTGGGCCCAGAGGAAAAGATGACCATTGCTTGGAGAAAAAAAATGAGCGTGTGGTTAGACAGCACGGGAGCCGCCCCTGGAGCCTTCTGAGGCAGGCCCTTCCTGGACCTATCAGCGATTAAGATCCTGTGACTGGTTCCTCCGCAGGCAGGCTGACGTGCAGTTTAGGTTCTGGTGGGGGAGGACTAGAGGTTCCAGGGACAGGCACTATTTGTACCCTGTTTGCAGCTGAAGAAACTAAAGGACAGTTCTTGCCTTTGGCCACATAGCACGCGAGTGGTGGAGTTGAAATAAGAGCCCATGCCGTCTGACCTCAAAGCCTGCTCACCTAACCGTCCTCTGTCCGTCGCCCTGGCTCCGCTGCCCTTTCCCTGGGCTGCCTTGGTTTCTCCTCCATGCTAGCTCTCCTTCTCTTCTTTCCATTCTTCCCCTCCACACTTTCCTCTTCCCGGCATGTTCTCGAGTCACCTTGGGCTGCAGAGCCGAGTCAGCATGCCTGCCCCTACCCCAACCCTGTCCATCTGCTGCTCTCCCCGCCCCACCGGTGGCACGGGACTGAGCCTTCGGCAGGTGTCTAGGATGCCCCTACCCTGCCCCCAACCTCCATGCACCTGTGTCCCATGCACCTGTGCCCCTTCCCCAATGTCATATAACTACTGGCTGGGAGCCAAATGCATGACACCTGGGGACACTTCCAGTAGATTAGCTCACACCAGCTCACCAGTGCCCACAGGCTCTCAAGAGACTGGAGAAACAGAGACCCTCCCCCTCTAGGCCCCAAGCAGACGTGGCCAGCTCTGGGGGCAGGGGCCGCACATCCAAGGAACTGGGACTCCCTGATGCCACACCCATGGAGCCGAGTGACTCAGTCACAGCCGCTGCGGTATATGGTAAGGTAGAGAGTGTGGCACGGTTGTCGGTCTGAATTCCAGTTTCTCTATTTACCCACGGTGTGTCCTGGGGCAAGTCACTCTATTTCTTCTTGTTTTGTACACTGGGGACGCTAGTGCCTGCTTCACAGAGCTGTTGTGAGCTTAGGAAGAGCTCACGTGGGGCAGCACCCGCCATGGCACCTGGAGTATAATGGGCACACAGTAAAGAGCAGCGTCCTTCCTTCCCTTTTGGCAAGACTGTGACTCTACCTGTCTTGACCAGTCATCTCCCAAGCAGGGAAGAAAAGCTGGACAACGCATGTGCCCACTGCTATCCCAGCCCACACTGACCCGGGACACCCGGAGTATCGGGTAGCACTGCCCCTTCCCCGCAGGCCTGAGAGGAGTGGGAGGGGCAGCTCCCACTGGAAGGAGGTGGAACTGCCGCGGGTGGCGCCGCCCAGAGAACCGGCTCTCACCTTCAATCGGCACCGTCCAAAATGATGGCCACCTACAAACATTCAGTCCACGTGGCACCGAACCAAGTGCATGTTTATGTGCGTTATCTCATTGAACAGTCACATTAGCTATGACTGGCTTTGTTCTACTGACAAAGCAATGGAGGCCCAAAGAGGTTAAGGAAACTGCAAAAGGTCACACAGAGGCAGAGCCAGAGCCAGGACTGGAACCTGGGTCTACCTCATTCCCAACACAGTGCTCTTAACCACCACCGTGTGCCACCTCCCTCATCGCCTCTTCCTCGCCAGCCCACCAAGCTCCCTGGGCATTCTCCAGGGAGCAGCCACCGCGGGCACCACCTGCGCTGTGATGTCATCGAGAGCCTGCTCTAGGAGTCCTGGCCTCAGTGGACTTGTCCTGTCCCACCTGCTGGGCCTCGGTGGAGCTGGGGTAGGGTCAGAGGAAGGACAAGCCCAAATGACACAGAGCTGGGTTGGCACCTGGACAGTGGCAGTCTGGGGAAGGGGCCAATACAAGAAAGGGGCCCATACAACCAGCCCTTCAGTCGGCTGGTTAGCTGTGCCATTCTCCATACAGTTCCTTGTTCGAAATGGAGCACTGAGCCCCGGAAATCAGGACAAAAGCACCACCCACAGCTCTGGTCTCGATGACTCAGATTCCACCTCCCACAGCCTCCTCCTGTGTGTGTGCTTCTGAGTGTGTGTGTACCCACGAGTGTGCCGTGCCCTGCCAGCGCGTGAGGCTGTCAGCTGTGCGTGTGTGTGTGTTCACGTGTGTGTGCAGGGATGAGCCCACATGTGCACATGCCTGAGCTATATCTATCTGCTTATCTGTCTCCCGGCACGAGCCTTCAGAATATGATGACCGACAGGGTCGATGACAATCATAGCATTAATAGCCACATGCTCCCTATGTTCAAAGGCGATGTATGCACCAAGCACTTCACGTGCAGAACAGCGTGGGATCTTTGTGGCAGCCTTATTAGGTAAGCACTATCATTATTCCCATTCTGCTGATGATGAAATTGAGATTCAGAGAAGTCAAACTGCTTTTCCAAGGTCACACAACCAGGAAACGGTGAAATGATCAGATGCCGAAGTCTGTGCCCAATAAGATGTGCTTCCCTCCTTCCCCCCCTTGAGAGTTTGGAGAGAAGTCAGAAGGGTCCTTTGTAACGAGAAGTCAGCCAAGGTCCCTGAGGGAAAGGGGGCCAGAAGCCAGAGCCCTGGAGGAGAAGGGGGGCAAATAGCAGATAGACGCTGAGCAGGAGGGGGCAGGGCAGCTGTCTCTCAGAACAGGTGTCAGAGAAGCTGTGACAGCCACTTAGAACCACAGTGGCAAGCCTCCTTTACATGGCGATTTGCATACATTTGCATGTATTTGCATCACCAAATCTGTGGAATCGGCCTTAATGGTCCTTGCCTCAGAAGGTTGGCAGAAGCTGAAAGAATGGGAGTGACAGGGAGGGCCTGGGGAATTCAGGACGGGAACAGGGAAGAGGCAGTGCTCTGGAGGCCCTGGGAGGCGCTGGTCACGGCTAACAGACAGTTTATAGGGGAAAGAAGGAAGAATCTCTCCCAAGTACCCTGGGAAGTCTCCTTGCCTTGAGTCCATCTCCTGGGGGCAGCAGGGAAAGAGATCGTGCACGCAGAAATCCGGGGGAACACAGGAGGTTGGGGACCTGTGCCAGTGGGCAGCAGGGAGAGCCTCGCGCTCGTCTCCCCGCTGGGGGCCGCCCACTCGGCCGCCGGAGCCCAGCGGCCCGGTGTTGGGGCGCCATCTAGTGGACATGCTGGGTAACGCGCCCTCTTTCTGCCCACTCTGGCCCCAGCCCCTTCCCGTCGTGAGCCCCGGGACTTGCGATTTTCTGTAGAATCACGGGCAGGGTGCTTCCCACTCCGGCCAGGCGAGAGTGAATGTGGTGAAGAGCTTAGGCCCTGTAGTGAGAAAAACATTACTAAGGTGCGACCTTGGCAAACTGACCTCTGAATCCATTTCCCCACCTGCAAAATGGAGGTGGTAAGATTTACTTGTGAGAATCAAAGGAGATAATATAGGTTAAGAGCTCAAGAGCAGGGCCAGGACTAAGACGAATTACGTGAGGCTCCCAAGGCACAAAATGTTAGGACTTAGGACTTGCATGACCTTGAGACCTCCTTAAAATGTGTGCCCTGGGCTGCTTTCTCTCTTCACCCTAGTCCCGGGCCTGCTTATTAGCACAATACCTGCCGCAGGAGCTGTTGTCGTTGTTGTCATTATTATTATTGCTGTGAGGGTGCCGAGGCCCTGGGAAGGCAGCACCCAGCACCTGCTCCCATCTGGCCTGGTCTGGCCAGGGTGCAAGAGGAGACTGGGGGCTAGAGGTGACAGGCTGCTTCCCAGTGAGTCAGGAATGAGGAGGAAGTCACAGGCAGACAGGAGTCAAAGGGCCATAGTGGGTCACAAACCTAGTGGAACCTTCTCAAATTCCCTGTGACCAACTGATTGACAAGGAAAGGACTCAGGCCTGGTTCACAGATGGTCAGTATGATATGCTGGGGACAGCTGGAAGTGGACGACTGCCCCCTTGCGGCCCTCTTGGGGTACCCCTAAAGGACAGTGGTGAAGGGAAATCCCAGCATGCAAAGCTTTGAGCGGTACGCTTGGGCAGCCGCTTTGTCTAGATGACAAGGAAGCCTGAGCTGTGGGTATCCCCTGACTCCTGGGGAATAGTGAATGTCTTGTTTGGTTGGTCAGAGCCTGCAGGAACAAGACCAAAGGTCAGTAACAAAGTGGTCTGCGAAAGAGCTGGATGGACTTCTGGGAGTGGGCACCAAGGGCGTAAACCTCTAGGTCTCAAGTCAACACCCTGCAGAGCATCTACTGCCAGGAGGCTTTCAACAAGGAGGTGGGATAATTCATCTGAGTGACTTGCCCTGTCCACCCTAGGTGCCTGCGTAATAGCCCTTGAACAGAGCAGTTGTGCTGCCAGAGCTGGAGGCTATGCATGGGCCCAGCAGCAGGGCTCCCTCTCACCCAGGCTCAGCGGGCACTCTTGGTGCTCAGCCTGCCACAGCCCGGTGTGGCTGAGCCCTTTGCATGGCTCTCTCCAGATGACCAGCCATGCCTCTGGCAGCAGGCTGATTACACCGAACCCCTTCTTCACCCTGGAGGGGGCAGCAATTCATCCCTGCTGGAACCAGAGCATGCTCCAGATTTGGGCTTGTCTTCCACAGTGCTGCCACCAAAGAAAGTACAAAAACGGGATCATGGAAGACTTTTACAGTTCCAGCTCTTACATTCAGGTCTTTGATGCACTTTGAGTCCATTTTTGTATATGGCGTGAGGTAGTAGTGGGATGATGATCAACAGATTCATTGGTCTTACTTGGTTGTACCTCATCACCCAGAAGCAGCCCACCTGAGAGAAGAGCAGGGCAGCCTGCTGAATGCTCAGTGAAGACGCTGGCAGAGGGGGACGATCCCTTGAGCCCAGGAGTTCAAATCCAGGGCAACACAGTTAGACCCATCTCTGAAAATATATATATTTTTTTATATTAAAAATATATATTACATATATTTTTATGCATGTACATATAAATATATATGTGGATTTGGGCCCGGAACTCCTTGACGTGGTACTTGTTTTGAACAGTTCTATGTAATTGTAGGTCCTGGAGTCAAATGTGGAAGTGGCTCATCTCACTCTCACGTTTGCAGAGCATTTGCTTCCTGCCCCCAAAACTTCAGGCTCTACTGCTTAGAGATCCTAGTTCCCAGGGAGGGAGAACTTATACCAGGGAACACAGAACAGTTTCCACTACACTGGAAGCTGTGACTGCTCCCTGGCCACCTGAAGCTCCCCGTGCCAGTGGACCAGTAGACGAAGAAGGGCATCTCTGTGCTGGCCAGGGTCATTGATCCTGATCTCCCCACGAGGAACCAGGGCTGTAGAGACAGTGAAGGCCAGCAGGGGTATATCTGGACCCAGTCAGGAGATTCACTGGGGCATCTCTTAGAACTTCTCACCCCATAGTAACTGACAATGGACAACCTCAACAATGACAATTCTAAAAGGACAGGGCAACCAAGGAATCGGGCATAAGAGTCTGTGTAATCTCATCAGGCAAGTAGCCCAGATCTGCAGAGGGTTAGCTGAGGTGAGGGAGGGAGGGAGAGAATATGAATTATGGACTAGGACAAGCCATAGCCATGAGGGCCGTGGCTTGCTTCATTAGCCCTCTTGCCTCTATCTTCCTTACGATCACATCGGGCAGTACCTTTGAGGGGACTTGCTTACCGTGGACAGTACCTGCCCTCTTGAGGAAAGCGTGCTGGCCCATATCGTGGTATGGAAGTCGGATATGATGGGAGGGCTTGAGGGGATCGCAGTGGCACAAGAGGTGAGCTTACTTCTCAATTCCTTGACTACCTCCTTGTTCTCTCTGAGGTCGTCCCTCCACTTCCAGACTTAGACGAGACACCATACTGTGCAGTGTGGAATGTGGTTTCTAAGTGCCACCAAGGGCCAGATAACAGAACCCAGAAGCATGGCGTGTTCACTCTGTGGGGTGAACCTTGACCCGTGGAAGACAGGCCATGGAGGGAGCCACGGACTTCTCCAAGGTGTGTTTCCTGCTGAGAGGCACCTGCTGAGCAAGCAGCCTGGGTGTCTTTTTGAGGCTCCCGTCAATCGGCGGTCAGGACAGGGAGGCATTGCACCACCTCGCCTGGCATCTTCCCTTGCCATGTTCCCTTTCCTCAGCTCAGCTCGCTGGGCTTCCACCCGAATCCTGGCCACAGGCTCTGCTTCTAGAAGCCCTGACTAAGACAAGGAGTTTCCTGAGAGCTGTCTCCCCCTCTGCGTCCCACACTGCGGTCAGTGCTGGAGCCTGAGTCTGACCACTCCGGCATCTCTGCTGAAACCAAAGAAATTGAGACTCTGGGGGCAGGAACTAACCAGCCACTTTCCAGACGAGAGAGGAAGGGGTGGACATCTGAGGGATGAAGGAGGAGGGGGCAGGCAGAGGCAGGAAGTTAAGTTCCAGTGAAAGTTGTCCCGGGTAAATGGGTCTGTGCAGGCAGGGAGTAATCGGATCCTGGAGGTGAGAAGGAAGAACAGTATTCCCTTCCACTCGCTTTCAGTGGACACCCCCCTCCATGCAAGGCTGGAAGTGGGTTCCTCTGAGCACCCCCCAGGCCTCCGTATTGGGGACCGTGTCTTACTCTCAGAGGCTCTGGACAGTGACAGCATCATGAGTGAGTGCATGATGCTGGGGGCAGGAGGAGGCAGCACCAGGCAGAAGATCCAGAGCATCAAAGCAGTGACCTCCCCCTTTTCCAGGACAGGGAGGCCAAGGGGGGCTGAACTGAACCACGGCCGAGGGAATGCCCCTTCTGGCCTAGGTCTCTGCTATGCTTTGAATATTTGTGTCCCTCCAAATGTCATAGTGAAGCTTAATCCCCACTGCAACAGTATTAGGACGTGAGGGCTTTGGCAGGTGGTTAGGCCAATGAGGGCTCTGCACTCATGAAAAGATTAGTGCCTTATAAAACGGCTTGAGGGGGCGAGCGCCTTCTGTCCCTTCCACCATGTGAGGGTATGGCATTTGTCTCCTCCGGAGGATGCAGCGTCGAGGTGCCATCTTGGAAGCAGAGAGAAGCTCTTGCCAGACACTGAACTTGCCAGCACTTTGATCTTGGACTTTGCAGCCTCCAACCATGAGAAATAAATTTCTGTTGTTTTAAAATGACCCAGTCTCAGGCATTTTGTTAGAGCAGCACAAATGGACTAAGACAGTCTCCCAGCCTCTGGCTACTCCCAGAGCCCCAGTCCATAAACACTGCCAGCCCAGGGCACAACCCCATCTCCAGAGCACAGCCTCATACTCCAGTGGAGTTCTGTGCCCCAAGAGGAATTGGCCCAGTGGCAATTTGGTGGTTTACAGGGAAGTAGGGCAGGAGGAAGTTCAGGCAGAGACTGAGCGAAGAGCCCGAATGTCTTTAATATCACCCACCCTGGCTTCCACTCTCACTGCCTTTCTTTGGATGTGTGGGAGGCGCGCCAGGCTAGGGCAGAAGTCCTGGCTTAAAACTGTGGTCTGGGCCGGCACGGTGGCTCACGCCTGTAATCCTAGCACTCTGGGAGGCCGAGGTGGGTGGATTGCTCAAGGTCAGGAGTTCGAGACCACCCTGAGCAAGAGTGAGACCCCATCTTTACTAAAAAATAGAAAGAAATGATCTGGACAACTAAAAATATATATATAGAGAAAAAATTAGCCGGGCATGGTGACGCATGCCTGTAGTCCCAGCTACTCGGGAGGCTGAGGCAGAAGGATCGCTTGAGCCCAGGAGTTTGAGGTTGCTGTGAGCTAGGCTGACGCCACAGCACTCACTCTAGCCTGGGCAACAAAGCGAGACTCTTGTCTCAAAAAAACAACAAAAAAAAAAACTGTGATCTGTCAGCTCCCGGGGTCATCCCTGTCATTCTTCTACCTCGGGGCAAAGCCCCACTTCTCCCACATTTTCAAAGCAGAAAGGAGGTAAGTGACCAGGGACCCCAGCCCCAGCGAGTCTGCAGTCTGCCCTGCCTGCCTGGGGCATCTAAATGATATTGGAGGGGGCTGTCTTTGGTAGAGTTTGGTGCAGGGAGAGGTTCATAACTGTAATCAGAGTCTCAAAAAAGTTTAAGATCTGCCTGCTCTATCCAATGTTGGTAGCCAGTAACTACATGTGGCTATTTAAATTTAAATTAATTACAATTAAGTAAAATTAAATATTAAGCTCTTCTGGCTCACCAGCCACATTTCAACCGCTCAATGGCCACATGTGGCCACTGGCTACCATATTGGATGGCACAGATATAGAACAGAAAATTCTATTAGACAGCATTTATTGCCCATTAATTTTATTCATAGGGAAACTGAGTCCCAAAGAGGGGATGACTTACCCAAGGCCCCAAGGGGAGTGAGTGGTACCTGTAGTTCTAGATGCCCTTCATGAAGTGTTTTACAGTAAAATTGCATAAAAATATCTTCTTATTCAAATGTCATTCTGTAGAATTAAAACAATATGTATCTTCGTATAAATATAGCTGATGTTAATAGCCTAGGGTGGAAGGAAACAGGGCCCCAATTGTTGGGGTGGGGGTGGGGGAGGGAGGTGTTCTGTGTTTGTTCCTCCAGCTCCCCAGGGCTGCTGCAGCCCTCCAGGATAAAGAAGGCTTGGAGGCCTGGAACTTCCTCCCCTCCCCCATGATGACTTCATCCTCACAAAAATGTGAGGAGGGCAGTGAGAAGGGGGTGGTGGAGGGTAGTTCTGGAGTTTGGGGGAAATGGCACAGAGGGATTGGGGGTGGGGAGAGCTTTGCTGATCCTAGCCAGTCTCCATGCAGCCATCTTCCTAAAATTTAAATCTGAATCTATCATCCCATGCTTAAACTCTTCCCCGGCTCCCCATGGCTCTTGGACTGGAGACCAAATCCCAATCAAGATCTACAAGGGTCTGCATGGCCTGGCCCCTGAGGTCCTTTTAGTCTCAGCTGGACCCAAGCTCCCAGGCTCTTTGCTCTGTCTCTCTTACTTGCTCCTACCTCAGGGCTTTTGCACTTGTGATTCTTCTGCCTAAAACACTCCCTCCCACCCCCACTTAACTGCTACCCATCTTTCTGATCTCAGTTCAAGCAGAGCTCCAGGGAGAAGCCTCCCAGACCCCCAGGCCAGGTCAGCGGTCTCATTAGATGTTCTTATAGCACTTCCCTTCAGAAGACTCATCTTGGTTTGTAATTACACATTTATTTGGAGGTTCTTTGATAAATGCCTCACTTCCCTAGCAGATCATGCTCCCCCATAGTCTATTGTACACATTGTGTCTCTAAACCCTTGAGACGTGGTTGGTCCAGAAGAGATGCTCAATAAAAATATGAGAAATAACTGAAATGATTGCATGGGAATGCTCCTTCCTGTAAGAAACATGATCCTCCAGCCCACTCCCTGCCCCCTTGTCCCATCTCATCACAACCAAATGTGAGCGACGGCTGCATCCTCCACCACCCAGAGGGTGAGGGCAGGGGAAGGGGTGAGACCTGGAGGACACCAGAGATAATGGAGGTGATCGAGAGTTGCAGGAGTGACAGGAAGTTGAGTAAGAAAAGTGGTGGAACTGACAAGATGACATCCGAGGACAAGGGGTACGATGTGGTCTAATTTGGCAATAGGATGCCACAGGCTGATTGATTAAAAAGGATAATGGGGCCGGCAGGGCGCGGTGGCTCACGCCTGTAATCCTAGCTCTCTGGGAGGCCGAGGCGGGCGGATTGTTTGAGCTCAGGAGTTAGAAACCAGCCTGAGCAAGAGCGAGACCCCGTCTCTACTAAAAATAGAAAGAAATTAATTGGACAACTAAAAATATATAGAAAAAATTAGCCAGGCATGGTGGCGCATGTCTGTAGTCCCAGCTACTCGGGAGGCTGAGGCAGAAGGATTGCTTGAGCCCGGGAGTTTGAGGATGCTGTGAGCGAGGATGACGCCACGGCACTCTAGCCCGGGCAACACAGTGAGACTCTGTCTCAAAAAAAAAAAAGGGTAATGGATTATGCCAGGGTGAAGGGGGAAGTATGCGAGCCAGATGTATTCCAGAGTTTACCGTGGAAGTAACTGGTGAAAATAGTAACAAGGAACAGGAGACACTTATTGAGCACTTACTGTGTGTCAGGCCCTTTCCGCATATTGCCAGTATATTTCCACGGATTAATCCTTACAACAACCCTATAAGCTAGGCACTATTATAATCACTAGCTTGCAGAAAAGGAAACTGAGGCATGATCAGTAACTTGATCAGGTCACACAGCCAGTAGAGGTGTTGTCAGGGTTTTACTTTGGAGACTTTGTTGGTAATTACTACATACCATCCCCTTTTGGTAAACAAAGTGGCTTCCAAGGTGATTATGGCTTCGTAGTGTATTGTTTGGCCAGGAGCAAAGAGAGACCTGGAAAGAGGTACTGGAGAATTCCTTTCTACATCTCCCCATTGCTTGCTTCTGCCCCCTCCTCTGCTCTCTAGTGTCCCTTTTGTTCCATGTGTTAGGGTTAAGATTTAAGATTTACCAATGTTGTGTTTCTTACTACTCCATCACCCCTGCAAAATGCCAGAGAGGCTAAATGGAACTGCACACCGAGGAGCACAGGGAAGAGAAAAACTGGGCACAATTTTGGGGAGATGAGTACTGAGGAGTGAGACGTCCCAGACAATTGAGGTTTGTGGGCAACATAGAAGTGTTGCTACAGGTTATAAGGTCTTTTGAGAGATGGAGCACTGGAGAACTTGTTCATTCTTCTTGGTTTCTGGACTGTACCTTATTTTTAAACCATGACTCCACACACACACTGGGTCATGTGAGCCCTGTAGCTTATATCTGGGTTATCTCAGAGTGGGGAGATCAGATGCTGCTGGTCAGCAATGCAGTCTCCCTAGCCAGGGGGAGCTGGGGGGTCTGTGGGATTCCAGCATTAAGGTTTGGAGGGAGCCTCTTCCCAGTACCCTTTGTCCACTAGACCCTGAGGGAGCCACAGAAGTTACCCCCAAAAGAAAAGGCAGCTCAGCTTAAATTACCAGCTGTTTCTGGAGTAAAGTGTGTTCCCTCGCCCAGCCTAGCATTGCTGATCTTGCTGTAAGCAGAGTCTTTGGACAGTGGGAATGAGAGAGGTCTGACTAGGGAGCAGGGACCCAAGATAGCCTCCTAGGGAAGAAGCCCCTCCAAGGGACACTAGCTACCACCGCCCAGTCTCACTCTTATTCCTGTGACTGAGTTCACCTCGCACACCGCTATTCCCCCTACCTTTTATCCGAGGGCGCCTCAGCTCTTTCAGGATACTCTGTGACCACTCCCTTTCTCCAATTTCTCAGACCAACAGCCCTCTCCCACCCAAATCATCTTGGAGGCATACACCCCTGCAAGGGAACAGTTGACCTGGCCCTTTACCCTATTTTTGAGTATTCACAGATCCAGCCCCAGAAATCCAGGCTCCCCTTCCTTGAGCCCACAGACCTTCCTCGCGCCCTCCTTCCAGGGGCCAGGGCTGACACTGGCCACAGACTTGCTCTGTGCCGGGCACGTGAGTCCCTGTGCCTTCACATGAGACCTGGTCAGTGCTCTCCCTGAGGCATGGAGGAGGGCAGGGGAAACCCCTGACACCTGGACCCCTAGACTACAGCTCCACAGAGAGGATTTTGGGGAAAGATCCCACTGCACCCACGTTCAGGATCACAAACTCTTTAGCCATTGTCTTCTGGAGCCTGGGATGTTCTATCCCCTGCCTTCGTTCTCACTCATTTCTGTCTTCGCCTGTTTCTGCCCTTACAGAGACTGAGAATGAAAGACGGACTGGGGAAGAAAAGACCTCTGCCCTGAGGCCCAGGGACAGCCCCTCTTGTATCTCCCAGTGACTAGACTCAAAGGGTTCTCTTTGTCCCACTGTGCCCAGGTTACAGGGATCCCCTTAAGTCTACCCTATCCCCTCAGTGACAGATTATGAAGATACAGACATAGACACGGAGGCAGAAAGAGAGACAGACACACAGAGGAAACCACAAAGAGAGTCAGAGTGAAGACAGACAGAAGAAATACACTCAGAAGAGGACAGAAAAAGAAAAAAAGAGACAGAGAAATACAGCTAGAGATAGAAAAGAAACTGAGAAGGAGAGCCAGGGAGAAAGAGAGAAGGAAGGTACAACCCAAGGGCTAGAAGCCTCCACCCAGAGAAAGGAGTGGGGTCTGGGGGAGGAAGCAGGGTCCCCCTCTCTGTGGCTCTGCCTTGATCCTCTAGCTCTGGGGCCCTTAACTTGGAGTAAATAAGCTTGGATAGGAAAAAATATCATTCTCACTAAACTCTAGCTGAAATTTAACATTTCCTTCAGTTATGACAATAGCAACAAACCAGTCAGATTAGCCATAACTATGGCTTTGTCTCCAATAGAAATCACATATATTTTCATATCCTATTAAAGTATTGTAGATCTTTTGAAATATCATTTATGCTCACCACTGCTTCAAAATTATGGAAGGTATCAACCCTACCACTAGATCTTATTTAAAGCATTAATAAAGAAGCACATATACGACTATATCACATTAAAAATAGCTTTATAACTATATTGCAATATAATTGGTTTCCTTTGTAATCCTATATATTTTGTTTTATGCATTGTAAAACATTATTCTGAGATGGGGCCATAATATTTTACCAGATTGTCAAAAGGGAACAAGAAAATGTTCAGAACTCTCGCACTTAACCCCTGACCAGGACCCCCAGGACGCATTCCTGCAAGGGCCCTGCACTATCTTTTCCTACCCCCTCTCTTGCTGGGTTACTCTGAGTCCTCCAAGAAGAAGCTGCCAAGGCAGGATGGAACGTGCAAGGATTTGATTAGGGGAAAGGCCTGTGTGAGAGGAAAGGAGCCTGGGGCTGGGAGAGCTGTGAAAGAGAGAGGAAGGAACAAAGGTTGGGAGGAAGCATCCCAGACTGCCATGCAGGCAAAGGAAAGTGCAGCAAGGCCATCGGAAATTCTCGAACCAAAGTCAGCTGTCAGAGGAGCCCCCTGTCCCCTAGGAATGGGCCTGCTTTAGAATCTCTGCTGAGCTCTGTCCTGGCTGGGAGCAGCCCAGTGGGAAGCTGGCCTTAGAGCTGGAGCTACCGGGTTTCAGACAGAAGCAGCTGGGGCCCTTGGTTAATTTCCCTTCTTGTAGTTGAAGGTCTGTGGGGAGCTTTGTCTAGGCCATCATAGTTACCCATCCACAAAAAAGGACCCGGTTATAGGAGTCCAGTCCAGGGCTGTAGGTGAGCTCCATAATTAAGACGTGGGCTTGGAGAGTTGGCTATTGCTAGCTGCAGTGCCTTGAGCAAGTTATTTAATGCTCCCTGTCTCCTTATCTGTAAAATAGAGGTGATAAAATTTCCTATTTATAGGGGGTATTTGTGAGGATTAATTGAAGCCTGCAAAGCAATGTTTGCATAGGGCCTGGGGCAGGTCAGCTCTCAATAATCAGTGGCCATTATTATGGCCATTTTAATTATTAATTATTATTATTATCACTCTCTTTCACAAAGGGAAGGCCCTGGGAAAGTGGGGCTCCAGGAGGCTGAAGATGACAGGCCCTCTCCTAGCTGGGGGAGCTGGAAGAGGTGGGGACCACTTCCCCACACACCCCTTGTCTTTCCCTGAGGCAGGGGTCTTCCCCTAGCTACTGACGGTTCCTGTGTCTGCTGACTCACAGCCAACTTCCTCTCACACAAACAGGAAAACACAGCTGGCCGGGGCCCCTCCACCCCCAACACCACACACAGCTAGCACTGGCCCTGCTCTGGGGGAAGTGCTCAGGCTCTGGGGGACAGGTCCCAGGAAAGATCCAGCACGCAGGGGGAAGAGAGAGGAGCCATTTCTCCTTAGGATCCCCCCGCCACTGCAATTTTAAGGTGGGAGAGTGGGGAGAAGGGGCTTCTCCCAAGAATGAAAACTCTGCTTGCTTGGTCACTGTGCTTTCGGAGCGCCAGTCTTATCCCCCAAAAGGCAGCCCCAAACCTTAGTTTGAAAGTAGGGACCTTCATCCCTCTGAAGTAGCGTAGGCCCGGCCCTGGGGGAGGGGGAAGCAGACGGGGACTCCTCTCCCGGCTAGATCGCTTGGCTCCAGAGAGGGGCTCCCAGGTTGGAAGGCTGCGGGGATCCACGACTTCTGGATGTGCAGTGTCCTTCCCCATTATAGTGAGAGCCAGGGTCCAGCCACCTGCTGAGCGTGGGAGAGGTGCCCTGGGGCCTTAGCCCCCCACCTTCTCCTCCCCCGTGGCAGGACTGGGGGGGATGCAAAGCCACCCTCCGCAGCCGTCTCGCTTTCGCAGTTGCTACCTCTGTCCCCATCTCCGTCCCTCTCCCTAAGGCTCTCTCGGCCCCCAACTGTGTTCCGGTCCCTTTCTCGGCCTGCGAGAGGGCAGAGCGGGGCAGACCCCGAGATAAGCGTGGCGGTTGGGTAAGGAGCCCAAACCCTTTGAAGGTCAGCGCTTGCACAAGGAGTGGCCGGGGCCCGGCGGAGGGAACGGGCGGGCGCGGCGGGGCGGGGCCGGCCCGTCGTGGGAGGGCTGAGGGGAGGCGGGGCCGGCGCCTCCGGACCCGGAGCTTCAGACAGCGCGGCGGGCACCGGGGAGCGGACGGCCACGGCGCCGTGAGGTGAGGACCCCCGCGCCCCCGGGCCCCTGCTTCCCAGACTCCTCCCCATCACCTCCTCGTGGGCCTCCGTGGGCTCCCAGGGCCCCCTCCGCGCCGGCGCCCTCCTCCTCCCCCCTGCCCCTCCCTCCAGCTGCCCGGCCTCTGCCCCCTCCCTCCTTGCCCCTCCCAAGTTGCAGTCCGAGCTGCCCGCCACTGCCCAGCCCGCCCCCGCCACTCCTGTCGGGTGGCGAGCACCTCCTGGCTCCCAGTCCCGTGCCCTCGGGCCGGGCCTGAGTCACCGGGAAACCGGCCCTGAGTCAGGCCCCGAGGCTCAGCACCCGGTCCGGCTTGGGGATGGGGCTTAGCCGGGGAGAGGCAGAGGGAAGCCAGAAACTGATGCTGGGAGGGAGTCCTGGTCAGGGACAGAGGACAAGAGCAACGGGGAGAAAGCCGTGCAGGCAGATGGGGAGAGACAGAAACTCAGGGTCAGAGGTGGCCAGAGACACACATACAACTTAAGACCTAGTTATAATAGAATTGGAGACTGAAGCAAGGACAGGCTAATGACAGAGCAAAACAGGGTGGGACAAGGAGTGGGACAAAGATGGAATAAGAGGTAGAGATGGAGTGGGGCAGGGATAGGGACAAGGTGGAGATAAAACTCAGGGGAGGCAGAATCAGAGATAGGTCCAGGGAATAGACCAGGGTCAGCGTCAGGGTGGCCAAATGGGACAGAGCATGGAGGCCTGAGCCCAGGGGAATGGGCAGGGAAAAGCCAGGCTCAGAAAAGGAAGGCTTGGAGAAAGCAGAGGTGGAGGATGTCATTTCACGCTGCTCAGTCCCTCCAGGGTGTATGCACGCCCTGCGTGTGAACATGTTGCCGGTCAGTGGAGAGTCGAGAAGACCCTGGAGTAACCCTGGCCTGTGGCCCCTCATCTCTCTGGGCCCACCCTATTCCCAAGTGGCCTCTACCCAGGGCCAGGATCCCATACGCTGGGGCTGGTTAGGGCTCTCTGGGCAGCCTGACCAAGGCAGGCAGGATGTGGGGGCGGCCAGGGCTGAAGGGACAGGAAGGAAGTCTGAGCAGAGACAATAGGTGGAAGGGGAGGAGGAACCGGGAGCAAGCGGGATTGGGATAGCAAGCCCATACCTCAGCCCTGGAAACCAGGGGGAATGGGGTCTGCGTCTCCCTCCTACTAGCCTGCCCCGCTCCCCGCCTCATGCCCAGGCTGGACCTGGCCACACCGTTGGTCCCTCCGCCTGCCCTCCTACCTCCCCCGCAGGGTTCCAGCATCTAGTCCCATGCTTACTCAGTTGGGTGTGCACTAAGGCAGGGGCAGAGCTTTGACCCAGACCCAGGGTGGACAGGATCTTGGAGGCCAACCCTAACACAATTCGCTGTGAGCCTTGGGCAAGACCCTTCCCCTCTCTGGGCCTCATTTTCTCAACTGCAAATGAAGGGACTCTCCTGTGATGAGAGAGCCTTTTCTGATGATCTGGGATGATTTTGCCCCCAGATCACAGGGCTTTGGGCATTTTTCTTTGGAGGAAGACTGGAGGCTGGTCTCCCTTTCCAGGCCTCAGACTTTGGGGCAGGGAGGGGGAATCAAAGCCTGAGCCCTCCCTTCACCCTGCCCCTCCCCCCAGCAATGGCTTGAGCCCCCATGGCTGCCCCTCAGGACCTGGACATCGCTGTGTGGCTGGCTACGGTGCACCTGGAGCAGTATGCGGACACGTTCCGGCGGCACGGCCTGGCTACAGTGGGTGCAGCCCAGGGCCTGGGCCACGAGGAGCTGAGGCAGTTGGGCATCAGTGCCACAGGGCACCGGAAACGCATTCTGCGCCTGCTGCAGACAGGCACTGCAGAGGGCTCCCTGGATCCCAAATTGAACAGTGTCATGGAGCCATCCCCCAGCCCAGCACCCCAATCCCAGCCCTCCAAGCCTGTGCCCAAGCCCAGGACGGTGTTTGGTGGGCTCAGCAGCCTTGCCACCACCCAGAGGCCTGGGCTGAGCCCAGAGTCCAGCCCACGGTCCCCTCCTCTCCCCACCTCCTCCTCCGAGCAGCCTTCAACCCCGAATACTGTGGAGATGATGCCCAATGCCATCTACTTTGGCCTGGACTTAAGAGGCGGGGCACCCACAGCTCAGGACACGTGAGTGGGGTTGGCTGTCCAGGGATCTGGGGGAGGGGGGATGGGGGACAGGGGACAGGGGAGCAGGCTTATCCTTCTTCTCTCTCTTAGTAACCAAGAGACCTTTCCCCTCAGGGCCCCAGACAACTCCCAGACAGCTGTCCCCACCCCTGCCCTCAGGCCTACAACAGGCACAGGTAGGTGGGCTCTTGGGTTGGAGGGAGAGGGATAGTGCCCTCAGGACGCCAGACACTCCTTCCTGATCTCCTCTTCCCTCTGCCTCTCCTCCTCCTGCCAGTGCACATCATGGATCCTGGCTGCCTGTACTATGGTGTCCAGCCTGCGGGGGGTCCAGGGCCCCCCGACAGAAAAGAGGGCAGAAGTGCCTGTCAGGACAGGGCTGAACACAGGTGAGTGAGTACTCAGCAGAGTGGCGATGGGAAGAAGAGGGAACTACAACAGCCCGGTGCCACCCTCAGGCAGCTGTGACTCAGTGGGACAGACAGCAAATAAAACAAGTAGACAAAATAATGGATATATAAAGAAACATTGGGAGATGTGCTTTTTATTCTTTCATTCAACAAATATTTGCTGAGCAGCTATCATATGCCAGATGTAGATGCTTGGGATAGATCAGTGTACATAGAAATCCCTGCCCTCCTAGGAGATAGTTAACAATCAACATAATAAGTTATACATTGTAGCATGTTAAAAGGTATTGAGTGCCGTGGAAAAAACCGAGCAGGGTAAGAGGGCTGGGGGGCAATATGGGGTGACTGCAATTTTCATTAAGAGTCATTGGAGCATTACGAAGATGACATTTGATCAAAAACTTGAAGAAGGTAAGGGAGTTAGCCATGAAGACTTCTGGGGGAAGAGTGTCCCAGGCAGGGAGAGTGGCCAGCATAGAGGCCTCAAGGAGGGCTTGTGCCCAAGGGGGATCCAGGAACAGTGAGGAGGCTGGGTGGCTTGGCTGGGGCAGATGGGCCGGGGTGGGAGGAGTGGTAGGAGGTGAGGTCAGAGAGGTGAAAGGGGCCAGGTCGGGTAGGACCTTGTAGGGACTTTCACTTTTACTCTAAGTGAAATGGGAAGCCATTGGAGGGGCTTTGACTTATAAAAGGATTCCTCTGGTTGCTGTGTTGGAAATGGTCTGTAGGGGCAAGAGCAGAAGGAGAGAGACCAGTTGGGAGGTCACGCTGCAATCTAGGTGAGAGATCTCAGAGTACAGTGATGGTAGTGGAGATGAGAAGTGGCTATATTTTGAAGGCAAACTGTCAAATTAACTTGGGGTGTGAGAGAAAAAGAGCAATCAAGGAAGACTTTGAGGGCTTCAATCTGAATCTATGCCATCCAGTATGGTAGCCTTTGGCCACATGTAACTACTGAGCATAGGAATGGGCTTAGTAGGTATAAATGTAAAACATCTAGTAGATTTCAAAGGCATAGTGTGTAAAAAGCAATGCTGGATGAATGTCACAGATACAGATATAAATTATCTTAGTAATTTTATATGGTTTACATACCAGAATGTAAATGTTTTAGATATAGAGCAATCAAGGAAGACTTTGAGGGCTTCAATCTGAATCTATGCCATCCAGTATGGTAGCCTTTGGCCACATGTAACTACTGAGCATATGAATGGGCTTAGT
>NW_012147908.1:3037593-3090874 GCF_000956105.1 Propithecus coquereli
ACAGCACTGTTCTGAGCAACCGAAAGCTCAGGGAGTTGCTGTGGTCTGTGATGGGGAAGACTGTGCATAAAGCAGATCAGGAGTTCAGCTCTGGGCATGTTTAAAATTTTTTTTTTTTGAGAAGAGTCTCACTCTGTCACACTGGCTATAGTGCAGTGGTGTCATCATAGCTCACAGCAACCTCAAACTCCTGGGCTCCAGAGATCCTCCTGCCTCAGCTTCCTGAGTAGCTGGGACTACAGGCATGCACAATCACACCTGGCTAATTTTTCTATTTTTAGTAGAGACGGAGTCTCACTCTTGCTCAGGCTGGTCTCGAACTCCTGACCTCAAGCGATCTTCCTGCCTCGTCCCCCCAGAGTGCTAGGATTACAGGTGTGAGCCACCACTCCCGGCCATGTTGAATTTGAGGTGTATGTTATACATCTGGGAAGAGGTGATGAGCAGACTCATCTAGAGTTTTGATGAGAGGTCTGAGCTGGAGATCTAAATTTGGGAGTTGTCAGCATTTAGATGGGTGTATATAGCTGTGAGAGTAGATAAAGAGGACCGAGGTCAGAGCCCTCGTGCACTTCCATATCAAGAGATTTCGGAGAACAGGAAGAATCAGCATAAACAGATGGAAAAACAATGGCCGATGAAGTAGAAAGAAAACCAGGAGCATGTGATATCACAGGAGCCAAGTGAAGAAAGTGTGTGAGGAGGAGGGAGAGGCCACCTGTGTTATGTGCTGCTGAGAGGTCTGCTGCTAAGGTGGGACTGAGAATTGACCCCTGGATTGGCAACGTGGAGGTCACTGGGGACCTTGACAAGTGCAGTCTCAGAGGGTTGGGGGTGAAAGCCTGATCAGAGTGGGTTTAAGAGAGAATGGAAGGAGAGGAGTTAGAAATGTGTCTCTGAGGAGTTTTTCTGCAAAGAGCGAAGAGTTGGAATGGTTGTCGATAGTGGAAGTATAGTCAAGAAAAAGATTTTTTTTTCAATAAGATGGAATGTTACATAGGTTTGTAGGTGAACAGGAATGATCTAGTAGAGAGGGACAGTTAGCTATAAAGGGGAGCGAAAGGGGAGAAATCTGGAGCAATGTCTTCGTGTAGGTGAGAGGAATAGGATTAAGTGCACAGAGGAGGGTCTGGCTTTAGACAGGGGTGTTTATTATAGTCACAGGAGGAAGGCAGAATATATGTGTGAAATTGGGTAGATGTGGCGCTGGGAGTCTGTGGGGGTTCTCATCTGATTGCTTCAATTTCTCAGTGAAGTGGGAAGCAAATAGGGTAGAGTAGTGGTTCTCAACCTGAGCTGTACCATACCCTGGGGAACATTTAAAACTACAGGTGCCTGGGCTCCACTCCCGGAGATTCAAATTTAAGTGTCTGGTATTTTTTAAAGTTTCCGAAGTGCTTTTGTGTTGTTGAGGATGAGAACCACGGAAAGTAATAGGGAACAACAGAGGAATCTACTCAGGGCGGTTAAGGAAGGCCTTTGATAACATAAGCCAAGACCTGACAGCCCAGGGAAGTGTGGAAGGAAGCATGTTCTAGGCAGAAGGAGCAGCACGTGCTAAGGCTCTGAAAGAAGGAGGAGAATGTAGCTGGACTGTAGTGTAAGCAAGCGTGAGGGTGACACAAGAGTGTCCACGGGAGTAGCTCTGAGTCTCATTGTATAAGTCCTTGCAGCCCACGGTAAGGATTATGGGTTTAGCCTAAGTGCAAAAAATGGGACATTATTGAAGGGTTTCGGGCAGGGGAGTGAAATGGTCTTATTTGTAGTTTTAAAAGAGCGCCCCGGTGGCTGTGGGAGAATGGATTGTGGGAGGGAGGGCAAGAGTGAAAGCAGGTGACCAGTTAGGCAATTTGCATCACCCTGCTGAGAGCTCATGGGAACTGGTCCAAGAAAAGAAAGTCAAGAACTTTTTAGAAAAAGATCCAATAATGTATATCGATTAGCTATGGGCAGCCATTGCAGGGAGCTATCTACACAGCCCTTCCCCAACTTTTCGACCCAAGTAATATTAATGGCAGAGGAGACAGACTGAAATTTTCCCCGTAAAAATTCCAAACATATTCAGGGAAGAAGCTCCATGCTAATCTTCTGGGTTCCCAACCTCCCTATTCCTCTGTTGGAAAAGCAGATCCCATACCTGCCAGGCATTCTATGAGGTGCTGTGGGTGGGGATGGAGAGATTACAAAGAGGGGGTGCAGGGTACTGTGTCTAATGTGTGTCCCTCCCTGTCTTGGCCCCCGCAAGGCTCAGCAGGCAGGATCCAGAGGCACGGGAGGACACTGGCTATGCCAGCCTTGAGCTACCTGGGGACTCCACCCTCTCACTATGCACCCTGGACACAGAGGAGACCAGTGATGACCTCATTTCACCCTATGCCAGCTTCTCTTCCACAGCAGACCGCCCCATGCCCCTGCTCAGTGGCTGGCTAGACAAGCTCTCCCCTCAGGGGTGGGCTGCTGGGAAGGGAAGGGAGAGGGGGGAGGCTGAGAGGTGGGGTTGGGGCAGGTGCCAAGTGCTCCCAGACCCCATGATCCCCCAAACACTGACGTTGGCCCCTTCCTTCCTCAGAAACTATGTCTTCCAGAGACGCTTTGTGCAGTTCAATGGGAGGAGTCTGATGTACTTTGGCAGTGACAAGGTGGGGGGCTATGAGATGCTCCGTGGAGACTAGGGAGAGGAAGAAAGAGGGCTGGGGGAGGCTCAGTTTTGGAAGGAGAAAACCCCAGATAGGGGGGTGGGCGCCACATGACTGATGTCAGCATTTAAAGTAGCTGGCTTAGCAGCTGTACCCACCGCTTGTGGATTGAGTGCTGAGCTCATAAAAGCTGGTGCTGGACCCAGAGCTCAGCACACATGACTCAGTTCCTGTCCCCATGGGTCACTGAGCTCTCTCTCCAGGACCCCTTCCCCAAGGGTGTGATCCCTTTGACTGCCATTGAGATGACCCGTGGCAGCAAGGACAACAAGTTCCAAGTCATCACTGGCCAGAGGGTGTTCGTGTTCCGCACAGAGAACGAGGGTGAGGGCCAGGGCCCGGTCAGGGCAGGAGGGAGGCAGGCTTGTGAGCACACAGCCCACTGACCTGCTTCCTTGTCCCCCACCAGCCCAGCGGGACACGTGGTGCTCCACTCTGCAATCCTGCCTGAAGGAGCAGCGCCTCCTGGGCCACCCGCGGCCCCCACATCCGCCCCGACCCCTCCGCACGGGTATGCTGGAGCTGCGCGGACACAAGGCCAAGGTGTTTGCTGCCTTGAGCCCCGGAGAGCTGGCACTGTACAAGAGTGAGCAGGTGAGAAGGGCCCGGCTGGGGCTGAGGGGCCTGGTCTAGTCCATTCTGGCACCTCATGGCCCCCTGCCCCCAGGCCTTCTCTCTGGGCATTGGGATCTGCTTCATCGAACTGCAAGGCTGTAGTGTCCGGGAGACCAAAAGTCGAAGCTTCGACCTGCTCACACCCCATCGCTGCTTCAGGTGGGGCCCGGGTTGGTGGGAGGCAAGCCTGCGGGACTTCCGAGGGAGGCCTAAGGGTGCGGAGGCCTGGAAGCCTCCTCAGTAGGAGGAGGCTTTGCACTAATGGGAGTCCAGCGAGGAGGGTCAAGATGCCAGGAGGGTCTGAGCTGGCCCGGATGTGGCCTGTGGTGGCTCCTGCAGGAATGGCTGGTGGGATGGGACACGGGGGGAGGTCCATGCCCACAGACTGGCTGTCCACCCCTCAGCTTCACAGCCGAGTCTGGGGGGGCTCGGCAGAGCTGGGCGGCTGCTCTGCAGGAAGCAGTAACCGAGACCCTGTCTGACTACGAGGTGGCTGAGAAGATCTGGTCCAATCGGGCAAACCGGCACTGTGCGGACTGTGGAGCCTCCCGCCCAGACTGGGCTGCTGTCAACCTGGGGGTGGTCATCTGCAAGCAGTGTGCAGGTGAGGGCTGGGGCCTCAAGCCCCAATGGGGGGCAGGATGGGGGCTGGGGCGGGAGGGCTCAGGGTACCCATGCCACATGCCCCTTACACCTTCACAGGGCAGCACCGGGCCCTGGGTTCCGGGATCTCCAAGGTGCAGAGCCTGAAGCTGGACACCAGTGTCTGGAGTAATGAGATAGTACAGGTGAGGGGTGTGAAGAGCAAGAGGGTGGGAGGGGAGGAAGAGAGCATCCAAAAGCGGCCTTGGGCCCAGCTTGGGGACAGGGTCAGAATGTCTGGGGACTCCTGAGTTCCTGTCACTCGCCTTTGCCTCTTGTCATCCTACAGTTGTTCATTGTCCTGGGAAATGATCGAGCTAACCGCTTCTGGGCAGGGGCACTGCCCCCAGGGGAGGGGCTGCATCCAGATTCCACCCCTGGCCCCCGGGGAGAGTTCATCTCCCGAAAGTACCGGCTGGGTCTCTTCCGGAAGCCCCACCCTCAGTATCCAGATCATAGCCAGCTTCTCCAGGTAGGAGGGACAGGTTGGGGCTGATTGGAGGCGGGGGCAGTCTCTGACTTGGAATGCCTAGACTTGGGTGGTAGGGGCTGTTTTGGTGATCAGAGAACTGTCCCCAGGGCTCTCAGTCTGGGTTTTGGGCTGACGGAGGCCCTTCCCTCCCTGCAGGCACTGTGTACAGCTGTGGCAGGACCCAACCTGTTGAAGAACATGGCCCAGCTCCTCTGTGTCGAGGCCACCGAGGGGGAGGAGCCCTGGTCCCACTCAGCCCTAGACGGCAGCTTCCCTGGCCTCCTACCCCCAGGTCATCCCCCTGAGTGCTCCCACTCTCTTGTCTCTTCTCAGCCCCAACCTGTGATTTGGTTCTTCCAGGGGCCCCCGATTATCCCGTCATCTGGTCCATCACAACGGCCCAGCCTGGGCAGTTTCCCAGCCCCTCAGATCCAGGGCCCATTTCCTGATGTCATGAGATCATTTGATGATGGTCACGGCCTGTGGTGGGTCTGGATGTTCCAGGGGCTAGTGCTGGTCCACCCCTGACAGGCCCGACCCATGGGTCAGGTCTCATCTCCCTGGGGACAGTCTGGTCTCTCAAAGAAGTGATCAGCTTAATGAGGCTGCTCTGCATTGGTCAGGACACAGGGACTGAGACGCTCACAGGATGGCCCGTGCTCTGGGGTGCCCGCCCAGAGCTAACTGCCGGCTCGGCTGGCTGGTTGGGAGAGGAGGGGGCAGGGGCTGGGCTAGAGGCCTCCGTGTCTCATCACCCCCCGCATTGTCTTTTCCAGTCTGAGCAGTGAGGGATCCAGTCTCACTGGGCTCTACCTGGCCACGCTGCCAGTGGAGTTGGGCCCTACTGTCTTCCGTTCAGTCCCTTCCCCAGAGAGGGTCAGGCCTGACACAATTCCTTCTCCTTCCCCTTGCAGACCCCTGCCCTGGTGTGTACAATGAGGTGGTGGTGCCTGCCACTTACAGCGGCTTCCTGTACTGTGGTCCCGTCAGCAACAAAGCTGGACCCCCACCCCCTCGCAGGGGCCGGGATGGTGAGGGGGCGCCGGGGAGGGGAGCACACGGGGGCAGAAGCGGGTGGGTGTGAGTGCACCACAGAGGGCCAGGGAGGAAAGGGCTGGAATGGGAAAGTGGGGCCATGCCCTAGAGCTGGGGTGCTGGGGGAGAGAGAGACCTTGCCAGGTGGCAACACTGGGTGATAGTTAGGAACCTCTGCTCCAAAGTCACCCTGTCTGGATCAAATCCTAGCTCTGCTACTTCCTACTTATGTGACATGGGCAAGCTACTCAAACTCTGAGCCTCAGTTTCTCCATCTGCAAAACAAGACTGAATATAATATTCACCTCATAGGGTTATTGTGATGATTCCGTGGGATCATACACAGGCAAGGGCTGAGCATAGAATAGATATCTGTCCACAGGAACTATGACATTAGGGGCAGAATCTGCTGCCCCCTGACCGTCTCTCTCCCCCCTAGCTCCCCCCCGCCTGTGGTGTGTGCTGGGAGCGGCTCTGGAAATGTTTGTATCAGAAAACAGCCCTGAACCCCTGAGCCTCATACAGCCCCAGGATGTTGTATGTCTGGGTGTGAGCCCCCCACCCACTGACCCAGGTGACCTCGACAGGTAACAGCATCCCATGCTGAGTGTCCCCTTTTCTCTCCCCTGTCCCCAGCCCTACTGCCCCTCATTGGCCCCCATTCTCCCCTTTGACCTCATCTTCTCTCCAGGTTCCCCTTTTCCTTCGAGCTCATCCTCGCCGGGGGGAGGATCCAGCACTTTAGCACAGAGGGAGCCGACAGCCTGGAGGCCTGGACCAGTGCCGTGGGCAAGGTGAGAGAGCCGAGACCCCGCCTCAGCAGCGCTCGGCTTCCCGCGCCCCACCTGCCCGCATCCTGTCCTCTCCTGTTCCTGCGGCCACTGCCAGCACTTCCGCTAACAGCTAAGGTTGTGCGCTTATTCTGTGCCAGGCCCTGTGTTAAGCACTGCCCACTCGATATCTCCCTTGATTTTCACAGCAACCCTCAGGTAAGGATTATTAATATTTCACACATAAGGAAACTATGTCTCAGAGGTTATGAAGTCACTTGGTCAAGGTCACAGAGCTAGGAGGCAGCAGAGCACAGGACTGAAAATCAGGCCTCTGTCTCAAAGGCCCATGCCCCAAACCTCACTGTGCCGTGGCCTCTTCCCACAGAGAAGCCGCCTCGGACTCCCACGACCCTCCCTCTGTGCCCCAGCTCTCCAGCAGGCCCCAAGGCACAGCTATCTTCCTATGTCCCAGCTTCTCCACTCCCAGACAAGCCAGTATCTCCTTCCCGTTTCCCATTCCTGCAATTAAAAGTTCACATCCTGGAGTCAAACATCCTGGGATTTGAGTCCCAGAACTCTCAGCCTTGTGAGCTTTTCCACATCTGCATAGTGGGCGTAAAAGACTCACCCCCTAGGGTTGAGGACTAAGTGACATGTGAGGCCCACACACAGCAAGCCCTCAATGCGTGGGTGTTGAACTGCTAATGATGGCAGTGATGATGGCGGTGACGACAGTCTCTCCCAGCCTAAAACGGCGTTTCCCTCAGCCTGCTCTACCTTCAACTTTTCACCCTGGGACCCTCCTTTCCCTCCTGGTAGCTTCTCAGAAAGTTGTGTGCAGCCTGCGGTTCCTCCTCAACCCCTTGCAGCTGCCCTCGTCTGCCCCTGCTCTCTTGAACTGCCACCCTGCAGGTCACCAGTGGCTTCCCATTTCCAAAGTCCGAGGTGGCCTGCTGGCCTCAGCAGGTCCTCTGTGTGGCATCTGGCACTCCCCCGCCGGGAAGCGCCCCACTCCTCCAGCTCTGACCCCACTCTCCCAGGCCTCCTACAACTCCTCGCACTAACAGATTTTCTCCATGTCCCTTCAGGGCTCTGTCGTGGCCTCCCAGCCAGGTCTAAGTCTCCTCTTACTATTGTCTACACTTTCCAAAAGCCTGGTCTATCCTATAAGGCAGTGTTACCCAAAGTGTGGTGTGAAGACTGTCACACCATATACTGGTAATCACGGACCATTTGTTACGATCCGTGACAGGATAAGCACAGAACTGGAGAGTAAGCATCTAGAATCTTTCATAGTGATTTGACTGTAATTTTATGCGTTGAATCTAATTATAAAAATTAAGGGCTTGTATGTCTTTGTTTTTTCATCTTAATTTTCTAGCAATTCATTTTTATTGTTTTTAACGAAAGTATAGTAGTTGATTAGTGACAGGTTGGAACTTTCTTTTCAAAAAAGAAAGGGAAAAAACCCCGGGCCTTTCCCACAGGTAAAGGTAAAGGTAGAGACCTGCTCTAGGGTCCACGTCAAATACCTCTTCCTCCATGGCGCTCCTCTGCCCCCTGGAGGTGGAATTGCCCAGGGCACCGCCACTCCTCAGTGGTAGCATCTGGGCTATAAAGAATGGGGATTCTTTCTTACCCCCAGTCCCCAGGGAAGGGCACAGGCTGCCACACAGGGGTCTTCTCTGCGTTGGCTGGAGCGAATCGAACTGAATTGAATTTCTGTCCTGTCTTTCTCCACCCATCTCATGTCTCCTCCTTGGATCTCTCCCCATCACTTTTCACTGTTCTTTTTCTTCTGCTTTCTCTTCATGTCTTTCTCTGCTTTTCCCTATCCCTTTCACTCTTGCTTCTCTCCTCCACCCCTTGTCTCTTCCCCCATCCTCCTCTCTCCCACCTTCCCCTGCCTCCACAGTGGTTCTCCCCGCTGAGCTGTCACCAGCTGCTGGGCCCTGGGCTGCTGCGGCTGGGTCGCCTGTGGCTGCGGTCCCCCTCCCATACAGCCCTGGCCCCTGGTCTCTGGCTGTCAGGGTTTGGCCTCCTTCGTGGTGACCACCTGTTCCTGTGTCCAGCGCCAGGCCCTGGCCCCCCTGCCCCTGAGGACATGGTGCATCTACGGAGGCTGCAGGAGATCAGTAAGCAGGGCTGGGGGCAGGGAAGAAGGCTGGCCATGGGGGTGAGTGGGAGTGGACCTTTTTTATTTGGGGGTCCCTATGGGAAACCACAGAATGTAGTGGCTTTAGGCACAAGCTCTGAAGGGAAACTGCCCAGATTTAGTTGCTACCTCCATCACTTCCTAGCTGTGTGCCCTTTGACAAGTTACTTAACCTTTCTGTCCCTTGGTTTCCTCAGCTTTAAGATGGGCACAATAATAATATCCTCGGAGGGTTGTAGTGAGGTTCAAATAAGTGTTGAACACTTATCACAGAGCCTGGCAGGAGGCATCTTATAAGTGCTCAATAAATGTTATATATGTTATTGTTATTATTATTATTATTTGGAGTAACTTGCTAGTTGGGGACTCGGGGAGGGGACTGGGTACCCTCACTGCTCTCCCTTCTCCTAAAACAAGAACAATGTAGGATAATGTTTTAGGACTTTGGAAACAAGAGACCTGGGTCAAGCTCAGCTTTGCCATTCTATAGCAAGTAGTCTGAGGCAAATTATTAATACATAACCTCTCGGGGTTTTAATGTATCCCCTGTAAAATGGGCATAGGAGTCCATAACTCACAGGATTTCATGGAGCATTGTTTATAAGGCTCCTAGCCTGGCACCTATGTACCGTAAACACTTAGTAGTCACTGTGATGAAGATGATGATGATGATACTCCTCCCAGGTGTGGTCCCTGCAGCTGACACCCCAGACAAGAAGGAACATTTGGTCCTGGTGGAGACAGGAAGGTAAATGTTGTCCCTACCCTTGGCCCAGGCCCCCCTTTCTGGAGCTCAGCCCACACTCTCCACCCTGGTCTGGGGGACCACTGCTCACTTCCTCAAAGTTGCTGCCCCAGTTCAGGCATTACCTGGGTTGGGTGTTGCTGACCCCTGCTGGTGGCTCTGGGAAGTCGGCTGCCTGTGCTCCTGGGCCTCTGTCGGAGGGCCTTCTCCAGCTGACTCTGACTTAGGCCTCTCTGGTGTTAGGACCCTGTATCTGCAGGGGGAGGGCCGGCTAGACTTCTCAGCATGGACTGCAGCCATTGGAGGGGCGGCTGGTGGGGGCGGCACAGGGCTGCAGGAGCAGCAGATGAGCCGGGGTGACATCCCCATCATCGTGGATGCCTGCATCAGTTTTGTCACCCAGCATGGTGAGTGGGCACTGGCTAATAGTGAGCCATTGTGGGGGTGGAGGGCACAGGCACAGACCAGGATAGAGGATGAATCACCTGGAAGAGCTTTGCCTCCAGAGACAGTTGCCCGATACCATGTGACTCTTGCCAAGCTGCTTTGCTTTTCTGAACCTCACACAGTTCACTCATCTGTAAAGTGTGGCTAACAGTCCTCATTTTCCAGGGTGGTCATGATAGTTAGAGAATGCATGTCAAGCATTGAGTGCAGGGGCTGTTCAGAAGTAGCTGTTATTGGGGCGTGGTTGTGGAGGGTGAGAGTAACACTGGAAATGCAACTGAGGACATAGAGCCATGGCGACAAAGAGGAGGGCAGCTACGCGGCAAGAGCCAAGCTGTGCAGCAAAATCACCTGAAGGTCTGAGCAGAATTATTCTGTGTGGGAGGTATTCTAGGCACAAAGGGTCAGCTGTACAAGTGGTCCCCAGAATTCTTTGTGAGTTTTTTCTCCAGCCCAAGTAAGGACCAAACAGAATTTATTACCCCTGTGATAGACTCTTGAGAAGGAAAATTCAAGAAAACTAAGGAGGTTTTCTGTCATCCCTCAGTATCCATGGGGAATTGGTTCTAGGACCTCTACGGATACCAAAATCTGCAGATCCTCAAGTCCCTTACCTAAAATGCCGTAGTATTTGCATATAACCTATACACATCCTGCTGTGTACTTTAAATCATCTCTAGTTTACTTGTAATATTTAATACAATGTAAATGCTATGTAAATACTTGTTACACTGTATTTTTTATTTGTATTATTTTTATTGTTACATTGTTATTTTATATTGGTTTGTTTTTCAAATATTTTTGACCCACACTTTGGTTGAATTCTCAAATGTGGAATTCATGGATACAGAGGGCTGACTGTAAAAGGAAAAAAATGCACCTCCATGAGCCCACAAATAGTTGTGCTTACCAGTCAGGGACAATGGATAGTCAGTGGCTAATGACATTCTCCATGCTGTGGCAGTAGCCTCTTTCAGTGACTTCCCCACTCACTAGACCCCTGTCCTCTTCTCAGCCTACCTTGTGTTCAAGGGAGGAGTTAAGTCAGCGGCCCAGGGAGAAAGCCCTGGAGAAAGAGTCTTCCCTCCCCTCCAAGGTCCCTGCACCACCACTGTTCACTCAACATACTGTGTGTTGAGCTGCTACCGTGTGCCAGACACTGTGGATAAGGCAGTGAGCAGGGAAGGTCCTACGAAGCTCACAGACTAGTGGAAGAGATGGGTAATAAATAAGAAAACAAATATAGTTAGTTCTCATTATTTGCAGTAGCTATGTTCCATATACTTACTGCAAACAATTAGTGGACAGTGAATCACTGCCCCAGGGGAACTATAAGGTTAGGTTCCTGCAAACCTCTGGTTACAACATTTTCATCAACTGATCTATACATAACCTTGTTTTATGTGTTTTTCTGCTTAAAGACACCTTGTTTAATATATATTGTTGATTCATTAACACTGAACTCAAGGCCAACAGCACTATAACTCATGCCTGAGTAAAACTTGTATTTTCTCTGTAAGGCACATCACAGCTTTCCGATATTTAGGAACGCTAGACAGCATTTCAGCACTACACTTGGGGGCCATTTTAAACAGTGAGATCACCAATCAAAAGTACAAAAATATGAAAAATGTGGCTCTAAGTATACTGTGAAAGTACATTTGTTTATAGTATGAGACCTGAGCTGAGAACACGCACAGTGGGGTGGGACTCAAATTTTTCTCCACTCTGTGCACGTTTGTAAATGACTGAAAATGCCAAAAGTATTGATTTTGAGTTACAAATAAATTTTAGCAAGTAGGCGAATGTGCAGACATGGGATCCGTGGATAACGAAGATCACCTGTAATGTGATTTCAGAGAGTGCTATTTAAAAATAAAAGTGGTGAGGAGATATAGCATGATGGGGGATGCTGTGTGATAATAAGGTCAGGGAAGGACTGAGGATGGGGACTCCAGCAGGGGCCTGAGAATCAAGGCCATGGAGGCACAGATGTCCTCCTCTCTGACTCCCTTTCCTCCAACAGCCACATTCCATATAGGGAGGTCACAGGTGGGCTGTGGTAGGTGGTGGTAGGTCTTTGCACAGTGGTGACCAGAGGTGGCTGGCTGTTCTCAGGGCTCCGGCTGGAGGGCGTGTACCGGAAAGGGGGCGCTCGTGCGCGCAGCCTGAGACTCCTGGCTGAGTTCCGTCGGGATGCCCGGTCGGTGAAGCTCCGACCAGGGGAGCACTTTGTGGAGGATGTGACCGACACACTCAAACGCTTCTTTCGTGAGCTCGATGACCCTGTGACCTGTGCACGGTTGCTGCCTCGCTGGAGGGAGGCTGCTGGTACTCCCAAGATCCCTAAGAACCAAGGCCCAACCAGGATCTCAACCTGAACCCATGATTGGGCAGCCCCTCTCCCCAACATTCTCACCCTGGGGGGGTCATCCAGAGACTTGGCTCAGGGGGAAGTGGGAAGGGGACAAAGATACATCCATCCTGGCTTTGTTTCTCTAAAAATTTCTCCCTCCACTCCAGCCTCCACTGTCCCTTCCTGGATTCTCTCCAACCCTCCTCCATTCCATCCCTAGAGCTGCCCCAGAAGGAACTGCGCTTGGAGAAATACAAAGAAGTGATTGGCTGCCTGCCAAGGGTCAACCGCCGTACACTGGCCACCCTCATTGGGCATCTGTTTCGGTCAGTATGGCCAGACCCCCTGTGAGCTCCCTTTCTGACCTCAATTTGACCCTGTACTTTCTCATTCATTCATGCCACCAACAGGTGTTAAGTGAAGGTGTTGTAGAATAAAGGTTCAGAGAATGGATTTGGGGGTCAGGCAGACCTAAGCTTTAATCTGGCCCTATCATTCTATCTGTGACTTTGGGTAAATTATCATTCTCTCTGAGCCTCAGTTTCTTTGTTTCTAAAAGGAAGATGATATAATGAGTAGTATCTACATCACAGGTTATGAGAGTTAAATGAGATAATCCTTGTAAAATTCTTAGTACAGCACCTGGCATGTAGTAAGCCTTCAGAAATGGCTAGCAATCAATATTATTTTATTGTTCTATGTGAGGTAAAGGGTTAGATGTAAGAAATATAAAGATGAATATGATGCAGATCTACCTTTCCAGCCTGTTAGGGTGACAGGCCTTTGGGCGACTCTGGGGTGAACCCCTGGCTGTGTTGCACTGATTATGCTGTATTACGGGGATTGGTCAACTACAGGCCCATGGGCCAAATCCAGCCCATTGCCTGTTTTTGTAAATAAAGATTTGTATATAAACTGTAAAGCCACGCTCATTCATTTATACATTTTCTATGGCTCCTTTCATGTTTCAGCAACAGAGTTGAGGAATTACGACAGAGACTGTATGGCCTGCAAGCCTAAAATATTTACTGTCTATCCTTTTACATAAAAAGTTTGCCGACCCCTGCTATAGTTATAACGACGCATGCCTATCTGTCTCCCCTAGACTAGGAGCTCCTTGAGGCCAGTATTGTCTTACGCACTGCTGTATCCCAAGCGCTTAGCTCAGGGCCTGGCATACCGTACTGTCAGTGTTTGCTGAATGAATAGAGGCAAAGGGGTGAGCACAAGCTGCATTCCTCACAACCCCGGCACTCTGCAGGGTGCAGAAGTGTGCGGCTCTAAACCAGATGTGCACGCGGAACCTGGCCCTGCTGTTTGCGCCCAGCGTGTTCCAGACAGACGGGCGGGGGGAGCACGAGGTGCGGGTGCTGCAGGAGCTCATCGATGGCTACGTCTCTGTCTTTGATGTAAGGCTTTCCCGACCCCTGACCTACAGCCCCTCTCCCCTACCCCTGCAGGACCCAGACACTCTGGTACCTGCCCACCCCAACAAGCCCCCAGCCGAGGCCTCTGATGGCACTCTGCGTCAGGAACCACCCCCTAGGCCCCAGGCCGCTTTCTCTCATAAGCTCACTCCCAACATCCTCGTCTCCTTGGTTCTTAGCTCCTTGGGCCCCCAGCCCTCTTAAGCAGATCCCCTTTTGCTTGAGATCTGCCCTGCTTCTTCTTTCCCAGCAAACCCCCTACTCCCTTTTGGCTCTTTCACAGATCGATTCTGACCAAGTAGCTCAGATTGACTTGGAGGTCAGTCTTATCACCACCTGGAAGGACGTGCAGGTAATTTACCTAGCCTCACACTCCTGAGCTGCGCACGAGGAGACATCAAGATAGGAAGCTGAACTTGTGCCTGGTTGAGGAAGTTCCCTTTTCAGCCTGTCCTGGACACTGGCCCTCAGCTGCTGGGAGACAGGGGAAAGCCCAGGAGAGAAGTGCTGAGAGTGGGGTTTGGTTAGGGTTTGCTGCATTTGTTCCACCCTGAGGATGCTTCCTGGTGATAATCTTGGCACTGGATAGTTTTTGGTTTTCTGTGTGGGAGAGTAGAGCCAGATTGCTCCTGCTCCACCACTCACCACCATGAGGATTTTTCACTACAAAACAGTGGCAGCAGCACCTCACTTTTAAGTGTAAGAGATCCAAGAAGAGTTAGTAAAGTCAAAGCAGGGAGAATAATGATAATGACTATAATAGCAAACATTAGCTGAGGAATTATTACATTCCAAGCACTTCTAATCTCATTTGACAACTAACTCCATGAAATAGGGTAGTCCCATTTTTTCAAACAAAGAAACTGAGGCTCAGAGGGTCACATATTCAAGGTCACACTGTAGTGAGTGGCAGAATTGGAACCCAGGCAGTCTGACTCCAAACCTGTCCTCCCAACCTGTATGCTTCATGCCTCTGGAAGCACACACACAGCCTAAAGATGCAGTTCCACCGCTCCTGGAGTTCTCCCTTTTAAGGGCATGAGAGACGTTGGGGGTGAGGGTTGGGAGACCTTTGTGGGGGGAAGTGCTTATCAAGCAACACGAGGAATCCTCTTTGATTTTTTCACATCCTCCTGACTTCTTCACCCCTCTCCTCAGCTGTCCCAGGCTGGAGACCTCATCATGGAAGTTTATATAGAGCAGCAGCTCCCAGACAACTGTGTCACCCTGAAGGTCAGTCCTGAGGGCACTCGAGGGGAGATGAGAGGATGGTAGGGGCAAGGACAACAGCCTGACCAGCATGGCTTCTCTGCTGTTGCCCTGACCCCAGGTGTCCCCAACCCTGACTGCAGAGGAGCTGACTAACCAGGTACTGGAGATGCGGGGAACAGCAGCTGGGACAGACTTGTGGGTGACTTTTGAGATTCGAGAGCATGGGGAGCTTGGTGAGTATGACCATGCGTGTGTGCATGCATGCGTGCACGTGTGTGTGTGTGTGTGTATGGTTGTATGGTCAAGGTCATCAATGACTCCATGTTCCCCAATACAGGGGGCACTCTACTCATCCATGTGAGGGGATATTCAACACGGCTGACCCACTCCCTCTTTACCAATACTCTTCTTTCTTGGCTTTAGAAAACCCCACAAACTCTTGGTTTCCCTTCAACCTCAAAGGAGGCTTCTCTTCCTCTTCTGCCCACATTCTAAATGTTGGTGGGACCCAGGGCTCAATCCTGGGCCCTCTTCTCTTCTTTAGCTACATTTCTCCGTAGATGAACTTATCCATTCCTGTGGCTTTAAATGCCATTAATAAGGTGATACCCGAATTTTTATCTCTGGCCTAAACCTCTCCTCCGAGCTCCAGACTCACATATCCAACTGCCTACGTGGCACCTCCACTTCTCACAGCAACTCAAATTTGAAACTTCTAAGACAAAACTCAATTCCTAACCTCCTTCCCTAACACAAAGCCCAGGACATTTTTTAGTTTTTCCCAACTCAGTATATGGCACCACAATTCACCCAGTTATTAAGGCCAGAAAGCTGGGAGTCTTCTGGGACTCCTCCTTTCCTTCATCTTCATACCCAACCCATCAACTAGTCTCATTGATTCTATTAGAATCTATCACTTCTCTCCACCTCCACTGTTACCACCTACCACCCTAGTTGAAGTCACCATTACCTTTTGGTCTCCCAACATTAACTGTGAAAATGGCCCCAGAAAGCAAACAGCTAGACAGTGTTCCCATTCTTGCCTCCCTACAACCTATTTTCCACACAGCAGCCAAATGAACGTTTCAAGCATAAATCTGATCACGCCATTCCTATGGTCAAAACCCTCCAGTGGTTCCCATTGAACTTAAAATAGAATTCAAGTTTCTTGTCATAGCCCACAAGACCCTGAACGTCTGGCTCCTGCTTATTCTTCAGACCTCATCTCGCATTGTCTATTCTCACATCTGTCCTCTTCACTGCAACCGCACTGGCTATTTAGTTCCTCAAATATGTCTTTCCTGATTCAGGGCCTTTGCTTTTATATTTTTTCATGCTTCAAATCTTCTACCTCCTGATCTTAGTATGGCTTGCTCTTCCTAATCCTTGAAATCTCTGAGTCTCATCTTCAAATGCCACTTTTGAAAGGTCTTGCCTACCTTATCTCGGTTGCTGTCCCGTTGTTCTCCCTCAGCTTCTTGTTTCTTTGAAAGCAATTACTTTGTTTACCTATCTATTGTCTGCTCCTGACGAGATTGTGCACTTTGTGAGGGCAGATCGAGTCTATCACACTCACTGCTGTATCCCAGGGACAGCACAGTGCCTGCCACAGAAATAGTGCTAAAATAAATGTCTGTGGCTGGACAGTTGAATGGATGAATGAATGAGTGACTGGTAGATGACTTGGGGGCTCCAAGCTTAGGATGGATATTCTGATTGCTATCTACCCCCACCTTGCCTCTTAAGAGCGGCCACTGCACCCCAAGGAAAAAGTCCTAGAGCAGGCCCTACAATGGTGCCAGCTCCCAGAACCCTGCTCAGCCTCCCTGCTCTTGAAAAAAGTCTCCCTGGCCCAGGCCAGCTGCCTCTTCACAGGTGAGCCTCCTCCCTCAGCCCAGCCCAGCCCCCCAAGCATTTCCCCCAGGACCCTCCGCCCAGCACTGCCCATCTGTGCCCAGGTGTCCGGCGTGAGAGCCCTCAGGTGGGGCTGTTGCGGTGTCGTGAGGAGCCTCCCCGCTTGCTGGGAAGCCGCTTCCAGGAAAGGTTCTTTCTGCTGCGTGGCCGCTGCCTACTGCTGCTCAAGGAGAAGAAGGTGAGGCCCTAGGGCCAGAGACAGGGGACACCAGGTGGCCATGGAGGAGAAGCCATGACTGTACTTAACCTCTGGTTCCACAACCCACACTCTCATCAATGTCATTGCTTCCCTGACCCCTTGACCTCTCTGACCATGACCACATACCCCAATGCTTCCATGACTTCTTGATCTAATTAACCACGATCTTTTCTCATCTCTCAGCCTCACTGACTCTGTTCATGTTCTCAGAGCTCTAAACCAGAAAGGGAATGGCCTCTAGAAGGTGCCAAGGTCTACCTGGGAATCCGCAAAAAGTTAAAGCCTCCAACACCGTGAGTTTCCTTCCCCAGCTCACACTTCTAGGGCTTTCCGGCCTTTACCCACCCTGGCCTTTCTGATCACCCCATCACTGGTCTCCTTTGCCTCCCAGGTGGGGCTTCACGTTAATACTGGAAAAGATGCACCTGTGAGTACCTCCTGGCCTGGCTTCTCCTCTGGCCCACCTTGTCCTTTCTCCTTCCTCTTTCCCTCCTCCATTCCTGTAGCTCTGACCCCGTCTCTCCCCTTAATTCCACTCTGATTACTCCCAGCTACTTGTCCTGCACTGATGAGGATGAGATGTGGGATTGGACCACCAGCATCCTTAAAGCCCAGGTGAGGGGAAGGAAAAGGCCGAGAGCTGGGTCTGTGGTCCCCCGGGGACCTGGCTGTAGCCCTCGGTACCTCCCATGCCCACCAGTGCCAACCCCTCACCCTCTTGCCAGCATGATGACCAGCAGCCAGTGGTCTTACGACGCCGTTCCTCCTCTGACCTCGCCCGTCAGAAGTTTGGCACTATGCCTTTGCTGCCCATCCGTGGGGATGACAGTGGAGCCACCCTCCTCTCTGCCAATCAGACCCTGGTGAGATCCCTAGTCTGCCCCAACTCCCACTTGATCCCTGCCTTTACCCGTGTCACACTGCACAAGGGAGTGGTGTGCCTGCCAGCCTGGTGACCCCCTCTGTTCGCTGTCCCCCTCCCTTCTGCCTTCTCTGTGCCCCACTCCCCACCCTGGCCTCCTGTTGCCAGACCTCACTGTGTCTTTGTGTCTCTCCCTCCCCCCATCCCCATCCCACCTCTGCCCAGAGGCGACTACACAACCGGAGGACCCTGTCCATGTTCTTTGTGAGTACTATGCCTGCTCTAGCTGTGTGCCTGTCAGCCTTGTGTTCTCTGTGCTGCCTGCCCGGGTGTGCTCCTTGTGATTCCCTGATCAGGGTGTGCACATGTGTGTGTGTGTGTGTGTGAGAGAGAGAGAGACAGAGAGAAAGCTAGGAAGAATGAGGCAAATGAGGGATGGTAGGATGTGGTGAGGAAAGGAGAAAGGGATCCCAGAATCAGTGAAATAGAAGTAAAGTGGTTAAATGAATGCATTTTAGAGTCAGACAGACCTGGGTTCAAGCCCCAGCTCTACCACTTACTCATAATGTGATCTTGGGCAACTTATTTAACCTTTTTGCACCTTAATTCACTCTCTTGCAGTGTAATCCACTGCACGAGGTTGTTCCAATGTCATATGTGCCAGGTACTTTGTAGCATCTGGCCCAGAAGAAGAGATCAATAAATGTTAGCTATTAGGCCAGACACAGTGGCTTATGCCTGTAATCTCAGCACTTTGGCAGGCTGATTTGAGAGGATTTCTTGAGACCAGGAGTTCAAGACCAGCCTGGGCAACATAGCAAGACTCCATCTCTACAAAATATAAAATAAATTAGCCAGGCATGGTGGCATGTGCCTATAGTCCTAGCTACTCAGGAGGCTGAAGCAGGAGCATCTCTTGAGCCCAGGAGTTAGAGGTTACACTGAGCTTGGATCTGTACTCCAACCTCGGTGACATAGTGACACCCTGTCTCTAAAGAAGAAACAAAATGTTAGTGATTAATAATCTGGTAACTTTAACTCTGTGCCCACTCTTGCCACCCCATTCCCATCTAGCCGATGAAGTCATCCCAGGGGTCTGTGGAGGAGCAAGAGGAGCTGGAGGAGCCAGTGTACGAGGAAGTAGGGGCCTTCCCTGAGTTGACCCAGGACACCTCCACCTTCTTCTCCACCACACAGGAGTGGACAGACAAGCCAGAGACCCCCCTTACCAGCCAGAGGTCCTTTGATCAACCCCTTCTCTCCAAGGCAAGCACCCTGGGCTGGGAGGAGAGGCCGCCTGAGCCCCCTCCAGGCCTCCCTTCAAGGAGCAGTCCCCAGGCACGGGGGTCCCTGGAAGAACAGCTGCTTCAGGAGCTCAGTAGCCTCATCCTGAGGAAGGGAGAGACTACTGCAGGCCCAGGAAGTCCTTCCCAGCCATCCAGCCCCCAATCTCCCAGCCCTACTGGTCTTCCAACACAGACACCTGGCTTCCCTACCCAACCCCCCTGCACTTCCAGTCCACCCTCCAGCCAGCCCTTCACATGACCCTAGGACCATCAATCGGAGAGGGTAGGTACCCAAAAGACCCAGAAGCTCTTACCATGGCAGACACTGCTGGGAGCTGCTTCTTCCCTGGCTGGAAAGATTCCGGAATCCTGTATGGTGCTATGGAAGGAGCACTGGACTGATGGCTCCAGAGGCTGTGTGTCCCAGGGCAGGTCATGGCCCCTCTCTGGCCTCAGCCCATTCATCTGTACCATAAGGGAACTGAAATAAGAAGAGCAGGGAACATCAAACTGCGTTTCTCAGAGCTGTAAGCCCCACATATTTCCCTCAACAAGGGCAGCTCCTGCTTTATATCAATATATTTGATATGCAGGGGTTCTATGAGAGATTTTGGATTCTACAAGAATGGTTTTACTACTTAAAGAAAAAAAATGGTTTGGAAGCCAGAGGCCTGGATGATGTCCAAGTCTATCCTATCCCACTTGATACATTTTTGGACTACATTGAAGCCCTGGAGTGAGAAGATTGATTGGGGTTGGGGCTGGGGCAAGCGGGGAACCAAAATGGATGGGTCACTATTAATAAACCTTGGAACCAAAGGCTACCATTCTTTCATTCATTCATTCAGCGAATATGTATTAAGTACCTAATTGGTGCAAGGTCTGGGGATATAGTATGAACAAAACAAATGGGGACCCTGCTCTTATGGATCCCACAATGTAGAGGGAAAAGAAAAACAGAAAATAAATACATAAACCAAGTAGGTTTGGTGCTGTGAAGAAATGAAGCCAAAGTGATGAGCTTGAGAATGATTGTGTGGCCTTTAGACAGAGTGCTTGGGGACAGCTTCTGTGAAGAGCTGAAAAGTTAGGGAAAGAAGCTGTGGGGAGACAAGTGGAGTGCTGGGAGGAGCTTCTGGAGAGGAAAAGCACCCCTAGTGGAGGTGTCAGTGGGTAGCTGAATATGTGCATGTGGAGTTTTGGGCCATGTCAGGGTTGTGGGGACAGGTCCCGCCTGGGCCAAGGACCTTATGTGAGGAGGATGAGGAAACGGGGTGAGGATCCTCAGAGAGTTCTGGGGCTGGTAGATCTTGGGGTGCCTAAAGGGAAGACCCTAAAGATGACAGAGGCTTTCTGGGCAGCAAGGCCCCAGGCGCATGTCCTCCCAGCTCTAGTTGCTGGTATCATTTAGTTTGCGGTGGGGCCCAGGATGTACCTTTCTTCCTCTGGGCGCTCCAGGCGTCTTTCTCACCCTGCTCACGCTGGCTTTTCCAGTTCAGCGGGAATTGGGAAAAGGTCTGGGACCAGCTCGGTCTCCCTTCGTCAGAAACATCTTCGTCCAGGTGTCCAGTGACTCAGTTTCCCTGGTCACACATTGAATTCCTCGCCATTCCTCATCCTTAGGTCAGCGACTGGTGATCTGCATATGTGAGTGAATAATTAGAAATAATTACAGGCTGTATCAGTGGCTACATCAGAAATAGAACCCAGGCGTCTTGAATCAGTCCAGACCGCCCAGGAAACGCTGCATCCGCCCCGCCGCCCGGACCCTTCCGGGGTATTCACAGCAATCACAGAGGTTTAGTTCCTATGTGGCCCCCTCGCGTTTCCGCGCCCTGCGCGTTGCCGGACAAGGAGTGGGCGGGACCGGGCCAGGTTAGGGGCGTGGCTTCACCGTGGGCGAGGCTTCCACGAGTTCCGGAGTCGAGTCGCTGGCTGCCTTGGCCAGAGCGGAGATGCAGCCGCCGCCCCGAAAAGTGAGTTTGGCCCTGGAATGGGGACTCCTGGCGGGCTGGGGCAGCCGGGGGAGCTAAGCGGGCACCAGACTTGGGGTGGGAGACGGCAAGTGGGATGGGGTCCGAGCCCAACCCAGAAGTAACCGAGGAAACAGCTCGGCCCCGCCCCCTCACCCCTGCGCGGAGTGTTTTTCAGGTCTCCGAGCCGAGGGCTTTCATTTTTCCTTTTTCCTTTGTCCCCACAGGTGAAGCCGGCCCAAGAAGTGAAGCTTCGCTTCCTGGAACAGCTGAGCATCCTTCAGACCCGGCAGCAGAGGGAGGCGGATCTGCTGGAGGACATCAGGTAGCCCTGACCCCTTCTCTTACACCCACCTTCACGGTGGCGCGCCACTCCCCCAACGTACATCTGCCCGGGTGGGGGGAACAGGGGCAAAGAGCTCTCCGACCTGCCCATTCACGGCCCTCACCCTAGGCCTGTCTCTCCAGATACTGGATAGCAATGATCCCTACCCACCCCTCACAGACATAAACACAAGGGGATCCTGCCTGGAACTCCTTGACTCCACACCACTCCTCCCACTCCCACAGTCAAGCTTAGGGCAGAATCCCCCTCCCTCTTCCGGACCTGTTGGAAGGCTGGCATACCCCATAACCAGGCTCCCATCAGTACTCACTTCTAAGCCCACAGATGGTGGGGAGGATTCTGCCGGGGTTCTGAGGTGAGGCTGTCTGTGTTCCTGCTGCCTGAGGTTATCTCAAGGACTCCCTCTGTTCATTCCCATTTCATCTGCTGGAGTCAAACTCTAGGAGCCTGACTCCCCCCTTCCTCCTGTCCAGGCGAGTAGAGGACTAAGGGTGGGAGAACAGGACCAAATGGTAACCCTACACCCTTACCACAACCCCACCCTCAATCTCCACAGATCCTACAGCAAGCAGAGGGCAGCCATTGAACGAGAGTATGGGCAGGTATGGGACTTTTCTCTGGACCTTCCCTCTTGTTCTAGCCTCCTTTACAACACCAGGAATGTCTCTCCACGCATACCTCTGTTGTGATCAAGAGCAAATGCCTAGTGTCAGACAGACTTGTGTCAAGGCTCTGCTGTGTACTTATTAGCTGTGTGACCTTGGACAAGTTATTTAACCTTTCTTGGCCTCAGTTTCTTTCTCTGTAAAATGGGAAGAATAATAATAACTTACCTTCATGTAGGATTGTTGTAACAATTAAATAAATTAATGAATGTAAGGCATTTAGCGAAGCTAGTGTCCATAATATGCATCCAAAAAATGGTATTATTATACTCTCATCCCATATTCTCCCATTCAGGGTGGGTCTTTGAAAGGGAACTGGGTCTGTGATGGCTTTTTCACCAGGCACTCCAGAAACTGGCAGGGCTGTTCCTGAAGCGGGAAGGGTACCGGAGCGGGGAGATGGACAGCAGGTGGGTCCCATGGAGAGGGAGGGTCACAGGGGTCCAAAAGTGCTGGGGAGCTCAGCCCCAGGAACCTGTGGGGATGAAGGCCTAGTGAGTGGGGAGGGAACGTGAGCTGCAGGTAGAGCTGACACAGCAGCAGGAGAGCAGCTGACCCAGCAAGGACACTGTGGGTGGGGGCAGGGGGCATGAGTGAGCCTTGTGGCTGAGCTAATGGGCTGATCGATTGATGGGCTCCCAGACAAGGGGGGATGGGAAAGCATTCTGTCTCCCGTGGTGTTGGAGGGGTCATCTCATGAAGCTGTGGGGTGTTCCCCTCCTCAACACAGACCTTCTCTGGGGAGGGGCAGGACAGTGTTTGGTGCCTGGCGCTGCCTGCTGGATGCCACCGTGGCTGGGGGCCAAACCCGGCTCCAGGCGTCCGACCGATACCGTGACCTAGCAGGGGGTGCAGGGCGGAGTGCCAAGGAGCAGGTGCTTAGGAAGGTATGGCTCAGTGGATGCGGCGAGGGACGAGCTGGCTTGGGACCAGAGGTGGTCTTGGTCAGGACTTTGTATGTCAAATGCTAGGGAACTGAAAACCTTCAGAGGGCGCAGGCTGAGGTGCTGCAGTCTGTCCGGGAGCTGAGCCGAAGTCAGAAACTGTATGGACAGCGGGAACGTGTGTGGGCCTTGGCACAGGAGAAAGCAGCTGATGTCCAGGCCAGGTGGGGTCACAGGAGTTAGGAAGCCCAAGGTGGGGGGATGGGGGCATGTGGGGGTGGTGTCACCAAAGCTGGGCCTGACTCTGACTCCTCTGTCTTGTCGGCATAGGCTGAACCGAAATGACCATGGGATCTTCCACTCTCGGACCAGTCTCCAGAAGCTGAGCACCAAGGTTTGGGGGATGAGGGCATGAGTGTGGGGGCAGGGAGGCGGTAGGCAGAATAATCTAGTGGTTTGGAACCCAGGGCATAAGTATGAGAGACGGGGTTGAATCCAGGCTCCCCTACCTCCTAGGTGGGTGACCTTGGTTGACTTACTTGATCTCTCTGGGCCTCATTTTCTTCATCTGTAGAATGGAAACAATACCTTTCTTTTTCATTCCTTTAATATGCATTTATTGAGGACCTCTATGTACTAGGCACTGTTCTAAACACTGGGTACCCAGTGGAGAACACTGCCAGTGGCATTCCTGTCCTGACAGCCTGGTTAAGGGAGACAGAGAGTGAATAAATAAATAATTAGATTAAGATGAGAACAAAACAAGGTGCTATGATAAAGGGTAATGATTTAAAGGAGTGTAATTCAGAGGGAGGCCTCTCTGAACAGGTGGCCTGAGTGTCAGGAAGGAGCTAGCCATGCAAAGACCTAGGGGAAGAACATTCCAGGGAGAGGAAGCGGCGAGTGCAAAGGCTTTGAGGCGGGAATAACTTTGTAGGCTAAAGGAACTGAGAGAAGGCCAGTGTGGCTGGAGCACTGTGAACAAGGGGACAAGCACTTGCAAAGAGGTCAGGGAGGTTGAAGGGGCCAATTTATGTTGGACTTGGTGGACCACGGTAAGGAACAGTTGGGATTTTATTTTAAATATGTGCAAAAGCCACTAGAGGATTTTGAGTAGGAGTTATGAGTATGTGATATTTTTCTAGTATAGTGCCAGGCACAGAGTAAGCACTCAATAATGTGAGAATCCATTCTGGATCTGGGTTCTCAGTTGGTCTTGGAAAGACCCTAGGAGTCCAGAGCTCCCTGTCAACATCTGTTTCCCCTCCTAGCTATCTGCCCAGTCGGCCCAGTACTCCCAGCAGCTGAAAGCAGCCCGCAATGAATACCTACTCAACTTGGTGGCCACCAACGCCCACCTTGACCATTACTACCAGGAGGAACTGCCAGCCGTGCTCAAGGCCAGTCTTAACCCATGCACGCCTGCCCCTCAGCAGGGGCGCCTGCCCCTCCCACTCCCCATGAGGCTGGGTGGTGCTAGGGACCTAGCCTCCTTAGAGTGGGTAGAAGATATATACCTGAGTTCTGGTTCTGCTTCTAATTGGCTGCATGACATTGTACAGGACACTTAACCCTTCCGAAGCCAAGATTCCTTATCAGGGACGACCCCTGCTCTGCCTACTTTATAACACTAACGGGACTTAAAGGAGGGAACAGATGTGAAAGTGTTTTTTAAAGTACTAAGTGCTCTGCACATATAAGGGTCTTCATGAAGAATGTCATGCTTCTTCCCTCCTTCCCATACCTCATGCCTATCACCCATCCAAATCTGGACAGAAAGCCTGCTTTGCAGTAGAGGCCTGGAGGAAGGGTGGTGTCAGTATCTCGGGGTTCTCTCCAGGCCCTGGTCAGTGAGCTGTCAGAACACTTGAGGGACCCCCTGACCTCACTGAGCCGCACCGAGCTGGAAGCTGCAGAGATGGTCCTGGAGCATGCCCGCCGTGGGGGACAGGCGAGCTCCCAGGTGAGGGCTGTGGCCTGTACGAGCTTCCCCAGAGATCCTTCCTACCCTCCTCTCCCAGTACAGACCTCCCCACCACATGTCCGCCCCGTTCCTTCTCACCTTGTCCTCTTTCTTCCAAGAGGTAGCTGGAGACAGGGTTGGAGAAGGAACCAGTGAGTGAGTGACTTTGACTTTTCCCAACCCTAGGTAAGCTGGGAGCAGGACCTGAAGTTTCTTCAGGACCCTGGAGTATTTTCCCCCACCCCACCTCAGCAGTTTCAGCCAGCAGGGACTGATCAGGTGAGACCTCCCTGCTTATTGGACTCAGGCCACCTGGGAACAGGACTGTGGTTTAGGCCTCCTCCATTATCATTGTCTTGGTGTTAACTTAGTGAGTATTAAGCCCTGGAGAGGGGTTTCAGAACTCCAGTTCACTCCCCTTGCACCAGGACACAAAAAACACACCCCAGTCCACCTTCAGTCACCTCACTGTGCTGTCCCCTTCATTCCACGTCTGTCCCTCAACCTGGATCCCATTTCTGGAACTCTTTGTCTCGGTCCTTGGAGGTCAAGACAAAGAAAGGAAAATGGAGGGAACTGGAGAGAAGCAGCATCCTCAGGTCGTCCTCACAGCACCCCCTGTCCTTTTCAGGTGTGTTCCCTGGAGGGGGGAGCAGAAGGCATGGCTGGGGAGAGTGGCCTGGAGAAAGAGGTTCAGCGCTGGACGAGCCGAGCTGCCCGCGACTACAAGATCCAGAACCATGGGCATCGGGTGAGGTGGGGGTGCAAGTGTCATGTGCACCTTCTTGTGTCAGCAAGAAGAGCTGAGGGGGGGGAACCTGGAGCCATTGGGGGTGTCCTGGAGCTACAGACTGGAGGGGAGGGAAGGGTATTTTAAGGCAACGGTATGGCACAGTAGTTAAGAGCACAGCTTTTGGAGCTCGACCTACCTGGATTCAAATTCTCTTCTATTGCTTCCTAGTTTTGTAATCCTGAGTAAGGGGTGACTTAACCTCTCTGGACTTCAGTTTCCTCATCACCAAAGTGGAGCTTACAATAGCACCTACCTCATAGGGAAGATTAAATGACATAATACATGTGATGCGGCTAGCAGAGTACTAGGCCCATAGTAGGTTATGCCCCACAGTATCTCCACCCACCCTGTTCTCCGCCTTCCCAACCAGGTGCTACAGCGACTGGAGCAGAGGCGACAGCAAGCTTCTGAGCGGGAGGCTCTAGGCATAGAGCAGCGGCTACAGGAAGTGAGGGAGAACATCCGGCGGGCACAAGTAAGGCACAGCCCTAGGGGTTAGAGCCACTGAGATCCCACCTTCTCCGGCAACCCCCTCTACACTCTTCTTTCTGCTGATGGGGAAGGGGGAGGAGGGGGGGAGGTAGAGAGTAGACACAGTTGGCCAGGGTCCACTAACTTCCCTTCTCCCTATGCCAGGTGAGCCAGGTGAAGGGGGCTGCCCGGTTGGCCCTGCTGCAGGGGGCTGGCCTGGATGTGCAGCGCTGGCTGAAGCCAGCTATGACCCAGGCCCAGGATGAGGTGGAGCAGGAGCGACGGCTCAGTGAGGCTCGGCTGTCCCAGAGGGACCTCTCTCCCACAGTGAGTTCCTCCCCTGACCCTACCCATACACCCTCCAGGAGGGTAAAACTCCCCGACTTCCCTTATAGGGAAGGTAGACCCTGTAAAATTGGAGTCACAATAGTACCTAACTCAAAGGGTGTTGTAAGGCTTAAGTGAAATCATGCATGTATAATTCTTTGCATAGTTTCTGGCATAGAGAGTCCTCAATAAACTTTTTTTTTTTTTTGAGACAGAGTCTCAGTCTGTTGCCCGGGCTAGAGTGCCGTGGCGTCATCCTAGCTCACAGCAACCTCAAACTCCTAGGCTCAAGCAATCCTTCTGCCTCAGCCTCCCGAGTAGCTGGGACTACAGGCATATGCCACCATGCCCAGCTAATTTTTTCTATATATTTTTAGTAGAGATGGGGTCTCGCTCTTGCTCAGGCTGGTCTCGAACTCCTGAGCTCAAACAATCCGCCTGCCTCAGCCTCCCAGCATGCTAGGATTACAGGCGTGAGCCAGCACGCCCGGGCCCCTTAATAAACTTTTATTATGAGAATAATATGGTGGTTAAGAAGTAAGATTCTGGGGGCAGTCTGCAAGTGGTCTGAGTACCAGCCACTCCACTTACTAGGTGTGCGAACTTGGAAAGTGACTTACCTTTCTGAGCCTCAGTATCCTCATCTGTAAAATGAGGTTTATAGTTGTACAGAATAACACTGGGTCATTATGAAGATTAAATGAGACAATACACATAACGTACTTAGCATGTGCCTGGCACATAGTAAGCACTCAATTACTGTAACTCTGTTATTGCTGTTAGTATCATCCTGCTCTGTGGTGATTTTGGTTGTGGTCCACGGTGTCCTTTAGGGGTAGGAGGGAGGAGTGGGAGATGCGATACAACCAGTACTGGAGAGTGGGCCCCGTAATCATGTCACTCTCTTCCTCTCCAGGCTGAGGATGCTGAGCTCTCCGACTTTGAGGAATGTGAGGAGACAGGGGAGCTCTTTGAGGAGCCTGCCCCCCCAGCTTTGGCCACCAGGGCCCTCCCCTGCCCTGCACATGTAGTGTTTGGCTATCAGGTGTGAATAAGGCTAGGGCCCTCAGATGGACAAGGGCGGGGGACGGCCAAGTCCTAAATCCTTCCTTGTGGGGCACAGGCAGGGCGTGAGGATGAGCTGACCATCACGGAGGGTGAGTGGCTGGAGGTCATAGAGGAGGGAGATGCTGACGAATGGGTCAAGGTGGGTATGGGACCCTGGGTTCTGACCTGGGGTTGGGGGCAGTGGGAAGGACTTCTCTGTGGCCCCCAAGGTCCCATCCAGGTGAAGCTAGAAGCCTGAGTGGAGGAGAGCCAGGGCCATGGACTGCTTAGGTAAGGCTGACATCTGTTCACATTGCTGGGGGAGCAGGCTCGGAACCAGCACGGTGAGGTAGGCTTTGTCCCTGAGCGGTATCTCAACTTCCCGGACCTCTTCCTCCCTGAGAGCGGCCATGACAGCGACAATCCCTCAGGGACAGAGCCCACAGGTAAGAAAAGGAAATTCTGGGTAAGGAGGCCCTGGGTATGGAGAAGAGTTATTAGGTGGTGTGGCCCTGGGGCGTCATGGTCCTGGGGTACCTCCACCTGCTCTCTCTGTCTCTCTCACCATCTCTCCTGTGCCTCTAGCATTCCTGGCTCGTGCCCTGTACAGCTACACGGGACAGAGTGCAGAGGAGCTGAGCTTCCCTGAAGGGGCACTCATCCGTCTGCTGCCCCGGGCCCAAGACGGAGTGGATGACGGCTTCTGGAGGGGAGAATTTGGGGGCCATGTTGGGGTTTTCCCCTCCCTGCTGGTGGAGGAGCTGCTTGGCCCCCCAGGGCCACCTGAACTGTCTGACTCTGAACAGGTGAGGCTTTGTTTTCCCTGCATCCTCAGGCACTTTTGGGTTGACCCTCCCTCCCCAATAAGGCCCCATATTCATCTTAATGGCCCCTATCCTCCCAGGTTCTTTTCCTACAGTGTCCTGGTCCTCCCCATCTCCTTTGGCTGGGCAGAGAAAAAGGAAACCATAGGAGTTTGGAGGTCCTCCTTTAGTACTGGATAGAGTGTAAATTTCTATTGCATGACTTGGGGAGTGATTTTAACCTCTCTGAGTAGAGGGAATTGGGGGCTCTTGTTTTTTCACATGTAAAATGGGGATGATAATACCTGCTACAGCAGGCTCACTGTCATGATTAGAGATAATAGAGGCAAAGCCCTTAGCACACTAGCACACAGGAGGTGTTTTAATATAGGATACCTATTGTTATGTATACATAGCAGGAAGAGCATAGGAGTGGGCGTCAGGAGATCTGGGTTCTAGCCAGCACTCTGCCACTAACTGGCTCTATGATCTTGGACAGATGGCTTAATCTGAGTCTCACCTCTAACACAGGAATCATAGAAATGCCTACCTAATGAGGTAGTGGTAAGGACTGAATGAATTAGTTCATGTGACATGCTGGCAGAACACTTGAGACACAGTGTTCAAAGCATACTGGCTGTTGAACTGCGTATATCAACTACAACCCTTACCTGAATACAAGTGGTTGGCTACTTCCTGTATTGGGGAGTGGTGAGGTAGGAGTTAAAGGAGGAGTGAGAGGAAAAGCTGGCGAAACCTTCCCACATGCCAGTAATAACTCTGTGCCCACCCTACCCCCAGACATTGCCGTCCCCATCTCCTCCCAGCTTCTCCCCACCTGCACCCACTTCTGCGCTGGATGAGCTCCCTGCACCTGTCCTGCCTGGGGGTGAGTAGAGGGAACTGGGGGCTCTGGGGGGATAACAGATAGGGAGGAGGAGGAAGCTGGGACTCCTAGGTCACACGCCATTCCTCTCTGTGCCCTCAGGCACCTTGCAATAAGGTCCACTAGAGCTTGATGGTGAGAAGAGCTTGCTTGGGCTTTAGAACCAGGCTGACTGTTCAAATCTTGCTCTTTCGCTTCTGAGTGTGTGACTTGAGGTGGGATGTTTAACCTTTCTGGGCCTCAGTTTGTGTTCTTAATAAAGTGAGTGAAAGGTACTGCCTCACTGAATTGTTGTGAGAGTTAAAAAAAAGATGTCTGGGCCAGGCGCGGTGGCTCACGCCTGTAATCCTAGCTCTCTGGGAGGCCGAGGTGGGCGGATTGTTTGAGCTCAGGAGTTCGAAACCAGCCTGAGCAACAGCAAGACCCCGTCTCTACTAAAAATAGAAAGAAATTAATTGCACAACTAAAAATACATAGAAAAAATTAGCTGGGCATGGTGGCACATGCCTGTAGTCCCAGCTACTCGGGAGCCTGAGGCAGAAGGATCACTTGAGCCCAGGAGTTTGAGGTTGCTGTGAGCTAGGATGACGCCACGGCATTCTAGCCCAGGCAACACAGTGAGACTCTGTCTCAAAAAAAAAAAAAAGAGGTGTCTGCAGGGTACACAAATAGTCACTGTTTTATCGTTACTATTTTAAAAATTAGCCAACTTCTCTCACTGTGTTCTCCCAATATGCACTTTTTGCTCTTAATGTCTTTGAATCTTACAAATAGTTAGGTTTGTGTAATCATTTTTTCTCTTGGAATGCCCACCTTTTCTAAAACCTTCTGGTACTTCTGCCTTCTCCACCGGGAGTTTCCCTCCCTGATGACCCCCCACCCCCAGTGGTGTCATCACCATCTCCAGCACCCCTAGTTCATTTGGAATGAATTAGCACTCAGTCATTTCTTGTGTTGGCTGATGTTTCATCACTGGGTTCCTGACAGCCATTGGAGGTGGGAATATTGTGTATCCCACCTCCCTTTCTTTGGTACCTTGAGCAGAGCTAATTATATAGCAGTTGCCCAATAAATGTTTGTTGATGATGGATGGATTGATGGATTTTATGACCTAGGATGGTGTCTATTCATTAATTTAACAAGTATTTGTGGAATGTCACTGTCCTAAGTACTGGAGATACAGTGTTGAACAAAACAAAATCTGAAGACTTGTGATCTTGTTTCCAGACAAAGTCCTGGACTTCGCTGGACTCCTGGACACGATGGCACCTCGACTCAGGCCGGTAAGGGTCCTTCCCTTGGAGGAGACTGTATGCAGAGGGTCATTCCAATTGGTCCTGCTTTGTCTGCAGGGCTGAGGAAATGGACAGGAATACTCCCAAGGGAGGACTCCGGAGCACTAACTATGTGTTTCCTACAGATGCGCCCACCACCTCCCCCGCCAGCTAAAGCCCCGGATCCTGGCCACCCAGATCCCCTCACCTGAAGGCCAGGGGGATCACTGCCCCCAGTGATACTGCTGCCCTTATCTCCGTGCTGCCAGAGACCACACCCTCAATAATCCGGAGCAACACAGCCAAAAGCTGAAATCTCCCTTATTTCTAGGGGTAGAACTTCCCCTTTCCCCATTTCTGGGGCTGGAACCCACTCCTTTTTCCTCATTGTCCCCCTTTCATCTCTAGGGCTAGAACTACCCCTTTATCTTCTGCCACCACCCTATCTCCAGGGCAGTGACATACCCTGATGTCTCTGGGGCTGGAACCTATCCCCCAAAGTCTTGAGTGGCTCCAGCCCATCTATGTCTCCACCCGGGCTCTGTGACCCACCCAGCTCTGGATGCCAGGGTCACTGGGGTTGGGGGTAGGAGAAGAACAGGCCTTGGGAGTCAGAAGGAGCTGGAGCCAGTATGCAAAGCAGCTGTAATGGTCTGAGCGGATTTATTGACAGTGAATAAAGGGCACGAAGGCCAAGCAAGAGCCTGGGCCTCTTGTGCCAAGAGGGCAGGGGGCCTAAGGTGCTATTGCTTTAGGGGCCCACCAAGGGCAGGGGCCTGCTCCCAGCTGCCACGCTCTAGCATATGGAGCAAGGTGTTGGGGAAGGCAGGTCAGGCAGCCTGTTGGCAGGCAGGGAAAAGGAAAGAGAGTGAGGGGCTAGGGATGGGGGAGCCTCTCCTGAGGTCCCCCAGCCTGAGACCGTGCAACTCCAGGTGGAAATAGAGCTGGTCCCTCAGCTGGGGAGCAGTGCTGTCCAGTGGAGGGGAGGGCCTTCATGCCCACCCACCCCCGGCCCTGCCAGCTTGTAGTCCATCAGCGCAATGAAGAATGAGGCTTGGAGGAGAGGAAGAGTAACAGTGTTGCCTCCTGTTCAAGCTCTGTCCCAGCTTTACCCCAGTGGCTACAGGACCTTCCCTATCCCTGGAGCACATATCCACTCCCCACCACCAAACCAAGGAATTTATAGCAAAGACTAAGCCTGCAGTTCACCCTGGGGGTCCAGGGAGCTGACAGGCTTAAGTAGTTTAAGTGGGTGATGGGAAGATGAGATTACCTGACTTAGGGCTCAGGCAGACTCACCTCACATACCTCCTGCTCCCCGTGGTGGAGACCCCTGAAAGGGGAGAGGTCAATGGGAGAACAGGAGGTGGGTCATATCAGTGCCCCCAGAGTAGGGGGCAATAATTGCTGGGCCTGCCATAGCCCACCACAGCCCTGGCCATGTCTTCATACCTGGTGATCTGAGGTGTCTGGTTTGCTTGGCTGTCCATTTGCCTCTTGAGTGGGCAGCCCTGGGCTGGGGCCCCTCCTTCCAGTCTTCGGTGTTGGCTCTGCAGAGGCTCCAGGCTTCCCCTCAAGTGCACAAGGGACTAGGCTGCTGTCCCTGAGTCCTCCATTCTGCACTGGGGGGCTTGCTAGGACTGGGGGCTGTGGCCTCTCAGGGGGCAGCCTCTCTATGGCAGGTATCCCTGCCCTGGGCTGTCCTCCCCCAGACCCGTGGCCACCCCCTGGGTCTGGCCCCCCGCCAGAACCCCAGCTCCTGTCCGTGGGAGAGCCATCACGACGCTCATGCAGCCCATAGCGCTTCTCAATATGTGTCACCCGGAACCTGGAAGAGGAGGTAACACTAGGACTTAAGATCTCAATTCACAAGCTGCTTGGCCCTCCCCTCAGACCAAGGACATCCTGGGTTTGATGGCCACCTCCCTCTGGCCTAAGGCAAGGGAAGCCTTCTCAGATTGTGGGGCACGTTGTGCAGCCTGCCTCCTGCTGCAGCTCCCAGTCCAGGAGAGTCAGGGCCTACCTCTGGGGTCAGGTGCTGGATCATTGGGGCCCCCACCTCAACCTCCCTTTCCCTGGAGCACTCTGTCCCCACCTGCCCACAGAGAACACGGTGGTCTCCCCAGTCCGGGGGCGGCTTTTTCCTTCCTTGGAGCGGCCCTGACGGACAAGTGGGGGCCTCTTGCTGCGGCTGCAATGGATGCAAGGGGCTGCAGAGCCCAGGTGCACTGTGTGATGATGGGAGGGGGTTCCATCTTGCAGGCTGGAGGTGGCATCCACGCTGGACAGTAGGGAGTAGGGGAGCAGGGGTAAATTTCCATTTCCTGTCTGGGATGTTTCTTCTGTTCTTTCAGCATGCTCCTTAAACCCCCCAGCAGCCCCACTTTCCCCAGGCCCCAACACTCTTCTCTTTATCTAATAAACTCAATATTAGGATGTTATTGATCATGTGTTCTTCCTCCTAGGGCTGTTTGCTAAAAGGACGGCAATGCTTAACCCAAAGGAGTGGCACTAGAGGTGAACGTTAGGCTTGATGCTATCTAGATGGGAGACAGGGTTTGAAGGAATGAGGATTTCTATAAAACTTTCTTTCTATAGGTTAGCCAGCCCTGTCCAACCCCCAGCCCCAAACATGCAGAGGGCCTGGGAGAGGATTGTGCTGGAAGAGAGGGTACTCCCCAAGGCAAGCCAAGTCATGCTGACCCTTGTTTCCAGCTCACCTGGACAACTGCACTGTCCCTTCTCCTTCACTGTCCCCCAGCATCTCCTTCAAGGCCTCAGCATTAGCTGAGGGGAGAAGGGAAAGAGGGAGTCAGTGGAGGTGGAGGTCAGGGCAAGAGAAAACTGGGGGAGGGGGAAGCAAGAGGCCAGCCTAGACCCACCTTCATTTTGGATGATGCAGCGAACGATCCTCTCTACTGTGTCTTCATTCATGTCATCGTCCTCAGCTGAAGGATGAAAGAGGTTGGCAAGGAAGCAGGAATGAGTCAGCTTTGGGGGACATTACCCAGTGGCCCCCATGGCTTATTGCGCAAGACATACCCCTGTACCTTTTTGCCATCATGCTGGACTTTAGCATTTCAGGGGCCAGAAAAGATGGGGATGTCAGTGGGAGCCCAAGACTGCCATCAGTGGACCCTTCCTGTCCATGCTGCCTTCCCTAGATTTGCTTTCAGGGTGGTGTTATCCCACTTGCTGACTCAAGAATGCATCACTAGGCTTCCTATAGGCTTAATTGGAATTTGGCCTGGGTCTGTTGGCCAGGGAGGCAGAATGAGGTGCGGGGAGAGGGGTGAGGGAGAAAGGTGACTGAGTCAGGGTTCCAGGCTCCTCACTCACGGGCCTGAAGCTGGGCGTCGTCAGGCTCTGAGCCCCTCGACGTACGGCACCGGTAGCCCTTCTTCTTGAGCACGTGGCAGATCATGAAGCCTACGAGGCCCATGAGGAAGAAGACCAGCACAAGCAGGAAGAGCATGTACAGCCCATGCTGGGGCGGCTCCAGGTCAGGCTGTGGTTCCGACATGAGGCCCTGGGGGGCGAGCGCGGGCCAGGGCGCCTCCTGGGTTTAGGGGGCTGCAGCTGGGGATGGGGGAGGGGTAGGAATGCCATCCTCAAGATCCGAAACAAGCACATCTCAAGAGGTCCGGCCCCACCCCCTACCCAACTAGGGAGCTGTCCGGGGCAGGGGTGCTGCTTCGCCAATACCGCCTGGGGAAGGAGGTCAGACGGAGGCTGCTCAAGCCCTCTTCCACGACCCTCGTCCTGCTTCCCCGACGCCCAGAGCGTTCCCCTTTCCAGCTCGTCCGCGCTTCCGTCCCTCCCAAGGACACTGCAGCGCGAGATGGGACGGAATTCTTAGGCGGCGGGAGCAGAAATCGCGCCTGAGTCAGCGTCTGCACCTACTCTGCGCTGGTCTGAGTCAGGCCTCTGCAGCCCCCTCCCCTCCCTGTACTCTCGCACCTCTCCCCTTTCGGTTCCCCCCACCCTGACCACCTGGCCCACCCGGTACCGGTGATTTGGTTCTGGCTCCGGGTTCTCCTCGGGTTCCGGCTCCAGGGGTTTCCTAGTCCGGCTCAGGGTCCCCGACGCCCTCCCGGAGCTCATCCCTTGATTCCTCCCCCTCCCCCCTTCGCCGCCTCACCGGCTCCGGGCTGTGGCTGCGGATACCGGTGCCACGGCCGGCGGGGGGGAGGGAAGGATGGAGAGGGATGCCGGGTGGTTGGGAGCGGCGGCAGGCTTAGGACAACTCCGGCCCTGGGTAAGGGAGGAGATGGGCGCCTCCGCAAGTGCCCTGGCTTCCCAAATGCTTTTGCCGGTCGCCGGCCCAGGACCAAGGGGCGGAGCGCAGGTGTGCGGGGCGGAGAGCGTGAGCCTTGCGCGCGTGTGAGCGCAAGTGGGGTGCGCGCGTGACTGCGCCGGGCCCCCCCCCGGGAGGAATGTGCGGCGCTGAGTCTGGGTCCGGGCAGCGGACGGGCGGTCCGGTGAGGGTGTTCTCCACTGTCTATCGCGCACGCCTGGCGCAGCTCCTGCCCTCAGATGCCGGGACCGAGAGGATAGTCAGGAGTCTTCCCAGCGGGCTTGGGGAAGCTGGCTTTCTGCACCTGAGAGGGGCGGCGTGGCTGGATCTTCGGAGCTTCCTAGGGAGGTGACCACAGCCTGCGCCCCGTTTGAGGTAAGCGGCTGGATAGGATGGCTCGGCTTCCCGAGGATATGACCCCCGGGAAAGAAATGGCCCTCGCATCCTAGGACCGACGCTACCGCTTCCCCGCCCAAGCCCGGACGCTCAAACCCAAACTGCTGGGAGTGCAGAGCGCGGCTCCCTAGGGGGCGTGGCTCGGGCGTGGTCTCGGGGAGGCGGGGCCTGGGCCTCCCGGTTCCGCAGGAGCAGGCTGCGTGCTTGCGCAGCACGCACGGCTGGGGGTGGGGCTGGCGGGCAGGCGGCTGAGGCGCGGGGCCTGGTCCCGCCGGCACCATGGCCAAGACCGTGGCCTATTTCTACGACCCCGACGTGGGCAACTTCCACTACGGTGAGGAAACAGGGTTGTGCACGAGGGGTTGGGACGCGGAGGTTTTGAGGCAAGGGCTGCAGCTCCAGGAATGGAAACTGACGAACTCTCTTCTCCCCACCCCCAGGGGCTGGGCACCCTATGAAGCCCCATCGGCTGGCATTGACCCATAGCCTGGTCCTGCATTATGGTCTCTATAAGAAGATGATCGTGAGTCCCGCCGCCTCTGCCGGGGATTGGGGGTGGGGCGAGCTGTGGCTTTCGGAATAGTGTGCTGGACTGAATGCACCAAGTGCGACCTGCTCCTAGAGTAGAGGGGGCTGCATAGAAGACATCAGGAGCAATGTGCGCAGTGTAGGGGGTGGCGTCCTCTGGCTTAATGGAAGTTACTTTTTCACCACAGGCTGGCCACCCTTTGACCTCAAGCAGACTAGTCCTTGGCCTAGGGTTAGGGTGGTGTGGGACTGGTGTGAAGTGCATTTTAGGCTGTAGACAGTGCATTTTAGGGTGTGGCCTCAGGCATGGGGGGCTGGATCATTGTATTGGGGTGTGATGTTTACCTTCAGTTCCCACCCCTTCTCCACTGCGACCTTTCTCTACCTCCAAGGAGCTTGAGCTCCAGGACCGACTCTGCAGCCCTTAGTAGGAGATGTCCCGAGTATCCCCTTTTTAACCTAGAATACCTCTACATGGTTCTGCCTAACTGCTGTTCCATCCTTTATCTCCCAGACATACATACATTGCTAGCTTGGAATTTATAGCTGTGATATGGGATAATAACAGTTAAGCCAGGCATTATGGGAATTAGTCAACAATATGAATGAGTGTTCATTGTTTGTGCTGAGGCACAGACAAGTGGATTGGTCATAGAAAAGACGGAGGAAATGTTAGTGCAGGAGTCTATGAATCCCTTTGCCAGTGTGTACCTGTGTGCATTTTCTGGGAGAAGAAAAGGTCTTTCTTCTTGTCCAGTTTTCAAAGAGGTTTGTGATGCTGCCCACCCCCCAAAGATAATAAGATAATATTTGGTTTAGCACCTTAGATTTTAATTAGAAGATTGTCATATATCCTATATATTTGACTCTAGAATAAAGAACCTAGAGGAAAGAGGGCAGAATCAGAGCCCAGGGGAGTAGATGAGTTTGGAGAGAACCGGGAATAGGAGATCCAGGGAACAGGGTAGGTGTATCAGAGCTTAAGGTTGAGAAAGTAGGAGAGATTGGGCTGGCAGTGGGAAGGAGAAGAAGTGGTCTTCAGGGGCTTGATCATAATAACCCACCTGGCTAATCGGAGTCTGTCTTCTTCACTGATCTTTGTCTCATGGCATAACAAGGATTTGGGGGTGAGGGGATTGCCGGATGTGCTTTTGGACAATCTCAAGGACTGGGTTCAGTGTGGGTGGTCTCAGCCCTATGAGAAGGGCTGACCCTACCTGGGTTCATCTTGTGTCTCCATCCCGAGGTCTTCAAGCCATACCAGGCCTCCCAGCATGACATGTGCCGATTCCACTCGGAGGACTACATTGACTTCCTGCAGAGAGTCAGCCCCACCAATATGCAAGGCTTCACCAAGAGCCTTAATGCCTTCAACGTAGGCGATGACTGGTGAGGGAGGACTGGGACTTTTGATGTCTAGCAGTTTGATGCTAGGGCCTTCAGTGAGGTCTTGTGGTCACAGTGGAAAGAGATGAAGGGGGGGGTCTACTTGTCATTGAATCATCATCATTCACTCATTTGTTTATTCAATAAATATTTCTTGGTCATTTGCTCTAGGCCAGGCCCTGTGCTAAGTGCTGGGGATGCAATGATAACAAGAACAACATTTTAATATTGTAGTTGTGCTAAGTTTTAGGAAGGAGAGGTGTATGACAGACTATGAGAGTGTATACTTGGGAGAATTATCTAGCTTGGCGGGGGTGGGGGGGTGGCTCGTCAGTGGGGGGTTCCTAGAGGAAGTAGTGCAGATTGAGCTGAGATCTGAAAAAAGAGTAGGAGGGGATTAGGTGGAAGGTGGTTGGAAGATGAGGGGAGGAATGTAGTGGGCAGTGCCAAGCACAACATGTGCTTAGGGTCTGTATGACTCATTTGAGGAATGGAAAAAAGGCTGAGTACAGAATAGGAAGAGAAATGTATCTGAATGGAGGCTAAAGAGATAGGTGGGGCCCTTTAAAAGTAAACAGCCCTGTTATGAATTGGGGTTTTTACCTCTAGAGTAGAGGAGAGTCATCAAAGTGTTTTAAAAAGCAAGGGAATGATCTGACATGATCAGGTTTACATTGAGCTTGTATCATCCATAGACGACTTGGGGTTAGACCCTGCGGGGAAGCCATGATCCTTGCTCACACTCTAGTGTACCTCCATGAGAAAATAATAACCATAACAGCCACTATTTACTCAATTCTATTTATTTTTGTTTTTAAACTTTTTATTAGGGAAAATTTCAAACATTTCTAAAAGTAAAGTAGTACAGTGAACCCCCATATAGCCATCACCTAGCTTCAACATATTCGAGCAAATGGCCAATCCTACTTCATCTGTTAGATTGTTTTAAAGCAAATTTTAGATGTCACATCATTTTATCCATAAATATTTTATTGTGTATCTCTAAATGATACTCTTTTAAAAAACTCAGTGTCATTATTGTACCTAAAAAATTAATAGTAATTCCTTAATATCATCAAATTGCAATCGCTATTCAAATTTCTCCAGTTGTCTCACTTTTTTTTTTTGCAGTTTATTTAAATCAAGATCTAAACAAGGTCTACACATTGCATTTGGTTGATATGTCTCTTAAGAATTTTAATCTGTAGCTTTTGTCTCTCCCCCTTGAATTTATTTCTTGAAGAAACCGGGTGGTTGAGTTTCCTATGATAGCTATTGTTTGTTGAGGGCCTACTCTGCTAGGTATTAAGCCAAGGGTTGCTGGTACATCCACTTAATTCCCATACCAATCCTGAGATGTAATAGTCCTTTTCCTGATGTTATACATAAATTAACTTAGTTTTGGGGAGATTTAGATAACTTAGCCTGAGTCACATGACTGGTCTGTGGAAGTGGCAGGATTCAGATCCAGAGCCCAGGTTTTTAAACCACTTCACTAGTCTGTTTCCCTGAAAGATCCTAATGACTAGCAGCTGGGGCTGGAGAATAGAGGCCAACTCATTAGGCTGGCATCGAGCATCTTCCCAACCCTATCCCACACCTCAGCTGCATGGGATGCCTTCCTGGAATGCCCCTGGTTCTCCCTTGAACCTCTTCAAGGCCTTCTCACCAGCTCCATGACGCCTTTCTTGACCACACCACTCCACAGAGCTCTGTCCTGAACACCCCGCAGTGCTCATTTGGTGTTCGGTCACCTGCTGTCTTGGGAGGTTTCTTGTTTTTGTGTTACTGTTTCTGCTGCTGTTTCTGAATTCACTTTCTAGGTCTGGGAATGCAGAGTCAGCCCTTAGACCACACTGGGTCCTTGTAGATGCTCTTTGTGCGTTTAGGGAATACTGCTTCTCGGCCATTTGTGCTGCATCAGTCTTCTTGCCAAACTTAAGCTCCAGTTGTGCTTATCTGTTTCAGATGAGAGTCATGAATTTTCCTTCCATTTAATTAATTTCTGATTGTTTTCAAAGCAATCTAATATAAATAACCAAATTGTACTACAAGACTTTTAATGAGGGAAAAAAGCATTCCCAGACTTATCTCTTTCTCCCATAAATTCCTCTCCCCAGTGGCAGCCACTTTAAGCTCCTTTACATATTTCTTCTGGTATTTATTTTTGGGTTTCTAAATAATAATGTTAATCTACAACTACTACTAATCTATAATACTTAGGTAATACCTTCTATGTGCTAGGTATTATTCTAAATGCTTTTCAGCTGTCAGCTCATTTAATCTCAACGCCTGTGAAGCAGAGTCTATTATTGTCTTCTTTTATGGGTGAGGACACTTAGGCACAGAAAAGTTAAACAGCTTGACCACCTTCAGGATCATCAGTAGTTGTTAAAGAGCTAGGATTTGAAGCTAGGTAGTGTAGCTCCAGAATTGAGCTTGTAATCATACTACCCTACTATATTGTCTCTTATTGCTGTTTCTTCATTTATCAATTTTAGGCATTGTGTATTAAGCTCTTAGTATGGAATATGAGCTTTTAGTCTTCTCATATCACCACCTTGGCTTCCCCTCTCCTCCCAGCATCATAATATAGTTATATCACATTTTTTAATAAATCAGTATTATATGTTTACATCATTATAACTCCTTTGTGTGTGTGTGTTTTTTTTTTTTGTTTTGTTTTTTTTAAGAAATGCTCTTCATTGTCTTGCCCAGGCTGGAGTGCAGTGACACTATCATAGCTCACTATAACCTGAAACTCCTGGGCTCAAGTGATCCTCCTGCCTCAGCCTCCCAGGTAGCTAGGAGTACAGGCCTGGCCAATTTTTCAAACATTTTTTGTAGAGACGGGTCTCGTTATGTTGCTCAGGCTAGTCTTAAACTCCTGGCCTCAAGCAATCCTCCTTGGCCTCCTGAAATGCTGGGGTTACAGGTGTGAGCCACTGGCCCAGCCTTTAATGTTTTAACTCTTAAAACATTTACTGTGGAGCCAAATAGTATGCTATGATTTAATCTGTTTTCTTGTATAGCTTTTTTTTTTTTCCTAGAGCTTAGAATTGCATTATGATTTTCATTTGCTTAGGTTTCTAGGTATCGAACACTAATTCTTTCTGAACCCCTTGAGAAACTAAAAAACTCTACAGTCTGTTTTCTACATGGTCAAATATGTCAGCCACACTATTTTCTTGGAGATCTAAAACTAGAGATTTTTTTAAGCCTTTCCTTTTTTTAAAGTCAAGTTTTTGTAGACATAACTTCTGTATAGTAAAATTCCCCTTTTTTTAGGTGTAACAGTTCTGAGAATTTCGAGAGAATGTATCAAGGTGTAGGATATTTACATTGCCCCACAAATGTTCCTCACACCTTCTTGTAGTCAAGACTTTCTCTCCACCTTAGCTCCAAGCAGCTGCATCTGGTGTCTGTCCTTATATTTCGCCTTTTCTAGAATAGCATATAAATGGAGTCATACAGTACGTAGTCTTTTGAGTCTGGCTTCAAGCTTGTCCCTTTTATAAAAAATGAAGACAGTAATAATTATAGCTGACATTTATTAAAGGCTTACCAGGTGCCACACACTGCGCTGTGGCTCTCTGTGGGTTATCTCATTGTTAATGTTTCACATACATAGGTATGCAATTCTTTAAAATGTGTGACGCTAAAGAATGTTATTGAACATTATGATAAAATGTGATGTACATAGAAGCCTTTTAAGAAAAACAGAGCTCATGTTTTCTTTCACCTTCTTTATTTATTTTTTTTTTTGTGTATACTTGAGTACCTGGAAGCTGCTTGCTTCTCTCCCCAGCTAGGGTTACAAACTCCCTGACAGAGTTAGATTCTTCTTTCCTTCCCATCCAGTGCCTGGCACAGGGCTTGGTACATGGTTTGGTCCAAAATATTTGTTGAATAAATTTTCAGATAGCTTAGATGTGTAGGAGGAGGGGTCAGGGTTATTGAAGAATGGAGATCGAAGGAGTTTGGGGTGGGGAGGGACGTATAGGAAGGGGCCAGACAGAGGCAAGAGGGTTCCAACTTGCTCCTCTTCTCTGCAGCCCAGTGTTTCCCGGGCTCTTTGAGTTCTGCTCCCGTTACACAGGCGCATCTCTGCAAGGAGCAACCCAGCTGAACAATAAGGTGACACAGTCTGAGTCTTGTTCCCCCTTTCCTGTGGGTTCCTGCGCTTGGGGCCTTGGCCTGACACTGGGCTTCCAGCTTCAGGGATGGGCAGCAGGAGGACTGTGAGTTGGGTGTTTGTTTTTCAGATCTGTGATATTGCCATTAACTGGGCTGGTGGTCTGCACCATGCCAAGAAGTTTGAGGTGAGTGAGGAGGTGCTGGGGGAGACAGTGACCACTCCAGGGTAGGTGGTCAGGACGATGGTGGGAGAAGCTGGGCAGTGGAGTGGTTGCTCTCTTTGTAAGACCACTATCTCGCCATAGGCCTCTGGCTTCTGCTATGTCAATGACATTGTGATTGGCATCCTGGAGCTGCTCAAGTAAGTATCCTGGGAGGAGATGGGGGCATGTGTGAGACTGTCAGCTGAGGAGGTCCCTTAGACTCGGCCCTGGCACTGACCCTGATCTCTCTTCTCCCCCACTAGCTTCTCCTGAGTTCTTGATGCTTTACTCAGGCTGCCTCTTTCTCTGCTCTGCTGCAGATTCTCTGCTGCCTGCTCACATCAGCCTTCTCTGCATGTCCCTTTCTGTCCCTGCCTCCAACCTCTAGGCTGGAGCCCCCGGTTGCTCATAGGGAACTGGTGGTATTGGGTTTCAGGTGACTTGGGCAGAACCCGACTCTTCATAATTCTAGACCTGATGTTTGGGAGGCGTGGGTTGGAGGGTTCACCTGTACCTCAGACCTTGGCTCACCCTTGCCCCAGGTACCACCCTCGGGTGCTCTACATTGATATTGACATCCACCATGGTGACGGTGTTCAGGAAGCCTTCTACCTCACTGACCGGGTCATGACAGTGTCCTTCCACAAATATGGAAATTACTTCTTCCCTGGCACAGGTATGGGAATAGGGATTACCGTCCCCTTTGTACCCTCCAGCTCCTTACCCTGACTGCTTCCTTCTCAGCCTTCCGCTTTCAGCTCAGATGTCCCCTCCTCAAAGAGGCCTTTCCCGACCACCCCAGTTACCATGATTGCCTCCATCCCCATCACTCTATGCCCTTACCCTGTTTGTTTCTCTCAGAGCACTCACTGCTGTTTGTATTTATTGTGGGGTTTTGTTTTGTTTACTGTTTACCTCATCATGCCCACCCCAAAGATATAAGATTGGTGGGATTTCATTAATTTCATTAGTTATGTTCATTGCTGTATCCCCAGTGCCTGGTATACAGCTTGGCTCAGAGTAGTCATTGAAAACTATTTGTTGATTGAATGCAAGCTGTAAGGGACTTAGTGGCTCTACAGAGTCTGTGGTAGAGGTTTGTTGACGGGGTGAGGGGCCCTCAGAGTGTGGGTTGAGGCTGAAAGTGCTTCCCATGCATGGCCACCACCCCCCACTTTCCTGCAGGTGACATGTATGAAGTTGGAGCAGAGAGTGGCCGCTACTACTGTCTCAATGTGCCCCTGCGGGATGGCATTGATGACCAGAGTAAGTACTGAAGTCTTCTCCCTGCCCTGCTTACTCTGCCCCTTCTTTCTCTTATTGAATTAATCTCTTCTGCCTGGTATTGTCTACTGTTGGGCCAGGTATCCTTAAGGATGAATGGCCTTCAGAAGGACCATGAACCCTTGGAAATTGTATGCCACGTGTGTGTGTGTGCATTTTTCTGGGAAAAGGGTCATTGACTTTCATCAGTCACTCATAGCAGGCTGCGACCCCTCCAGAAGTTTAGAACCAATGGTTTGGTTCTTTGGGTTGCCCCTTTCCTGGGCTACATGCTCTCTCAACCCCCTTTTTCTTTTTGTTCCCTGTCTCCCCATCCCCTTGGGGTGCCAGGTGCCCATCTTTGGCCCTCTCCCAGGTTACAAGCACCTTTTCCAGCCGGTTATCAATCAGGTGGTGGACTTCTACCAACCCACGTGCATTGTGCTCCAGGTAATACTGTCAGTGCTGCCTCAGGAGTGCTCTGCCTGGGCTTGGGGGAAGAGAGCAGGGAAGAGGAGCTTCCCTAGGTTGGTGGGGGAAGGGAAATGAAGGACATCTGTGATGTTCTGCTCGGTTATCTCACTGCAGTTGCCTGGGGTTTTGCTTTTTGCAGTGTGGAGCTGACTCTCTGGGCTGCGATCGATTGGGCTGCTTCAACCTCAGCATCCGAGGACATGGGTGAGACTTGCTCTCCTTCTTTCTCCCAGGTTTTCAGGTGGCCTTGGACCTTAGTACGTGAGGTGGGGGGTAGTTGGGGAATGGGCCTCACCTCTTCTTGGGAATCAAAAACAGCTATAAATGGTACTTGAACTAGAAATGTCACCTTGAATGGGAGATGGTTTGAGTTATATTTTGGAGGCTAGAACTGACAGAACTTGCTGGTGCATTGATGAGAGTAGTCGATTAATAGGCAGGATGCCAGGAAGGAGGTTGAGGAGGACAGAGGTGGGAGTGTGCCTTATTTTAAAATTTTTATTGAGACACAACATATATTTAATAAAGTAGACACAAGTCTTAAGGGTATAACTTAATTGCACCACCCAGGTCAAGATATAGAACATCGTAGTTCCTTTGTGCCCCTTTCCAGGCAATTCAAAAGATGTATCCTTTGGCTTTTGATAACTTCCTCCACCCATTTCTCTGGTCCTTATAACAGGGAATGTGTCGAATATGTCAAGAGCTTCAATATTCCTCTACTGGTGCTGGGTGGTGGAGGCTATACTGTCCGAAATGTTGCCCGCTGCTGGTGAGCCCTCTCCTGTTTCCTCCTTCCTTGTTGTCCAGTGTGACATAGGGACCCCCTGAAATACAGCCAGGTGGGCCCTGCAACCGCTTGGTCAGCCTGCCCTCTTCTGCTGGTTGGTTTCAGGACGTATGAGACATCGCTGCTGGTAGAAGAGGCGATTAGTGAGGAGCTTCCCTATAGTGGTAAGGACCACCCCACAACACTCCCACAACAGGAAGGCCATTCTCAGCAGGCTCCAGAACCTGGTTTGAAGGCAGATGGGAAATTTTATACTCTCAGAGCTCTGCAGACTAAACTCCTGGGCTCAGAGCAGGGAAAAGATTGGGCAGCTATTATGTAGGGGATCTGGATGGGAAGGAAATAGATTGGGAAGTCTTGAGACCTGCCTGTTTTGGTCTGAGCCATACTTTCTCCTCCTAATCTCCTCTCTTCCCCAAGAATACTTCGAGTACTTTGCCCCAGACTTCACGCTTCATCCAGATGTCAGCACCCGCATCGAGAATCAGAACTCACGCCAGGTCAGCAGCTCAGAGAAGCTGAGTACAAGGGTGGGGGAGCCCAGGAGAGGTTCAGGATGTGGGAAGTAGGAGAAACCAAAGAGAAGGAAGTTCTAGGCCATCACTGTCACTGTTATCAAGTAGGAGACAGCCCAGGTTAAGGTAGAGGCAGGTGGGGTTGGGAGGAGGGACAGTATTCTACTGGGGGACCTGAGCTAGAAATATCGTGGAGATTAAAACCAGGACAGTAGGGGTGGAAGGCAGCTAGAATGGTGGATGCCCTGGGAATCCCTGGGAGCTGCTGACTCTATTCCTCATCTCCAACTAGTATCTGGACCAGATCCGTCAGACAATCTTTGAAAACCTGAAGATGCTGAACCATGCACCTAGTGTCCAGATTCATGATGTGCCTGCAGACCTCCTGACCTATGACAGGACTGATGAGGCTGATGCAGAGGAGAGGGGTCCTGAGGAGAACTATAGCAGGTCTGGGGGCAGGGACTTGAGAGTAGGGGGTTCAATAGACTAGTTGGGGAGGCTCTAAAGGGAAAAAGCCACTCTGTGGCTTGCACCTATAATCCCAGTGCTTTGGGAGGCCAAGGCGAGAGGATTGCTTGAAGCCATGAGTTCAAAACCAGCCTGGGTAACATAGGGAGACCCTGTTTCTACAAAAAATTAAAAAAAAACTAGCCAGGCATGGTTATGCAGACTTTTAGTCCTAGCTATTCAGGAGACTGAGGTGGGAGGATCACTTGAGCTCAGGAGTTTGAGGTTACAGTGAGCTATGATCATGCTATTGTACTCCAGCCTGGGTGACAGAGCAAGACCCTGTCTCTCTCAATCAGTCAATCATTATTCATTCATTCATTCATTTATTTTAAAAAAGGGAAGAGGTAAATTGGAAGGCATTAGCTTAATTGTCCCTGGCTTACCTCCTTTAGTCTGCTACAATGCCCTCACTTTTTTTTTCTGTTTTTAATGAAAAAAGTAATGCATATTTATTGTAAAGATTTTAAATAGCACCAAAATTTGTTAAGTTTGTATCACACAATCCCAGATGCATTCCACAGAATTAACCTCAGTTAATAGTTTGATTTTTATCATTTCGGATAAACCTTTTTCTATAGATGACAAATATATTATTCTATGTGCACATATAAACACATACACACTCTTTGCAGAGTTTGTTGTTGGTGTAGTTTTTTTTTTTAGTAAAAGTAGGATCATTCGATACATGTTGCTCTATAACTTACAGCTGGTTCCATGTCAGTTGCTATAGATCTACTTCAGTATTCTATCAGCTACACAATATTCCATTGTGTGGATGTAGCATAATTTAACCAATTACCAAGGATAGACATTTATATTTTTCCCATTTTTTTGCTATTATAATGATAAGGCAATGAACCCCCCCACGTATACATCATTGCATGCTTGTTTGAATAGGTTAGATTCCTAGAATTGTTGCTGCTAGGTCAAAGGCTGTGCATGAAATATTTTTATGTTTGCTGCCAAATTGCCTTCCAGAATGCCTGTAGTAGTTTACATTCTAGCCAGCATTTTACTCAGTCCTTCTAGGTCTTGATTTGGACAGGTCACTGCCTGAAGGCTGTTCTCAAAGGCCTTTGGATTTCTTTGTTGATTTTTTCAGGTGGGATAATTGTGTTGTGGTTATGTTTTCAAAAAAGTCTTTGTCTTTCTGAGATACATGCTAAAATATTTATAGATTAATGAATTGAGAGGAGAAAAAGGCTAGGACAGAATTTTTTTTATCCCAAAACTTTTATGAAAAATGAAAAGACAGCAGCATCCAGAAGTCAGAAAAACAGACACTTAATGGAGAACAGATTTCCAAGGGATAACCGCAGCTGGACACTTGCAGGACACACGGTCCTGCTCCCATGCAGTGTTAGAGGTTTGAGCTGGATCTGCTGTAGAGTCTGATGGCCTTCTCAGTCCCTTCCGGAATCTGCTTCTCTGTCTTATAGTTCAGGCCTCCCTATCTCTCCTCTGGATCGGGGCTTTACTGCTCTGACCCTTGAGACCTCTCCAACTCCCCTCCTCCATGGATACCCCCTTTTTCCCTCTTCTGGGTGAGGAAGTATCTGAACATCTGGCCTTAGGGCTTCTTTTTTGATCCATTATCCTCAACTTCTCCAGGTCTCTGAGGCTTGACTTCTAGAAATTGATTTTCATCGTCTGGCTTGCTTTGGTAAAACCTGTTTTTAAGTTCATCCTTTTGTTGAAGTTTGGCTTTTTCACCTATAGTTCCAGGCATCTGAGCCTAGTCTCTGCATTATACCCGCCTTCAACAGCAAGCAGAAGCCTCAGGCCTCTTCCTGTTCGTAAGCCCTACCTCACTGCGACACCACCCACTGAGTTCCTGTTCATCTTTGATGCTTATAGCTCTAACTTGCATATGACTTGCAGAGTAGTAGTAATAAGGAGCTGCCACTTTTTGTGGCTTTGCTAAGCACTAGACTCATTACTAAGTGCTTTATATTATAACATATATATCATCATTCCTTTGCCATTAGACAACCCTGATGGTTCTTATCCTCGGATTACCAGGGGAGGAATCTGAGGCTCAGAGATGCTAATTAACTTTCCTAAGGTCACACAGCTAGTTAAATATCAGAGCTGAGATTCAAACATGAGTCTCTGACTCCACACCTTTAACCTTTGTGGTAGTTTGGAGGTAACTGAGGCATTACTCAACAAGCAGATAGGGTCTTTCCTGGCTTAGTTCCTTAGCTTAGATAACTTTCTCAATTCTGTCCCAGAGAATACTTTTTCAAAAAGAAAGAAACCAGTATTGAGGACCGATTGGGCCCTGTATTGATTTTACATCCCTTCTCTCACTACAGGTTTTAACATCATGTCACTCCTCTGCTTAAAACTGTCCTTTACCTTATACTTAGAAGAAAGTCTAAGTTTCTGACTGTGGCTTAAAAAGGCCCTGCATGCTAGCCCTTTCCTTTGTCCCTGATTTTATCTCTAACCACTCTCTTCCGTGCACACTACTCCCGGCCATCCTGGCCTCCTTGTTCTCACTGGAATACATCAGTCTCTCCACCTCATGACCTCCATACTTGACTTCCTCGCAGCTTGGAGTGGTCTTCCTGGAGTCTTTGCCTGGCCAGCTTCTTCTCAGACTTCAGGTCTTAGGTTCTTAGAACAACCTTCACTAGTAATCCTGCCTGAAATTTCACCCTTTTCCTCCCATCACCCCCAGTCATGTCACTTGGTTTCATGTTATTCATAGCACTCTTGGCCATCTGAAATTATCATATTTATTTATTTATTTACTTACTTACTTCGTTAGTTATGGTCAGTCGCATTTATTAGGTAAGCTTTTTGAGGATAGGCAGAAACCTTGTCTGGCTTATTCTCTGCTGTATTGCTAAGGCCTGTGACAGTGCCTAGCACAGAGTAGCTCCTCAGTAAATATTGAATACATGAATGGATGAATGAATAGCCATCAGTCTCTACCAACAACAGGAGGAGTGGTTCCCTGAAAGGCCTGGGAAATGGCTCTGGAGAGGGTGCTGGGAGAAGATTAAAACATGGAGAGTGGGACCCTGACCTCTCTCCCCTTGCTTTGCAGGCCAGAGGCACCCAATGAGTTCTATGATGGAGACCACGACAACGACAAGGAAAGCGATGTGGAGATTTAAGAGTGTTTTGGGATGCTATGTCCCAAGGAATTCCTTTTCACCTCTTGGTTGGGCTGGAGGGAAAAGGCGTGGCTCCCCCAGTCCTGGACTGGTCACCCTAGGACTTTTACTGACTCTGGGGAAGGCTCTGGAGATCACACCTGGTTGTAGAACCATCTGCTCCCTTTTCCTCACCCACCCAAGGCCTGACAATGGTACCTATTAAGGATGAGATGTGCACAAGCATAGCTGTGTCTGGGATGTTACTGCAGTGGGCCCTGGAGGCCAGTCCTCAGCCCCTCTTGCCCCTCATTCCTTCCCTTCTTCCCTCCACCTCAGAGACTTTTAGGGACGAAGGGGTAGACAGGACTGAGGTTGCCTCTGACATCCTCCTCTCTTGGGTTCTCCTATGAAGGCCTTGCTTCCAGGACAAGTGAAGAGAGGGAGAGATTTTGGGGGGCTCTAGCTCCCTAACACCTTAACCCCACATGATAGGAAGTACATTTTCAAGTGGGGGGAGGGTGTGAAAATGTCCTGTTCTAATTTTTGGCTTTATGTCCATTTTACCACTGTTTTTATCCAATAAACCATGTTGATATTTTTTGTACTTTCTGCTTTTCTAGGAATATTAATTCTTGCTAGCTTCCTATGTATGAAGGGAGAAGGAAATGGGGGTGATGATGCATATAATATAGTTAACATTCATTCAGCACTTATCCTATGTTAGGCCCTGTGTATGTACATGGATTCTTTTGTATATAAGAAGTTAATAGAGCATTCTAGTTAAGAGTTAGACAAACTTGGGCAGATTGCTAGCTTAAGAGAGGGAGTAGAAGATGACTTCTGTTTTTGAACCAGGGTGTTTGGAATGGTGATGCTGGTTGATAAAGATACACTGAGATAAAACATGTCAATTGCTTAGCACAGTGCCTGACGTAAGAAATTGCTCACTGACTGTTTATGTGAAGAACAACGCTCAATACCGAAGTAGGCACAAACATGGACCCTTCTCTGAAAGAGTTTATAGCCCAGTAAGGAGTATGATAAATGTTGTAGCAAATATAGACAGTGTTACAAGAAAGAGGAGTAATAGATGGGTCCCCTCAATCCTTTGATCCTGTTTGTCTCTCAGCATTCTAGCTTAGGAAGTAAGACAAAAAGTCCAGAAAGCTTGGCACTAAAATGAGTTTGAACTGTGGGCTGGACAGCTCTGTGTACCTTTCCATGTAACAGGCCACTCTTAGGAAGTCTGGAGCACAAAAGAGATGAAGGACAGATTTAGGAGCCAGCCAGCTTGGTAGGGTCCCTGGTGTATATCAGGCCCTGGGCTAAGGACTGGGGCTCCAGAGTGAGTAAGTTACTGACTCTGCCCTCTAGGAACGTACACTTGAAACCTTTTGCTAGCAGTGGTCAAGATGATGCCGTCTGTACAGCGAAGGCCTACTGGTTGCCACGTAATTTTCACACAGCGGGCAGATGTAGCTGGAAGAATGGATGAAATTGCTGTGGGAGAAAGTCAAGCTAGAAGAGCAAAGAACATCTTTTTGCTCATGTTTGGTTCATGTCAGTGGGGAATGCTGGTTAAACGTAGGGCTTGGCAGCAATCAGACTAATCTGGGTTTACATTTTGTATCAATTATGTGTTCTTGGGCAAGTCACTTCAACTCTCAGAGACCAAATTTCCTATTTTTAAAATGGTGAGACCAGCAGAATCTATCACATGGGATTGTGAGCATTCAGTGAGAAAATACATGAAGAGTATTTTGCATAGTGCCTGGCAGGGAGCAAGGGCATGGTAAGTGGTACCTATTATCACTGTTTAGGTTCATGTTGGCAATAACTAGTTTGTCCAGATTAGAAACATAACTAGATAGTAGACAACCTGGGATTCAAAACTAGGCGATTTAACTCCAGAGCTAGTGTGGTTCATCGTCTAGGACTTGCCTTGGATAAGCTCTGTTCTTGTTCCATTGCTTTCAAAACATGGTAGCTGTCACTTCTAAAATTTTTTTCATGTGTTCCATGGATATTGCACACATAAGAACTGCATTATCCCAGAAAGCCTGGCACTCAAATTTTCTGCCAGGCTAATGATCATTTATGCGATTTTTGGTTCAGATAATATCCTGGTCTGGGTGTGAGAGGGTTCAAGCTTTACAGCCACGTGGGCACTGCCTGGAAGCCCAGAGGCCTGCGCCGCTCAACCGCCAGGAGGCGGTGCTCCCAGCTGCGCCCGCTCGCCACCCCCCAACGTGGGTCTGAATGGTTAGGCCCGCCGGGCAGGTAGCGCGCTTCCGCGGCTTCCCTCCACCCCCGTCCCTTCCCCCATTGGTAGGGGCTGCAGGCCGGGCGGAAGTGGGGCAGGCGGGCGGGAGCGAGGCGTCATCGTTGTATATTCATGAGGCGCGCGCAGCCCGGCATGCTAATGAGGCGGGGCGCGGCGGCTGGCTAAAAGAGCTGCTGGGCGGCGGCGGCGGGCTCGGAGCTGCCCGGCGGGAGCGGCGTAGGCGCGGGTCACTGGCCAGCGCGAACCGGGACATGGAGCCGCCCGGCGGGGCCCTGGGGCCCGGCCGCGGGACCCGGGATAAGAAGAAGGGCCGGAGCCCAGATGAGCTGCCTGCGGCAGGCAGCGACGGCGGCAAATCCAAGAAATTTGTGAGTGTCCCTCCCACCCTGCTCCTGCCTGGCCCTGTAACCGCCCCCTGGACCCCAGCAGCCGGCCCCAGGGGCACCCGCCCGTCTCTAGGGAGCCGCCCCCGCGACTCCCTCCTTCGTTTCGCTCGGTCCTCGGCTCCGCAGCCCGAAATCCTCCCCCTCCGGGACCTCGGGAAGCCCCGGAATCCCACCCGGCTCTTGCCCCGGCAACCTCGGGGCTTCCTTCACTCCCCAGCCCGCACGTTCTGCCCTCCCGCCCCCATAGCCCCGGCCGGCTCTCAGCCCCACTTCCTTTCTTCTTCTTCTGGTACCCGAACACGCCTTCTCTTTCTTGGTCCCCTGTGCTCTTCTGGGTCCATTTTCTCTTCTTACCCTTACCCTCTTTTTGGTATTTCCTTATTTCCTTCTCCGAAAGGTCACTTCCTTCCCCATGATTGATCCCTTTCACCTGCTAACTTTCCTCCCGCCCAGTACCCCCTCCGGGCCCTCAGCCCGGTGTCACCTGATAATCCTTCCCCTCAGGAATGTTACCTGACTTGGGCCCAACTCTTCTCCTCCCTTGGACTTTTGTCCTTGCGATTGTAGGAATGGATTTCTGCCCAGGTCCTATGGTCATTGGGGCATGACGCTAATTTACTTACCAGTATTTCTCTATCCAAAGAACCTCTTTGCCCTGTTGCTTATCACTTTTTAGGGGGTTAGAACTTCTCTTATGATTATGCCGCTCCTGACGTAGGATGGTGATAAATCTCTCCTGTGGGGAGGAAGTTTGCCTGCAAGTCCAAGAAGTTTGTAATTGAATTGCTTTTTATACATTTCCTATGATAACCATCTCCTCAATTCCTGCCACAACCTGTGCCTCAGAGCTACTACTGACATCCCTTTTCCTACCTGTAGAAGAACAAATTTTCCTCAGGTGCCAATTACTTCCAATCTGAGTCTGAAGGCGTATTGACGTTCATGTAACCCTAACATATTTCATTACCTTTTGCCCTCACTAACTCCTCTCTCCAGGAAGCCGTTTGTTTGCTCTTACTATAAAAAGCTTTGGAAGATATCGGGCACTGTCCAGCAGGGAAAGAGTCTTGGATCTTAAAAATCATTTGCTAGTTGTAACTGTAGGTTTTTGTCTTATCTTCCAGGTATTTACGCCCCCACCCTAGTATTTCCTTCTCCTAATCAAATGGCTGGTAACTCTTACCTCTTTCTTTCTCTTAGCCCTACCCCCCAAAATTCTGACCCAGCTCCACAAGTTTTGGGAAGAAAACTGATAAAATGATGGAAACAGGAAGAAAATGTTGTTTTATAACCTAGACCATTGAGATATGGAGCATACTAAATGGAATTATTAATAAAATAGTGACTCATTTCTTCCTACCTATTTCTAGCAAGACCAGGTGCTCTTGGACTGTCCTTTCCAGTGGCATGCAGGCTGTCAGTAACTGCCTGTTTTTATCTTTGTACACCTTTTTTTCCTCCCCAGAAATATAGGGTTAATAGTAGTGACACTATTAACCAAAGGGGGAGTAAAGCAACATTCCCCTATGTTTCTTTAGGATAAGAATTGACCCTCTAGTTAGAGAGCTTTCTTTCCAAAACTTAAGTTCTAGGGCTCGTATTCCTTCTGTTTCTGTATCATTTTGTTTTGATTTTGTTTCCATGGGTACTGTTTGACCTTCCTCACCCGAATTCTAGCTATTGTTGCCGATTTATAGTGACCTCTGTGACTTGTTAATGTTTCAAGTCTTTAGTAGAATTTTGTATGTGCTTTTATTTTATCTAACACTTGTGTGTTTCACAATTTGTGAAGTCTGCTAAGTATGTGGTGCTGTAAGGTGAGAAACCTGAGGAAACTCAACTCCTTTTCACCTGTTTTTTGGAATGTCCATGGAGTCTTGTGTATCCTTAGTGGATTTGGCTCAGAGTTGTTGGTATTTGCTTTAGAGAGGGTGGAGCTGAACCAGTTCTCTTTTTCTTTCTGAGGTATTGGTCTTAACCCCTAACCTGCTGAATTTTTAAAACTAGGTAGTACAGGTAGTGAAGAGAATTTGCGTTTAGTAGCTAGGGAATTGGAAGGTTTCCAGGAAAGTAGTGCTGCTTAACCCCTTTATTGCCAAGTATAACCTATCTGAGGGCGTCAAAATGTTCTCTTCCTCTTTGCTCTTTTTATGAGAACTCTGTGGAAATGAGAGATGAGGAGAAGCATTGCAATGCACTTCTGTTTTTGTCTGTGTATGTATATGCGCGTGGGTGGAGTGGGTGAGATAGCTGGTGCGCTTTTGTTTCCCATGGCTTAATTTTCTTGAACTATATAGGCTAAAATTGAACTCAAAGCTCTTTCGCCTACTCCACCTTTTCTAAAGTGTGTGTCCTCTGGAACTCAACATTAAGAGTGTACTTTATAAAACTGTACTGGTTTGGACTAAGTGCGCCTGAAGGTTGTTTGCATTTGAGGGGTTATAATCCCTTTAGCTGCTACATACCTTCCCCGGCTTATGCAGGTTCTAAGTACAGATCAACTGATGAGAACACAGAGCTCACAAATTGCATAAGATCTGCTCTTACCCTGTGAGGCATCTTGTGTGGAAAGGAGACGGAGTCTAAGTTTAAAAAGTGGTTGGGCATTATCTCTTAAGAACACATGATTGTTAGAGATGCTGATGTGAGTGGCTGAAGCCAGGCTGCCTGGTACTCCCCCTTGGTTCTTCGTGAGTCTGTCTTCTCCCGGGCCATGAGCATATCCTTTCTC
>NW_012147908.1:3092549-3093629 GCF_000956105.1 Propithecus coquereli
TTTAAAAGATAAGGTTATATGTCATATGATCTAGGAGAATAGGTTAAAATCATGTTTATTAACAAGAAATACTAGGTGTTAAAGACAAAAGGGTTTGTGTATGCAGGTGGTGTTTTCTCCCATTCTATGTCTCAGTGGCTGAAATTATTGATGGCTACAAAACCCATCTAGATTTTGAAACAAACTTTGTATCGCTTTAAGTGTCTTTCTTTTTTATATTGAGCCTCCTATTTTCAATCACTTTTGTTTGAAAGCAGTAGGAAAAAAATTCACCTCTTGCTACCAGCAAAGAAGCTTGGGCATTTGCCCCTAATTAGGTTTAGGTGAGACAAAGCCACACTCTCCCTTGGCCCTCCTCCCTGTCATCTCTTCCCTCTTTGTTTTTATTTCTTGCCTGCTTCTGTAGGGGTTGATTTGAGCCCTATGAACAGCTAGGCCTTTGGGGAATCAGGGCATTGAGAAACTTTTGATACTAAAATTTCTTAAAATGCCTGAAGGTAAAATTGAAAAGTGATGAATACTTAAATCACTATGAACATATTTTAATGTATTGTCTCCTTGCCCTTTTTTTTTTTTTAAACATAGTTTTTAGAATTGAAGAACCCTTTTTAAGGAAGTAGAAGAATTATTGAAGGAAAAAAGAAATATCGAGACCAATATTTTAGTGAATTTTACCACTGATTACAGGACAACTCTGGGTGAATCATTGTTCTTTCAACTTGAAAATTCTTACTTCCATCCATTATTAAAGCTTGCTATGACTGTTAGCCTTAAAACTTTAGAGTTCGAAGGAACTTTAAATATCATCAAGTCCAAACACCCACTCAGTGCAATAGTCACTTCTTGCACTTGTAGGTTGGAAAAATCAAGGGGCTAAGAGGTGGAAATTGGATGAACAAATGGAGGAGGAATAGCAGAAATTTTGGATTCTGCATTTCCTTTAGTAAATTTCAGGATCTTGGAATAGCTAGAGTAGTAGAAAGGGATTATATAAGAGGAACAGATACACTAGAAGCTGTGAGATTGAGAGGGAGAAGATGGAAGAAACTGGCTCTCTATTGCTTGGCTCTGTGACAATTC
>NW_012147908.1:3093679-3094579 GCF_000956105.1 Propithecus coquereli
GGAAAGTACCTTGGTAGTTGGCTTTACATCTCGGATATATCTGCCTTTTTTTTTAATGTCAGAACTTTAAGCTCAAGTAAAAAAATGTACCCCTCACCTTTTATATTTGACAGGTTTATTGATGTATAATTAACGTACAATAAACTGCATATTTTTAAAGTATACAGTTTGTGAAATCATTACCGTAGTCAACATAATAAATACCTCAAAAGTTTCCTCTTGCCCCTTGGTAATCCCTCTTTCCCTCGTACCCCTCCCTGCCTATCTCCCCATCCCCAGGTAGCTACTGGTTTGTTTTCTGTAATTATCAATTAATTTGTATTTTCTCGAATTTAGTGTAAATGGAATCATACAATATGAACCCTTTTGGGTTATGCTTCTTTCAGCATAATATATGTTCTTATATATATTAATAGCATTTATATTGCTGAATAGCATTGCATTCTGTGGATTTATCACAATTAATTTATTCATTTACCTTATTGATGGACATTTGAATTGTTTCCAGTTTTTTGTGTCTTTTTTTTTTGGCTGTGAATATTTATGTACAAGATTTTGTCAGGACATATGCCTTCATTTCTTTTGGGCAAATAACTAGGGGTAGAATGACTGGATCATATGGTATGTCTATGTTTAATTGTTTGAGAAATTGTCAAACTGTTTTCCAGAGTGGTTCTACCATTTTACATTTCCACAAGCAATGTAGAGTTCCAGTTTCTTGTCAACTCTTACTAAGATCAATCTTAAATTCTAATCATTCTAATAGGTATGTGGTGATATCTCAGTGTGCTTTAATTTGAAATTCCCTAATGATGTTGAGCATCTTTTCTTGTCTTTACTTACTATTTGTATAATATATCTTCCTTGAAGAGTTTGTTCAAGATTTTGACTTTTTTTTTT
>NW_012147908.1:3103474-3105996 GCF_000956105.1 Propithecus coquereli
ACGTAAGGCTGTCATCTCCATTTCTGAGGACTGCTAGGTGATCTTCAGCCTTCTCTCCCTTAAACATATTTAGCTTTTGTAGTTTATAGTTAATATTTTTAAATTCCTGGTCATTTTGTGCCTCTCTTTTAGACTTTCTTTCCTCTGAGGTACCCTTTTTCTTTCATTTTCTTTTTTGAAGTGGGCACTCCAGCTCTACACAAATCCTGTGTAGGCTGCAGGCACCAGTAAGTGGTCATGTCAGAATCTAGTTTGTCTCTCTGTAAACGCTAGATGAGATATTGACTCATTTGCCATCATCCTTTGGCCATTCCTTGAAAATGGAAGGGAAAGTTCTTCTCTGCATTTAAAGTTATCCATTATTTCCTTTTCTCTAGTTCTAATCGACTTCTGCGTAAGGAGCGGGAATTGAAAGGGAGACTAGCCAGTTTCAGTGGTTCCACGTCATATATTATTTAACTTTTACAAAGCACTTTGCCAGACAAAGTGCTTTATATCCATTTTATTATTTATTCTTCACACTAGTCCTATGAGACAATGTAGTCCTAAAGATGGGAAGACTGAAACTAGTAGATTAAGAAAAGCTTACCCCTGCCTGTATTGTCCATTAGTGGATATGTGGTAAATTTTGTGGCAAAGCTAGATTAGGACTCAGTGATAACTGGATTCAAGTCCATGTTATAACCCCCCTAATGTCAGTCCTATGATAGAATGAAGAAACGAATCAGAGCTGGGCCCTGATTTCTGTTCTGCATCATTCTAAATGACAGCTACCTTACCTGTCCTTCCTGGATAGGTAGATTAGAATTTGAAAGGAAATTATTGTTGGCTTCAGTGACACTCCCCATTTTACCCATAGGTACCCTTCATTGTTATTGAGGGCATATTGCTTTTCAAAGGAGGAGGAAGACCCCCTCCTAGGTGACATGCTGTCCCATAATTGAGTATTTTCCACAAGAACAACTCCCACATATATCCTGTGGGCTCCAGTCAGGTCCTCTGTTCTCATTCATACATCACTCTTGAGGGTTTGGTCTGATGGTTTACTGAGCTGTCCATAATAACCGTACTGTACTGTCATGGACCTTGACTTGAAACTTTTCCTCACTTTGCTCAATTTGAATAAAGTAATGAATGAATGAATATACTGTGTTTTGGATGATGCTCCTAAACCTATATATATAGATGCTAATTTTAAAATTATTTATTAAAGTGTGGGGCATATCAGATGAACAAGATAGAGTTTTTGCCCTTGTGCAATTTACAATCTGGTTCATGGAAGCAAATGTTTACATTTGTTGCAACAAATGTTCTATTAAGTAAATATTCTAAAATATTTAGAATATTTTGGATGAGTCCTTTAGTTCTTTTTGTGTCATGAGTGTGGCTAAGCGCATAATTTATAGACATAGGATTTTCTTTATGCAATGCTGTGGGAGTACAGTGTCAACTAGTGTAGTCTTCAGGTATGTATTTTATAAGAAGTCTTTCTGTAGTAATAACAGCACAGTTGCCTTTACAGAATGATTTTTCATCACTCCATTTTATTTATCATCTCAGTGGTCCTAAGGAGAGGCGTATGTGTGCGGTGAGGGGGTTTGTTTTTAATAAATGGGGGAACTGAAGCATGAAGAAATAAAGTGTTTACTCAAAATCATACTTTTAGTTTTTTAGGATGCCAGAAATAAAAATCAGAACTCATGGCCTTTTTCCTTTAGCTAAAGTTCTAGATAAATTCTAGATTTCTGCAATTTGCTTGATGTATTTGTTTCCTATTGTTCATAACAAATTACCACAAATCTAAAACAGTTTAAAACAAAACACATTTATTAGCTCACAATTCTGTTGGTCAGAAGTCCAGCTTGAAATAGTGCAGTTGACTTCTCAAAATACTACAGGGCTGAAGTCAAGATGTCAGCTGATCTGAGCTCTCACCTGAAGGCTCTGGGGAAAAATCTGCTTCCAGGCTGATTCAGGTGGTTGGCAGAGTTCAATTCCTTTCAGTGGTAGCACTGACGTCCCTGTTTCTCTGCTAGCTGTCAGTCAGGAGCTGCTCTCAGCACCCAGCGGCTGCCTGCAATCCTTGCCTTTTGGCCCCCTCCACCTTCAAGCCAGAAATGGTACGCTACCTCTCTCTGACCTCTACATTTAAAGGGCTCATGTGATTGGGTCAGGCGCACTAGGATAGTCTCCCTTTCTTATAAGTCGGTTGCACCTAATAAAATAACCTAATCACAGAAATGATGTCCTATCTATTCACAGTCCCGGTGATTAGATGTGTACCTCAGCCTAGGAATCTTGGGGGACATCTTAGAATTCTACCTACCACACTAAACATGTCCCTCACACTGAATTAGACAGCCCATGAGCAAGCACGGATGTCAGAAAAGAGAGGTAGGAGTTGAGTGTACTGAGGCAATTAGTGAATTGAATTGTGATTATAGGTATTATAAGAAAACCTGTAGTTCCCAGGGATCCTGGGCCTGCCAGAATCACCAAGTGTAGGGGCCAAGTGGCATTCA
>NW_012147908.1:3106046-3107716 GCF_000956105.1 Propithecus coquereli
TTTTTTCTCAGCAAATATAGATGTGTATAAAAATAGAGTAAAACAATCCTCTACCTTGTTTTTCAGAAATTAAAATTTTAAAAATAGAACCAAAGAGAACAATACATGATACATGGAAGTTTCTTTGGAGCATAAGTACTTTGGCATGAAATTCCGTATGTGTTTATGTTAGAACATAGTTTGATATAAGTACAATTGCTAGAAGTATCAGAAGAACCTTATTTTAACTCTGGCTTATATTTCTGGTGATAGAGAAGTAGTAAGATTTTATCCTTATGCTCTTCTTCCCCCTTCCTCCCTAAGGTTTTTTCAAAATCTTATTCTGGATTTGTACAAGGCCAGAAAATATTTACTGCGGCTTCATAAGGTCAAGTCTGGCTTTTTGAGTGGTAGTATAATTTTTGGATTAGTTAAGCTGTTATCAGTAGGCTGTGATTATTTCTGGGTATTCAGGATGGTGTAAAGATAGAAAAAAAAAGTGTAACCATCATTTAGAAATGAAAGGACTTTGGGAATGTGATTTAAAACAAGATGTCCTTATACATGGTGCATATATGTAGAAGCAATAGCAGCTACAGAAACTTCCTGTCTGTCAGGCCTTGGGTGTGTCACACATGTGCCCACCCTTGAGGAAGAGTAGATGTCCTGCTACTCACATCATAACATGGGAGGAGAAGACAGTTGCCACGGTGATTGGGAAACAGCATTCCTGAGTCACAGACTGTTTCTAAATGAATAGACAACACCCCTTTTTTAAAGGAGTAATCACAGTCTTTAAGCTCAGGCAGTAAAGAGAGAAGCCTAGTAAGAAAACGGGGAGGAACTGGTATCAGTATTTGGAGCCTGAGAAACATGTTGAAACTTTGGAAAAAAGGTTAACATTATGTATTCTTTTGTATATATGTATTCAAAAGTTTTATCAGAACCTTAGGATGTTTGAACAGTAGTTACTGTTCTCTCACCAAATGACAGAGTATGCACGCAGGCTTTCACCTCCTTCTGGACAGCAGAGGAGATAGGCGTGTCTGCTGTACCTTGTAAAATATTTCATAGGAAGCTGGGACTTCAGACTCCAAGCACTTTCTCTAACGGCAGCTTGTTTTCCCATCCCACGAGTGCTTTTATAGTGCAAGGGGCTGGCAGTTTGTGTGGATGGACTTGGAGGAACCTAGTGTCCCCAACCTGGTTTCCACCTGTTCTGCTGTGCTGGAATAGTGAAACCGGAGTGGCCTTTCCTTCTTCCCTCTAGGCTATCAACTATCTAGGATGCAGGCTATGCCAGTCCTAGGGCTTTAAGATGAGCTGAGCTGTAGGCAAAAAGCTACTTTCTCCTTTTCCCCAAGATACTTGCCTTCTTGGATTATTGGAGAAGTAACATATTTTGGACCTGTTAGAGAATCGAATCCTAATGCTAAGGTAGTTTTATCCTCATTTTAATTACAGTGGGGAAATGAAGTTTATTGGAAAGCAGACTCAGCAACGGATTTAGACAGTTGTTAGAGTCACTAAGTTTGTTGCTTTGAATTTACAGGTAAATTATTTCACATTTGTAAGTAAATTATTGAAATAGAGACTAGACTACAGTTACCTAATCCTCTTTATATGGCATATCTAACTTGTGCTTGACATGGGCCACTGCCTGGAATCTTTCAGTGTTCCCTGGGTAGAAT
>NW_012147908.1:3107766-3109008 GCF_000956105.1 Propithecus coquereli
GGTGCATTTTGAAGAACCAAAATATTTAATTTTGATGTAGTTCAAATTATTTTATTTTTGCTTTTCGTGTCCCATTTCAAAAATCTTTGCTAGAATTACAGTCATTAAGATTTTCTCTTGTTTTCTTCCGTATGTTTTATAGAGTTTGCTCTTTAGTCTGCCTCTTTTTTACCATGGATATATAAGTTCTACATGTTCATTTTGGTGTATAAATTTTCACCTGTAGGCAAGACAGAACTGATATACTCTTAGGATCAGGGACCTTTGAGATTCCATTTATCCTGGAAGCATTTTTTCCTTGTTAGGTACTGTTAGCAACCTTTTGTTTTCCTGTATTCAGTGTGCTACAGGTTATATAATTCAGTCTTCCTATCTATAAATACTAATGAATGTTCAGCATCTTTATAGATAATGAAGATTAAATTCATTCCAGACTGGGAGGAGAGAGAGTAATAATAACAGTAATAATAGCAATAATATGTTGCGTACTTATTATATCCCTAGCACTATGTTAAAGAGCTTTAGATTCATTATCTCATTAATCTCTACATTGACCTTATAAAACAGGTACTATTATTATAATACTCATTACATAGGTAATTAAACTGCAATTCAGTGAACTCAAGCAGCCTACTTGAGGACATAGAACTAGTTAGTGGCAGAGCTAGGATTCAAAGCTAAGTCTAGCTGAATCAAAACCCATGTATTTGTTCAGCACGTTGTGCCTGCAATGTAAAAGAGTATTCACTGCTAGGAATTTCTGAGAAAATTTTGAGTCCTTTAGACCTCTTTGGAGTCCTGTGGTCATCTGCAGTCTATTAAAACTGGATTCTCCTAGGGTTCAATTGGCAGGAAAGAAGTACTGGGCTTAGATGTACAAACTGTAGTGGCTAAATGCCTAACTGCTTTTTGCATTTTGTAATTTAGACTATGAACCATTGGAACAATCTTAAAGTTAAACCTTTCTTAGGCAAGCAAAAGTTGCTATTACAGTGCATACAAAACCTATCTTTCCCTTGGCTCATGAGTTATTAGGAAGTTGTCTAAATTATTTTTTTAATGTAACCTTCTCTCCTTTGTAAGTAGAACAGTTCTAACAGCATCACCAATCAGGAGATTTAGTTGTTTAAATTGCTGAGAGCAGTAAGTAGCGGTAACAAACAGGAAGGAGGAAGCTATTGCTATATGATGTCTATAGATATCTTTTTTCCCTTGGCCCTCCTCCCTGTCATCTCTTCCCTC
>NW_012147908.1:3110524-3112950 GCF_000956105.1 Propithecus coquereli
GTGTAGTAAAGAGACTGATTATAGCAGTCACAAGGATTAGTGGGAGATAAATCATTTAAAGAAGGTGAAGCTACTTTATATAGATTATTTATCCCTGGCAAGGGCTTTTAGGTTCCCTTACTGTAAAAACCTGCAGAAAGCAGGACTGGAAATTAGCATTTTGTAACACGTTGTGATGCATGTTGATGTCAACTTTTGGCTGTGTGATAGATAAGTGGTGGGGACAGTAAGAAAATTAGGATATCTGGCTGGGCATGGTGGCTCACACCTATAATTCTAGCACTCTGGGAGGCCAAGGCAGGAGGATCGCTTGAGGCCAGGAGTTCAAGACCAGCCTGAGCAAGAGCAAGACTCTATCTCTACAAAAAATAAAAACATTAGGTGGTTGTGGTGGGGCATGCCTGTAGTCCCCAGCTACTCAGGAGGCTGAGGCAGGAGGATTGCTTGAGCCCAGGACTGTGAGATTGCGGTGAACTATGATGACACCACTTGCACTCTAGCCGGTGCAACAGAGTTTTTTTCTGTCTCAGGAAAAAGAAAAAAAAAAAGGAAAATTAGGATATCCAAGAACATGAATAGATTAGTGTTAAGGTCAGTGTTCTAGCAAATCATTTCTGCTACCTAGATGTACTTTAGGTAGTTAAGCTTATTTGATTTCCAATCCTTATCAATTTTAATGCATCCATCTTTTCAGACTTTCAGATATTAATCTAAATTTTAAAAGAGGTGACTCTTCAGCTCGATCTCAAGGATGTATATTGTGGGCTCAGGTGGGTAATGCCATTGTGGGAACAATCTGAGCCTATCTTTGGGCCCTGTAGTTTCTTCTAAATGTTCTCTAGTATAGTGCAGCTTACCTTTGATTGCATACTTATTTGAAGTATTCTTTAGTCTTTAGTGAATGCAAAAATATATATTTATATGTTGTTTTGGGGTCTTAGCTCCCATATAGGTGGTAAGGATCCTAAGAGTAGTGGTATGTTTAGCTCATGTTAGCAATATCCTTTTATGTATTTTAATCTTAATATTAGCCTTAGGAGTCTTCAGATTATTTTTAAGGTGCTCCATTTTCATTATCTAATGTAGGAGATTGACAGTTTTGAAAACATTAGTCCTCTCTCACCAAGTAAGTGTCGGGCATAGAGAACCACGAATGTAACTACACCTGCACTAGAAGAACTCTGTTGAGAAGAGAGTATTTATCTCTGGAGGTAGTATCTTATAGTTTGACTTGTGTTTAATTAAAGAACATATCTGTAGGATTAAAAATCTGTACATTATTTTCAATAGTGTAAGCCTGCCAACTTTTATTATTATAAATGAGAGCAATATTTGACCCAGTGCTCTAGGGATTGTTAACATGCATTTAAAGTGAATAATTGGTAGGTTCCCATATTATTCGAATCTATTAATATAGTCTTTCATGTCTACAGGACGGTTTACATACACTATTAAATAAAGAGGACAAGGACGAGTCTTCAAGTCTTCAGGATATGTCTAGATCTCCACAAAAAATGCTAGTGGCAGTAGGAGTGCATCGTTTTTTTCTGAAATACATATACTCCCACCCATAGCTGTAGAGTTCCTTCAGTTCCTTCATTTGGCCATAGCAAAATAGTTTTGTACTATTCTAAAATTATTTCATCTTGCATGGGGCCTACAGAGATATTTTTAGCTTTGTTAGTTTTTGCGAAAGATGTGTCTCAGCCTTCGAGGTCTCTAGTGATTTCTTTCTTGATTCTTACATTTTAAAAAGATGGGAGTTGATCTTAGTTGGCAGCTCTTTGCATCTGCCAGGGTTTGTTCGTTACTTACTTCTAGGCCCGTGGGTGATGTCTGTTTCCTGTGATTGAAACCACAAGAAGAAGTGGTGAAAAGCCACTGAAGGATAGTATTATCATGCAAGCAGCAGGCACTGGGTTGCCCTCAAAAAGAGCAGTAGTAACTAAGTACAGTCTTCAAGGGGCCTGAAGAGACCCTAGAAATGATCTGATCCAGCCTCCTCTTAAAATGAGAACACTGAGGCCTAACAGTATTAAGTTGCTCAAACTTATGCAATTAGGTGAACTAGATTTTACACTCCCCTAACTATTCAGTATTCTTTCTCACGTTGCATTGTCACCCCTAAATTTTGTAACTGTGCCTTGTCAAGAGTGTTTCCTTAAGCAAAGTACTACTGGAGAAGAGTAAATACTAGTGGGCATTTTGAATGTGGGAATTGGATGATGTTGTTTTGCTTTTAAATGGTATGCTAATGATTTTTTTTGAAAAAACATATATATACATTTTCAAAATAACAGTATCTAAGAACTGGCTGGGTGTGGTGGCTCAGGCCTGTAATCCTAGCACTTTGGGAGGCCTAGGTGGGAGGATTGCTTGAGGTCAGGAGTTTGAGACCGGCCTGAGCAAGAGCGAGATCCTGTTGC
>NW_012147908.1:3124020-3136455 GCF_000956105.1 Propithecus coquereli
GATTTTCTTTATGCAATGCTGTGGGAGTACAGTGTCAACTAGTGTAGTCTTCAGGTATGTATTTTATAAGAAGTCTTTCTGTAGTAATAACAGCACAGTTGCCTTTACAGAATGATTTTTCATCACTCCATTTTATTTATCATCTCAGTGGTCCTAAGGAGAGGCGTATGTGTGCGGTGAGGGGGTTTGTTTTTAATAAATGGGGGAACTGAAGCATGAAGAAATAAAGTGTTTACTCAAAATCATACTTTTAGTTTTTTAGGATGCCAGAAATAAAAATCAGAACTCATGGCCTTTTTCCTTTAGCTAAAGTTCTAGATAAATTCTAGATTTCTGCAATTTGCTTGATGTATTTGTTTCCTATTGTTCATAACAAATTACCACAAATCTAAAACAGTTTAAAACAAAACACATTTATTAGCTCACAATTCTGTTGGTCAGAAGTCCAGCTTGAAATAGTGCAGTTGACTTCTCAAAATACTACAGGGCTGAAGTCAAGATGTCAGCTGATCTGAGCTCTCACCTGAAGGCTCTGGGGAAAAATCTGCTTCCAGGCTGATTCAGGTGGTTGGCAGAGTTCAATTCCTTTCAGTGGTAGCACTGACGTCCCTGTTTCTCTGCTAGCTGTCAGTCAGGAGCTGCTCTCAGCACCCAGCGGCTGCCTGCAATCCTTGCCTTTTGGCCCCCTCCACCTTCAAGCCAGAAATGGTACGCTACCTCTCTCTGACCTCTACATTTAAAGGGCTCATGTGATTGGGTCAGGCGCACTAGGATAGTCTCCCTTTCTTATAAGTCGGTTGCACCTAATAACATAACCTAATCACAGAAATGATGTCCTATCTATTCACAGTCCCGGTGATTAGATGTGTACCTCAGCCTAGGAATCTTGGGGGACATCTTAGAATTCTACCTACCACACTAAACATGTCCCTCACACTGAATTAGACAGCCCATGAGCAAGCACGGATGTCAGAAAAGAGAGGTAGGAGTTGAGTGTACTGAGGCAATTAGTGAATTGAATTGTGATTATAGGTATTATAAGAAAACCTGTAGTTCCCAGGGATCCTGGGCCTGCCAGAATCACCAAGTGTAGGGGCCAAGTGGCATTCAACTGTGCTGTTCTGGTGGCAGTCGGCTTAGCCAAGAGCTCAGATGTAATTGTAGTATCTGGTATAAGTTAGCCTGAACAAAATCTTTAGAAAGTAATGAGATATAGGCTTGCAGTTGTGGGTTTATATTTCCTGTGCCATCCACATGGTTCATACAATTACTGTCCATGATTAACTGTACTTATGAAGCACACTGGGAGGAATTGGAAACACGTTTTGCTGTGTAATGTGCTGTGTTCAAAGTAACGTTTAGTCATATTCTCGTATTAGATCGCTGCTAACCTCTCTGCTGCTAAGAACACTACCTAATTACCTTTCGCTTGGCTAAATGAGCATCCTTGCCAAGAGACCATCCTTTATTGTTTGAATATTCTGTGCCCTTTTTCTGATTAGAGTGAAAAGTTAGAGATTCAGGGAATCAAGTAGAGGTGAATCAGTCCGTTGGATGAATTTTCTTATATCCTGTTGTAAAAATAGGTTCGATTCTGTTACTAGACAAACAGGGAACCTCTGTTCAGAAGACTACCGAGTTTAGTCCCATTGGCCCACTTTTCAAAGCTGAAATATAAATACATATGACAGCCACCACAACAAATACAGTTATGCAAAAGAAGCTTTAAAGTTCATTTATATTTATTATGATAACAGTTGATCAGGGTATGTTTCAAACTCATTAAATCATTTACTTTAATTAGTTTGGCCTCACAGGGCATACCTTGGGGTCCTTTGACTTTTTTGTTTGTTTGTTTCTTATAAAGTGTCTGGGAAGTTTCTTATTTCCTGTAGATGGTAACCAAAAGATTTATCTTACCACATATTACATTAGGATGTGGTAACTGAATCAGAACTTGAATTACTCTCTGGAAAGGGAGTGATGGGACAGCTTTTCATTTTTATGTTGATAGATGGTCTTAGTGCAGAGCAGTACCCAGCCAAATGTATTTCCATTTGATGTTTGGTGCTGTAACTTTCGATGCAGTGCACCCTTGAGCAATTCGTGTTGATTTAAGTAAGATTTGATAAAACTGAGAATCTTTTGGAGAAGATGAAGGTCATTTTAATAAATGCAATTCTATTAAATTTTTCTCCTATACCAGCTAATGACCTTCAGACATTTATTTACTCATCTAATTCTATTGAATAAAAATTCCTACAGAATAAATGGTTTTTTACTTTTAAAAAATATTTTAGGCCGGGCACGGTGGCTCGCGCCTGTAATCCTAGCACTCTGGGAGGCCGAGGCGGGCGGATTGTTTGAGCTCAGGAGTTCGAAACCAGCCTGAGCAAGAGCGAGACCCCGTCTCTACTAAAAATAGAAAGAAATTAATCGGACAACTAAAAATATATAGAAAACATTAGCTGGGCATGGTGGCGCATGCCTGTAGTCCCAGCTACTCGGGAAGCTGAGGCAGAAGGATTGCTTGAGCCCAGGAGTTTGAGGTTGCTGTGAGCTAGGATGACGCCATGGCACTCTAGCCCAGGCAAAAGAATGAGACTCTGTCTCAAAAAAAAAAAAAAAATATTTTTTGCTTTTATTAATGATTATTTGCATATAAATGAAAGATTATTATAAAATTGAGTAACAAGTAAAAATTTAGACTGTGTATAAAAGGCAGTATTGCCATTGTCAGATGAAGGTTTCCATGAGGCGAGAAACTGAATACTATCTCAGAATCATAGCCCCACTTCACATTCTGAGTGTTTACAAGGTCCCCTAGGTTCTAAGGACATCACTGGGCCAGGCCATGAGCGAGGCCTGGGAAACATGGGGCTCACTACAGTTGAGCATCTGGCAAGGCTGCAGTGAGGGTCAAATACTAGACATCCAACAGGAAAGTGGTTGGGAGGTATACTGCTCGTATTTTCTGCTTCTCAGCTCACCATGTCCAACCTCCAGGTCTCTTAAATAAGTCAAAGCAGAAAAATCTGTGGGGTGGAATGAGTGTCCTTGACAGTCCAGGTAGTAGAGCAAAGAAGGAAAGAAAGAAGCTATTAACATATGGTCCAGACAAGCCAAGAATCTGGGTCAGGCTCACCCCAGTACTGTCAGTTTAAAAAGCCAAAACAAAAGCAGATGATGTTGATGTCAGTCTTAAAAGATCTGGCTCCAGTCTCATTGGGCCCTTTCAGTGGGTGTTCTTTGTGCCTGGCACATGCAGTCACCTTGGAATCTTTATCCTGGGGATTTCCTTCACCTCTCTCATGTGTTAGGTTTCCTGTATTTCAAGTCTTCTACTTTCTTGGTTTGCTCCCTCATTTTGGTGGAATATCTTATAATAGCTTCCTGGGGTGCATGGGGATCAGTTTTTTTTAAAGCTTAGATGTCTGAAAATGTCTATTCTGAACTCACATTTGGTTGATAGTCGAGGTTGGGTATAGAACTGTGGATTGGAAATGATTTTTCTTCAGACGTTTAAAGGCCTTGTTCCATTGTCACCCAGCTATTGGTATGATTGTTAAGAAATCCAGAGCTGCTCTGATTTCCTTTGTATATGACCTCTTTTCATCCCTTCTGTGGAATTTTGTAGGATTTTCTTTGTATTTCCAGTGTTTTGAAATTTAACCATGATAGGCCTTTGTGTAATCTGTTTTTGTCCTTTGTGCTAGAGACTTGTTTTTCAGTAATGGGAATTTTTCTTTATTTCCTTAATAACGTGTTCTTCTGTTTTATGTTTTCTTCTATTTGGATATTGGACCTCCCAAACTGATGTTCTAATTTTCTTATCTTTTCTCTTATTTTTCCATCTCTGTCTTTTTGCTGTGCTTTTGGGGGGATTTCCTCAATTCTTATATTCTATTACTTTTATTGAGTTTTAATTTCTATTGTCATATTTTTAACTTTTTTTTTTTTGTATTTTGTTTTTGTGTTTTTAACTTCTGATGGTTCCTTTTTCCTTTGAATTTTTTTTCCTATGAACAGTAATGACTTTTTAAGGATCCTTCTTCTAGCGTTACATGGCAGGTTTTCCCCCCTCTCTCATGTTAGGAGCATTCTTCAGATGTCTGATAATCCCAGGTTGTCTGCTCATGTTTAAGACTGAGGGACTAAAAAGCGGATTGGAAACTCTGGATGCATGGGTTGTGTTTGTTCGCTGTGAACTTCACTGTAGGACAGAACCCTCTAACAGAAATGTGACGTGAATCACATATATAATTTTAGATTTTCTAGTAAAAAGAAACATGTGAAATTAATTTTAATATAATTTATTTAATGCAAAATAAGTATTATTTCAGTATGAAGTAAATATAAAAATTAATGAAATATTTTACATTTTAAAAATATTGTTATTGAACATCAGTGTTTATTTTACATTTACAGTGCATCTCAAATGAGTTGCTAAATTTTTGTTTTTTTAAAGACTTTCGTTTTTTTTCCTCCCCTGAGACAGGGTCACACTCTGTCACCTGGGCTGGAGTACAGTGGCATCATCGTAGCTCACTGCAACCTCAAACTCCTGGGCTCAAGCGGTTCTCCTGCCTCAGCCTCCTGAGTAGTTGGGACTATAGGCACATGCCACCACATCTGGCTAATTTTTCTATTTTTTTGTAGAGATGGGGTCTTGCTATTGCTCAGGCTGGTCTTGAATTCCTGGCCTCAAGCAGTCCTCCCTCCTTGGCCTCCTGAAGTGCTAGGATTATAGGTGTAAGCCACTACACCCAGCCAAGACTTTTCCTTTTTTAAAGGAGTTTTAGGTTCAGAGCAAAATTGAAAGGAAGGTATAGAGATTCCACATAACCCCTCACCCCCACAAATGCACAGCCTCTCCCATTATTGACATTTGCCACCAGAGTGGTACGTTTGTTACCAATTGATGAGCCTGCATTGACACATCATTATCACCCAAAATCCATTGGTTACATTAGGGTTCACTTTTAGTGTTGTACTTCCTATGGATTTGGACAAATGTATAATGACATGTATCCATTATTATAGTACCATACAGAATATTTTGCCTGCCCTAAAAATCCTCTGTGCTCCATTCATTCATTCCCTGCCAACCCTTGTCAACCACTGATCTTTTTACATTTTCCGTAGTTTTGCCTTTCCTAGAATGTCATATAATTGGGATCATGTAGCATGTAGCCCTTTCAGATTGGCTTCTTTCACTTAGTAATATGCATTTAAGGTTCCTCTGTGTCTTTTTATGGCTTGATAGCTCATTTCTTTTTAGCGCTGAGTAATATTCTGTTGTCTGGCTATACCACAGTTTGTTTATCCATTCACCTACTGAAGGACATCTTGGTTGTTTCCAAGTTTTGGCAATTATGAATAAAGCTACTCTAAACATCCCTGTGCAGGTTTTTGTGTGGATGTAAGTTCTCAATTCCTTTCAACAAATAAATACCAAGGAGCATGTTTGCTGGATCTTATGGTAGGGTATGTTGAGTTTTATAAGAAACTGCCAAACTGTCTTACAAAGTGGCTGTACTATTTTACTTTCCCACCAGCAATGAAAGAAAGTTCTTGCTCCACATCCTCACCGGCATTTGGTGTTGTCAGTGTTCTGGATTTTGGGCATTCTAATAGGTATGTAGTGGTATCTCATTGCAGTTTTAATTCGTATTTGATGATATATGATGTGGAGCATCTTTTCATAGGCTTATTTGCCATTTAAATTTTGCCGAAATTAAATAAATATAAAAAATTCCTTCCTCATTTGCACTAGCCACTAACCACGTTAGTAATGCTGAATAGTTACATGTGCCTAGTGGCTGCCATGTTGGACAGCGCAGCTCTGGGTTGATCTACTTGGACTATGTTGTTAGCTCTAGGTTGCTTTTCGATTCCCCAGGGGAGACTCTTCCAACCTTCTGTCTCAAGGGTAAAGACCAGGCTGCTGGGGTTCTGCGAGCCTAGAGCGGGAAAAGTACTAGGTGTCTCAGTATATACTATGCATAGCTTTACTTTTCTTTTTGGTATAGAATATCCCTGCCCACAACTGTTCCTGACATCCCCCAATCCAAAGACCCTCTGTTTTACCCTCTTCTGAAAATAAACTTCCCGACCTCTGCTGGAAGAAGGGAGGGCAGAGGGAGAGGGGTGGGGTGTAGTGTCTAGAGATCTGCTTCTTAAACAGCTTTCAACCAATCCTATTTTTAGCCTCTTCCACCCTTTAAACCTGTTTTTATAGGTATCTGGTGCCACTAATTCCTGAGCCTTTTGAGGATCCTTAGGTGTAATTTGAGTTGGTTATTGCCCTTTCCAACTTTTGGTGTAAGACTCCTCTTTCTTAAGTCTGTTGGGTTAAATACCTGTAGTCCTTGTATTCCCCAGCTTCAAAATTTCGGCTGTAGTTGCTTTTTTCTCGTTCTTCCCAATCTTGTAGGCTCTTCCCTTCCATCATTCTTTTCTTTCTAAAAAATCCATTTTCTGTAGATTTAGTGGGATTTCAAGAAGGGGAGAAATTGGATTCTTTGGTTTGTTATGCCACCTTTTACCTGAAAGTTCCTATTAATCTGTTCATAAGCCAGATTTTGGTATTGTAAAAAATTTCATTCCATAGTCTTGCTTCCGTGAGTATCTATATTTGTAGTTAAAGGTTTTAATGGAAGCGTTTAGTGGAGGACTCAATAGGAGGGACAGGGAGCGAGGTGTTTAGTACAGCCAGGCCAGGACAGTAAAGGTTTGGTTTAAGGGCAGAAGAGAATTGTGACAGCAAACAAGGAGATGGTAAAAGTGGAAGCATTTAGAAGTTGGTAGAATGATGAGAGAATTTATAAAAAAAGCTTGGCTGTCTGAGCCATAAGACATAAATACAGCTTCAGTAGCATTTATCTTCCTGGACTCCACTATTTTTAGTTCTTCCTTTTTCTCATGATCTAGGAACCTCTTGTTCTTCATTTCAGAGAATCCACAAAGCTACCAGTGATACAATTAAAAAATGATGACTGAACCATACTGTTTACAGACACAGTATATATAGAATCTGTAAGAAAAACACATATAGTATTAAATAAGTAAACGATACACCCTCAATGTACTGCAGCAGCAGGTGTGCTATTGGGTTCTCCAACAGAAGTTTGCTGTACGGTGCTGGGATTTATTGGTTGTTGCTGCCCTCTGTTGGACTAGTTGAGGAAATGCAGCTTTTATCCTGCATGGATCACTTTTGCTGTCCTTACCCCAAATTGAGCACTAAAACATTAGTAGTTTTTTTTTAAAGGCTCAAATCCATTTCTAATGATGCCCTAAGAAAGCAAAGGAAACTGGTGTCTTCCTTCTTATAAAGATGTGTGTTTGCTTTCCTATCTAAAGGCGTGAGTTAGTGGGCATTAAATAGGAGAAAAGCAGAAGAATTTGGGGAATGCAAAGATTTCGGGGCTTTGGAATCTGGAGACCCAAGTTCCATACTCAACTCAGCCCCTAATCAGAGATTTACTCCACCTGTCTGGGCTTCAGTTTCTTTATTGATATAATGAAGAGATGAAATAGACTTTGAGGGCTTCTCTGGGGATTGGTATGTTGGGGTAGTAGCCTCACATTATAGTAATTGTTCATAGGAGACATAATGACTAAATCTCAGACCTACCTATGAGTTACTTAGTCTGGAAAGGGATAGAGGAGGCAGACAGTGAAAAGACGGTTGTAATCCACTATTAGTGATGTGAGACAGACAAGTGCCTATTACTGTGGAAACACAAGGAAAGGCACCTCTCCAGTGAGAGGAGGTATCCTGCAGGGCCCGTTGGAGTTAGCCTTGAAAGCACAATCTATGCTGAGGAGGCAGCAGCCTATGGAAACTGGGTGTCGAGACAGCATCATCTGTTTGTAGGCCTGCAATTAGTTCAGTATGGCCAGAAAATGGAATTTGAGGTGAAGAGTTTGTTGAGAGATGAGACTAGGGGAAAAAGCCAGTAGAGTCATATGCTATGCTAAGGAATTTGGATTTTAACATAAGGGTAGTGGGAAGCTATTGAAGGGTTTTAAATGGGGAAATAACATGGAGAGCTTGGCATTTTAGAAAGGTTACTCTTGGATATAGCATGGAGAATGGACGTGGTGTGGGACAGACAGGACTGAAAGCAAAGAGATCAATTAAGAGGCTGTTGCAGTAAATCAAGCGGGAGACAGCAGTGGCGTGAACTTAGGTAATGGCAGTAGAGATAGACAGAAGAGAGATAACTGGAGAATCTGTAGGCAGGACAGTTTGCTGGTTTTCCTTACTTTAACTTAAGTTGCAGCTGTGAACAAGTCAACTGCCACTAGTTCTTTAGACCCAAGTTCTGTTACCTGCATCACACTCATGCCAGAGTTGTTTCATTGTTGCTTGGTTCTGAGGGAACATTTTGAGTTTGGGGGCCAAGGTTTTAGAAGCAATTGCTCTAAGAGCAAATAAGTTTAATCTTGGCTATGGCAACCCACACTGGATTCACTCATCCCTTTTGTGCTTGTTTCACCTCTGTGTGCCAAATGACTTAGCGTGGCAACAAAAGGAACTGTGTGGTTGGTCTCATTGGTAGTGCTGTCTCTGCCTCATCATCCTTCTGCCTTTGCTTCCAGTAAGTAGCCCATGCAAAGAAACTGTAAATTCCTTGGGCACTGAGCAAGGTTCTTAAGGTTTGGGGTGAGACATTAGCACTCAGCCTGTAGAAGCTCGACCTCCTCTGGACCATGGAGGGCAAAGTTTAGATTTAGTTTACACTGGCTTTAACTGAATTGTTTGATACAGGGAACATGAACATAATGATATAGATTTTTCTTGTCCATAAGAAGGTTAAGAAAAATAGTTTTGTGGCAGGAACAGAACTAGTTTTTCATTGGTTGAGGAAGGTTAGTCAAGAGGCATTTACCATATTCTTCCAAGGACATTAACAAAAAAGAAAGATGGTTTAAAATTAAGTAGGGTAAAGAAAAATTCCTGCTTTCCCAGACCTGCTCATTCATATTTTCTTCGTGTATGTGAAATATAGCATGTATACAGAAGAAAACATAAAACAGGCAGAATAATTATGAACTGAACACCCATGTAATCGCCGTCCATGTGAAGACAGAGAATACCGTGAGCACCCTGGAAGCTGCTTCATCTCTTCCCAGTCACAGCTCTCCCACCCTCCCCAAGTAACCACTGTTTCGACATTTGTGATAATCATTCCCTTTATAATTTTACATCCCAAATAATATAATTAAGTTTTACGTGTTGTTTTAACTCATGTAAATGAAATAGTAATTCAGTATTATGAGTAGCTATAAGTGACTTTACTTTCTTTGTATAATTGTTTTCCATTGTACCAATATGCCAGTTTATTTGTCCATTCTATTCTTGGTGGCTATTTGGATTATTCTCTGTTTTAGATGTTACAGTGTTACTCTGAACACTGTTGTTACACATATTCTGCTCTATACGTGCATGTTTCAGCAGGGTGGATACATAGAAACTGGTGTGTTGAGTTGCAGTGCATGTGCATATTTAACTTGATCAGATGGTGCTATACTGTTTTCTAAAGTGGCCATAGCAGTTTACCACCAAAAGTACGTGAGAGCTCCTGGTGCTCTACAACTAGACAGACATGAAAGTTTTTGACAGTCTTAAGAGTACAAAATGATACCTCACTGTGGTTTTAATGTGTATTTCCTTGTTTCTTAATGAAGTCGAGTGCCTTTCATAAGTTTATTGGTCATCAGATTTAGAATCTGTTCAGTTCTTCATCTTTTTTTTTTTTTAAGACTCATGTGTTGGTGACCTTAAAACTCTTCTTCTCCCTTACCTAAGGGAGTGTACTTGGCAGAAATCATTCACTTGTGGAAAGTAGCTTAGGTCCTTTCAACTTATTTTCTCTTCCTTTTTACCTCCAACCCATCTGGTGTTTGGGAGGCTTCCTGGCATTTCACTGATCTTTCGTCTCCCTCCTTTTTCCTGTTTCTTAGACTCTGAAGCGGCTCATGGCAGATGAGGTAAGAAAATTTCGTTTGGCATGTGCATGTTCTAGCTTATTTCCTATACTATAATTTTTACCAGTTCCCATAACTTTGCCTTTCTGCATCTTGTAATGATGATATGGGTTATATTCTCAACATCTCAAGGCCTTTTCCTAACTCTGTTGTGTTTGGCCCATTGCATGCATTTCCCTGCACATTCATTAGCTTCCAAAGTTGGGCATGCTCTTTAAAGTCCAAGCTGACTTGCAGTCTGGATGCCACTCATGACTTGATGCCCCACAATGCTTGCAGATAGTTACTGTTATTTTCAAAGATAAGCTGCAGCTTATTAGTGGCTCTTTTTGAGCATCTGTACTTGAGATTTGAGGAATGGTTCATTAGCATTTGTTTGGCAGAGAGATGACATATAAACCCCTGAAGAACTTTGTATTCTTTGTTAACTAGAGGTCATGCAAAGGGGACTTTAAAGAATATGTATTGAACTTTTGCTTTCTACATAGCACAAGTGCTGTGGAGAGTACAAAATAAAGGAATAGTTCCTGGTTTTAAGGCATTTACTTGTTTATGTGCCTTATAGCTATTAAAATCTGTGGTCATATTCACCTCTTAAAGGGAGGGATCCTCTGGGGTCCTGGCCACATTTATTAATGGGTAGCTAGAGGGAAGCAAAGGGCATTTTATTGCTCTATCTCTGCACATGCGATACTTTCAGTTCTGTGCTGCTACAGGGCTTAGAAATGGCAGGGGAGATCAAGAACAAAGTTTCCTCTTTTTAGGGAGGTTTGAAATCTTAATGCTTCAGTCCTCTTATCTTTGGATGTAGATGAGAGTACAGAGTCAGTTTGCTAATTTAGATATGAGGAAGACTGATTTATTCTTGTCATGTCAGAAGAGTCTTCAACTGCTCATGAGCCAGAGGAAACCTGCGTATGTAAGAGGGCAAAGGGTTGGCTATTTGATGTGTGATTTCTTGTGTAAATGAAAATGGATCACTGCTAATACTTCTTTCTCTTACTCAGCTGGAGAGATTCACCAGCATGAGAATTAAGAAGGAGAAGGAAAAGCCCAATTCTGCTCATAGAAATTCTTCTGCATCATATGGGGATGATCCCACAGCACAGTCATTGCAAGATGTTTCAGATGAACAAGTTCTAGTTCTCTTTGAACAGATGCTGGTGAGTTTTCCAACTCAGAAATGTTCCTTCTTCCTGAAAATGCATTTATGGGCATGGTAGGCTCTTTTTTGTCCCAGTCCCCCTTAACTAGCCCTTTGTTACAACGAATTCCAGGCTTACTGTGGAACTTTTTAAGTATCAATCCCATAATCCCATAATCCCATAATTAGGGACTAAATATACAAATACCAGTCAGTAAGATTGGAATCTATGAGTTAGGCATGGAAACATCTGATCTCTGACCGTCTTGTTAATGTCCTTCTGCCCAGCAATACCTTAGCCACAAAGACACTGGGCGAGTAGACCAATTCACGGGGTAGTATGGAGACCACCTTTGGGTTAAGCCAGAGTAGATAAAATATTGAAACATTGACAACAAACTATGCAAACAAGAAACTGAGGAATGGAACATCATTTGCCCAAGGTCCTCTAAATTATTTAGTGGCAAATCTGTAAAGCGAATGCATAGAATTGCTAGAAGACCTTTGAAAATTGTGTCTGAGGTCAGTTAAGTAATGAAGTATATGTGGATGTGACTTACTTTACTGTCCTCAGTGAGGAACACTGAGTGAGGAGGACATTCAGTGGGTGTGTCCACTAGTGATAAGTCTTGGAAAGTTTTAAGTATGTGCTTCTAAGTTTTCGTAAGACCTGTATATTGCATGGATATATGATCTCAGACTCAAATAGAGACTAGTGGAGGCCTAATTTAATTAAAAGCATAGGCTTAAAATCCTTAGTACAGGGCCTAGTACATGGTAAACACTCAACTGGTACTACTACCGTTATTTTTCCCTGAATCTTTCAATTTGTTTCTTAATATTCCAAGTATATTAAGAATCTTAAGAGTATGGTCCATCGCCAGGTACTATGGCTCACGCCTGTAATCCTAGCACTCTGGGAGGCTGAGGTGGGAGGATCACTTGAGGCCAGGAGTTCACGACCAGCCTGGGCAATAGTGAGACCCCATCTCTACAAAAAATAGAAAAATTAGCTGGGTGTGGTGGTGCATGCCTGTAGTCCCAGCTACTGGGGAGGCTGAGGCAGGAGGATCACTGGAGCCCAGAAATTCAAGTCCGCAGTGAGCTATGACTGTGCCACTGCACTCCAGCCTGGGTGACAGAGCAAGACCCTGTATCTAAAAATAAAAAAAAAAAATAAGCATTTTAAGTGCTCAGCTCTTCACTAAGTGTACTAAATATTAGACACTAAAAACTTGTGAGGAATTTGAGTTAATTTTGTTTTTTTTCTCTTCTTTTCTCCATCTACTAGC
>NW_012147908.1:3136505-3137754 GCF_000956105.1 Propithecus coquereli
TAAGACCTGTATATTGCATGGATATATGATCTCAGACTCAAATAGAGACTAGTGGAGGCCTAATTTAATTAAAAGCATAGGCTTAAAATCCTTAGCACAGGGCCTAGTACATGGTAAACACTCAACTGGTACTACTACTGTTATTTTTCCCTGAATCTTTCAATTTGTTTCTTAATATTCCAAGTATATTAAGAATCTTAAGAGTATGGTCCATCGCCAGGTACTGTGGCTCACGCCTGTAATCCTAGCACTCTGGGAGGCTGAGGTGGGAGGATCACTTGAGGCCAGGAGTTCACGACCACCCTGGGCAATAGTGAGACCCCATCTCTACAAAAAATAGAAAAATTAGCTGGGTGTGGTGGTGCATGCCTGTAGTCCCAGCTACTGGGGAGGCCGAGGCAGGAGGATCACTGGAGCCCAGAAATTCGAGTCCGCAGTGAGCTATGACTGTGCCACTGCACTCCAGCCTGGGTGACAGAGCAAGACCCTGTATCTAAAAAAAAAAAAAAAAAAAAAAAGCATTTTAAGTGCTCAACTCTTCACTAAGTGTACTAAATATTAGACACTAAAAACTTGTGAGGAATTTGAGTTAATTTTGTTTTTTTTCTCTTCTTTTCTCCATCTACTAGCTGGATATGAACCTGAATGAGGAAAAGCAGCAACCTTTGAGGGAAAAGGACATCATCATCAAGAGGGAGATGGTGTCCCAGTACTTGCACACTTCCAAGGCTGTGAGTCCTGGGGCAGGTACCCATGACCTGGGAGACTGTGCCCTCATCTTTGACCTGTTTTGCCCATTTTATGTAACATTTTATGTCTACATCAGTTCTATTCGTTCCATTATATAAGCCTACTCATTGTTTGCTCTCTTATTTGAGTTACCATTCTTACCGACTTTGTTGCCTGATTAAATCTTCATGAAGTATGTATGGGGAGTGGCATAGGCAATTCTGAGTCTTATGTAGTTTAGTGGTATGTATGATGGGTGTCTGCCCTGATGTTATTTAAACTGAATTAACTCATATTAGTCCCCAATTTATGACTGAGTCCAGTGTTTACTAATCTCTTTATCCTGTCAAGGGCATGAGCCAAAAGGAGAGCTCCAAGTCTGCCATGATGTACATTCAGGAGTTGAGGTCAGGCTTGCGGGATGTGCATCTGCTCAGCTGCCTGGAGTCCCTTCGTGTGTCTCTCAACAACAACCCTGTCAGGTGAGCATTCGGGAGAGGTAACAAGAGTAGGAGCCCGC
>NW_012147908.1:3138764-3207180 GCF_000956105.1 Propithecus coquereli
TTCTGGGGATACCTTGGACTGTCTCAGTCTACCTTGAAGCCAGCCTGAAGCAAAGTACTGCTGGAATCTTTCTAAAATAAAATAATATAGCGCCTGCAGCTCCTGTGTTTACCTTCTCAGACTTGAAACCTTTGAAGTAGCACGGCAAGCAGTAATAAATGGGATATATCCTGATAGAATTTAGCACTTAGGAGCCTATAGGGAGTTAAAGGGAAGGTTTTAACATAATACTAAATTCTTGGATTACAAGAGGATTAGCCAAAGTTCTTTGATGGTGGGGATTGCTCTTCAGCTACCTATTTTGTCAGTGTTCTGAGCCAAGTACTGTATGCTAGAATTTACTCAGCTACTAGCTGGGGATATTCCTGAGAACTTTATTTGCAAGATTGAAAAGTCAAATGGGAAAGGGGTATAGAATACCCCTCCTACCAATAATATTGACTTATTATGTCTTCTACATATAGAAGCTATGATAGCCGGAACAAGCATGAGATCATTCGCTGCTTGAAAGCTTTTATGAACAACAAGGTGAGATTTTTTTCCATTCTCACCCCAAACCCTATCCGGACCCCCATTCTTTCTTTTCTATGACAAACCCAAAAAAGGAACTAGGAATATGAGGTTTAAGACTTCTAGCTTTCCCTTTTAATATAATAACTGTACGTGTACATGCTTCTATGTACATTTTTTCCTAGTTCTAACTTTTGTTTCAGGAGTAGCTCCATTTTCTTCCTCTTTCTTTACTACTATCTTTTGTTAATTCTTGAATTTCGTGACCTGTAGTTACTGTTTTTGGAAGATTTGCTTTATTCCCTGGTTATTTATTTGTTGTTTTCCTTCCAGACTGTTTCTACTTTAGAATCTTTTTGTCTTCTTTTTTGTTTGTTTAGTAGTTAAACCCAGAGAGCCTACAATTATTTGCACCTGAGCACAAATCTGTCTTTCTCACTGTTTGTTATAGTTAACTTATTCCATTGGATTGGAAGGGAGAGTATTAAAAAGAAACACAGAAATCAAAGGTTTTTGTTTTTGGAAGACATGGAATTCTGTTGTCTCCTGGAAAATTATTTTGCTATACTCATCTCTGTTTACCTATGTTGGGAAAAGTATTCTACCCCTATATTATTAATAGTTCACTAGAGTGCCATAAACTGGGTGTCTTAACAGAAATTGTCTCATAGTTCTGGAGGCTAGAAGTTCAACATCAGGGTGTCAGCAGGCTTGGTTCCTTTTGAAGGCTGTATGGGAGAATATACTGCATGCCCTTCTCCTAGTTTCTGGTAGATTGCTGGCAATCTTTGGCATTTCTCGGCTTGTAGATGCATCCTCCTGATCTCTGCCTATGGGGTTTTCCTTGTGTGTGTGTCTGTATCCAAATTTCCTCTTTTTGTAAGGACACTAGTCCTATTGGATTAGGGGCCTACCTTACTCTAGTATGACTTCATTGTAGTTTAATTAATGACATCTGCAACAACTATATTTCCAAATAGGATTACATTCTAAGGTACTGGGGGTTAGGACTTCAACATATGAATTTGGTGAGGACACCATTCAACCCATAATAGCCCCTAAACTTGTCCCCACTTAGATGCTGTCATCTTTAAGCTTCCTTTCTCTGTTCTTGTCCTACCAGTTTGGAATCAAGACCATGTTGGAGACAGAAGAAGGAATCCTGCTGCTGGTCAGAGCCATGGATCCTGCTGTTCCCAGCATGATGATTGATGCAGCTAAGCTGCTGTCTGCTCTTTGTATCCTACCACAGCCAGAGGACATGTATGTGCCTGGGATTATTTTCCTTCTACATTCTCATTTTTACCATCTTGTCTTAGTCTAGAGGAAAATTGAGTTGCTTGTGTGTCCTCTTGCTCTTAAATACTAGGTGGAATCATATTTCTTCCCAGAAGTGAACACTGAGAGTCTTAATATTTAAGAACAATTCCTAAGTGATGGGGGCTATCCTCAGTGTACCACTGGTTATCAGAGGTGTAGCAGGATGTCACCTACATCTCCATTAATGTCTGTATTGTCAGCTGGGCATGGTGGTGCCCGCCTGTAGTCCTAGCTACTAGGGAGGCTGAGGCAGGAGGATCTCTCAAGCCTAGGAGTTTGAAGTTGCAGTGAGCTATGATGATGCCACTGCATTTTAGCCTGGGCGACAGAGTGAGACTGTCTCAAAAAAAAAAAAAGTATGTATAATCTAGAACAAGGATTTCTTTTTACTGTTTTTTTTTTTTTTTTTAAATGCAGAAGTGACACAATGTTTTTTTGGAAATTCAAGCAATATAGAATTATATAACGTAGAATTTAACAGCTTCATCCCTTGCCAGATCCTATTCAGCGGAGATAACCACTGTTAATGGCTTGGTATAGTCTCATAAATTTCTTTCTAAGCACAGGCAAACATATTGCATTTCCTTGATTCTAAGACATTTTCTGCTATCCCAGAAGATAGTATCTTAGAGCTGAGGGATGGTGCCTTATGCTTATAAAGCCAACTGCACATATAGGATAGATGTTTATTTTTGCATAGGTATTTCATTTAACAAAAGCTAAGTCATGCCATGCATTCTTTTCAACTTGTTTCTTTTTATAATATTTAACAGTAAATCTTGGACATCCTTCTATGTCAGTACTTACGGATCTACCTTATTATCTTTAGTGGCTATTTAGTGTTCCATATGTATGTATGTCCCATAATTTAATAATTCCCCCATTTTTTTTTTTTTAGCAGATTCCTTCCCCTGTTCTAGGTGATAAAAAGAACTTTTATTGTTACAAATTATACTATAATGAACATCCTTGTACATATATTCTTTCACATTTATACATATATGTTAGATAGATTTCTAGAAGTAGGCCATATGTTACATACATTAGAAATTGATTAGTACTATAAAATGCCCCTCCAAAAGTTGTACCAATTTATACTTCATGGAACAGGCATCTTAATTTGGAAAGGAGTCTATGGATGGGTTTTAGGGAGTGCATTTCTCTGAAGATATGGTTCTTAGCTTTTGACAGATTCTGGCCCCTGCTCTAGGATTGGTAAGAAGAATAATGTGAGAAATCTGGAGGATTAATAATGTCCTATTTCCTAACTGGTCTGTGCCCCTGCGTGATCTACCCTTTATGCATGTCTGTGTCAAAGCACCTAGGCAGTTCTCTCCCTTTCCTTTCCTTGGGCAGGAATGAAAGGGTTTTGGAGGCGATGACAGAAAGAGCTGAGATGGATGAGGTGGAACGTTTCCAGCCACTGTTGGATGGATTAAAAAGTGGGACTTCCATTGCACTCAAGGCATGTATATCCCCTGAAACTGAGCCCAAGCACAGAATTCAAGAAGGAAAGTCTTTAGTCAAAGTTCCTTTGACCTTTTAATTAGAACACATGGAGTGGCTCCCAACTATGTGTTTTATATTTCAGAATTTGTTCTGAAGGGGAAATGATTCACTTTCTCTCTAAGAAGACAAAGAACAGTTTTCCTCATTATGAGATGGAAAAAAGACATGATATCTTACAAGCTAGGAAAACCAAGGCTTACAATAACAAAGCTTACTGTCAAATCCTTGGAATCATTTAGAGTTCTGAGTTCTCTGGACCTATACTCCAACTAGATCTCATTGCTCTAGTAGAAAAGTCATTTTTAGAGTTTTTGTACAGTACCTTTCAGGTTATATTTGGGGACTCAGAATGCATGTAAAGAAAATGCAATATTGAGCTCCAGGAGTTTGCATTGACATAGCTGCTGAATTTTCTTATTTTAGGTGGGATGCCTACAGCTGATCAATGCTCTCATCACTCCAGCTGAAGAACTTGACTTCCGAGTTCACATCCGAAGTGAACTGATGCGCTTGGGGCTACATCAGGTGTTGCAGGTAAAATATTACACTTTATCAGAAAGGCAGGGTTGATTCTGCTCTTATAGCCCCTCTTATCCCTGGCATAACTCTGGTTTTCAACTTAAAAACCAGGTTTGAAAGGCCTGGGTTTCTAGCCCCATAAAATACTTTTGGGTTCCCTAACTTCTACTTTTGTCATTGACAGGACCTTCGAGAGATTGAAAATGAAGATATGAGAGTGCAACTAACTGTATTTGATGAACAAGGGGAAGAAGATTCGTATGACCTGAAGGGAAGGCTGGATGACATTCGCATGGAGATGGAATATCCTTTTACTGACTGGGTTCAAGACAGATAAGACATTCATTGCATTCAGTTGCAGATCCCTGTATGAAATGGTTGGGGAATGATGACTTAGAACAGGGAAGCAGGCTTATGTATTTTCTCGGTAAATAAGGCAGGTGTCCTTTTATTGCTGGTGGCTTTGTTTACTTCAGCATGGGAAGTCAGTAAAGGTGACCTGAGAGTTATTCAGCATGGAAGCAGCCATCAGTATCAGAGTAAACTTCCTATACCGTGATAGCCTAGTTTTCTGAAATGTAGAGCTGGTTTTCAGAGATGTTTGCACTGACAGAGGGAGTAATTTGATTACCTCTTAATATTTGCCACCATTGACTTTGAGGCAGTTGTCTTTTAGTTTCTGTCTACTGCCTGATCTTCAAGCCAAGTACTGGGAATCCTGTCTCTGCGTATAGTACTAATCAACTCACTGGTCCCTCAGCAAAAGGCAGTTGTATAGAGCTTAAAGTTTCTGGCGATATATACAGGAGGAACAGCCGTTAGAGTGGAAGTGGTGCCTTGCTACTTTTCCCTAGTTTCTCCAAGAGTTGAGCAAGGCACCTGTCAAACATAATTTCTAAACTTTTGCTTTCCTTAGCCTGTTCCCCTTTTCCACTGACTTTAGTGAAGTCTTCCAGATTCTCTTAAACACAGTGAAAGATTCAAAGGCAGAGCCACACTTCCTGTCTATCCTGCAGCACCTCCTGTTGGTACGAAATGACTATGAGGCCAGGTAAGATGGCGTGCGTGTGCAAAGTTCTGAATTTGAGCCTAACTGGAGAAAGCAAAATCCTTAAATTCAAAGATTGTTCTGTAAAGGGAAAAAGAAAAGACAAAGAACCAGGATTGGTCATTAGTCACAGATACAAGGGAGGTTGTCAGTTAATTCAACTGAAAGGCATCCCTATGTAAGAGATGTATGAGGTGAAATGCCCTTCCATTTTTGGAGGGCAGTGGGTGGGTGCGGTGAAGATGATAGCAAAGGGAGGTGGCAACTTAAAATTCTTTCTGGTTGCCTGGAAGTAGAGATTTAGCAATAGTGGTATCCATCACACTTGATCAAGCTCCAATTTTTAGATGGGAAAGAATTGGCACTAGGACTCAGATGGCAAGAAGTTTTGATTATCTGAAACAGTAGGATAGCTGGTATGGAAGAAGGAGATTTCTTAGCATGGCGGTGATACTTCTGTTAACTTTACAAAAAGTTTTTTCCAGAACACTTATCCTCAAGTTTTTTAATTATCAAAGCAGTTAACTTTTTTTAGTCCTGAATACTTTTGAAAATTACATTTTTATTTTCCTTTGATAACCCCATTTTGTTCTCTCGTAGACCACAGTACTATAAGTTGATTGAAGAATGTATTTCCCAGATAGTTTTGCATAAGAATGGGGCCGACCCTGACTTCAAGTGCCGGCACCTTCGGATTGATATTGAGGGATTGATTGGTAAGCATACCCTTCTGTCTGGTTCCTTTGCTTCTGTCTTTCACTGAAAATTTCAGAGAAGATATCTTTCCAGTCCCCAGATTTTTCCATTTTAGTCCTTTCTTAGGTCATAACCAGTATCTTTGCTGGGAATATACAGGCCTTTAGTTTATTTCTACGTAAGTCAAAACTTACCCCTCCTCACATACCACCACCTTTTACAGGGATGTAACTCCTGCTGGTCCCAGAGTCAAAGGTATCACGCATAGGCATTCTTCATGCCACCCAGCATGTGGTAGCCTTATTATGTAGGTACTCAGAAATTATATGTTGAACTTAACTGAAAGTTTGATTTCTTTGTTTAGTGCAGAACATTAAGAAGGGTAATAAAAATAGGCAAAAGGACAAAAGATTGCTTTTTGATTATATTGAAGGGCTTAGGTATGAAAGAGGTAGATCAGTAGAATTGGGAGTTTTCCTTACTGACTCTTCTTTTCAGATCAAATGATTGACAAAACAAAGGTGGAGAAATCTGAAGCCAAAGCTACAGAGCTGGAAAAAAAGGTGTGTGTGAGGGCTCCAAAAAAAAAAAAAAAATTTAGGTTTATGTTTCTTTGAGGATTATTGTTTTCCTGACCTGTGAGACCATTTTTGTGTGTGGTATTTTGAAATCATTTAGCACCCAGCAGTGTAATTCCCAGAGGAAACCTTTCCTCTGGACATTGGAGAAGGTGATATGGGCGTGACCATGAGGAGCTAGGGGTGGGCTTGCACAATTCTTGAGTCACTAGGCAGGACAAGAAAGACAGATGATACTGTTGTATAATAGCGGTGGCACTCTCAGGTTTGTTTGGCATTTTAGCCTCTTATTCCAAGAACAATAGACACTGGAGTATATCTGAGTCTTCTTTTTCTCTTCAGTTGTTAAGGACGCCTATTGGTTATTTATTTATTTTTAAAAATTTTTTTTTTCTCTGAATTCACTTAATTTCCTGGGTATGAATTTCCAAGTCAAGGATTCCTATTGTTGTTAATAGGTTTTTGATCCTAGAGACTACTGGGATTATACTACCATGGCTGTCCTGGTTAAATATCTTTAAAATCTTAGGTTTTTTCTTTTCTTTCTTTCTTTTTTTAAACTATAAGAGTAGGAAGACTATTAAAATAACCCCAATCCCCTTTCCTTTAACCTTGACTTTAAGGTGAAAATCATGGTGCTTTTGCCCCCGCGGCATTGCCTGTGGTGTGGGTCAGTGAGCTCTATAGATCAACTATTGGCATAAAATAGTAAATTGTGAGGAATAAACTTGTGCTTCTTACTGAGATGGAGAGCTTGCTGGGAGCCTGATTCCTTCCTCCTTTAGCTGGACTCAGAGTTAACAGCCCGACATGAGCTACAGGTGGAAATGAAAAAGATGGAAAATGACTTTGAGCAGAAGCTTCAGGATATTCAGGGAGAAAAAGATGCATTGGATTCTGAAAAGCAACAAATTGCCACAGAGAAACAGAACCTGGAAGCAGAGGTGTCCCAGCTCACAGGAGAGGTAATGCCTGGGCAGGGAGGGCAGATTGACCTATAACCTCAGGAAGTGCATACCTTGGAATAGGGGTCAGTCATCTCACTCCTAGGTAGGGTTCAGCTACTACTAGGTGATCTAATTAGATGGTGCATATTTTTAAAATCATATACTGGTTATTTTTGGGCATAATACATAAAACAGAAAATTTGGAAAATACAGAAAAACATTAAGAATACAATGAGTTGCTCACAGTCCCACCCAGAAATAAAGGTAATAAGTCTTCTAATGTAGGTGTGAAAACTAAGCTGTTTACATATTGTATAATTTTCTGTTATCTTCATCACACTGCACAGATTTATCCTTACTCTCCGTGGTGATAAATATTTAAATGGTCTGTGTTATCTGATAATTTGGCCACTTACCTGGTTATATAATGACCTGCATAGTGCCTCTGTTAGTTATATAACTAGAACATTTGATTTACTTGACCCTTACATCTTCTAATCAAAGGGAGAGTTTAAGGTAAAGGTTGAAGTTGTGTTTTTAATACAAAGCATGCTTCACGTTCTTAAACATGAAGACCTGAATTCTAGTTTTGGCTCTGCTGCTAAATAGCAGCGTGACTTTAGGTAAATCATGCGATCTGTCTTGCTCCTCTCAGTCCCTCCATGTGTAAAATGAGAAGTTTTGATCAAGTAAGTTTCTTCCAGCCCTTGTCGTAGTCCCTGCAGTGGGATGAGAAATACTCATATTGATATTGTTTCTGTAGGTTGCCAAGCTGTCAAAGGAACTGGAAGATGCCAAGAAAGAAGTGGCTTCTCTCTCCGCTGCAGTTGTTGCTGTAGCTCCTTCTGTTCCTAATAGTGCTACTGTTCCCCCTGCCCCTCCTTCACCTGGTGACTCCAGCACTGTTATTCCACCACCATCCCCACCTCCTCTTGGTAGAGATAGTACCATTCCTCCTCCACCACCTCCCCCTCCTTTGCCTGGAGGTGCTGCCATCTCTCCACCCCGTGGAGCTACTGCCATCCCTCCACCCCCTCCTTTGCCTGGAGCTACTGCCATCCCTCCACCCCCTCCTTTGCCTGGAGCTACTGCCATCCCTCCACCTCCCCCTTTGCCTGGGAATGCTGGCATACCCCCACCTCCCCCTTTGCCTGGGAGTACTGGAATCCCTCCACCTCCTCCTCCCTTGCCTGGAGGACCAGGAATGCCACCTCTACCTCCCCCTCTTCCTGGTGGTCCTGGAATCCCTCCACCACCTCCATTTCCTGGAGGTCCTGGCATTCCTCCACCTCCCCTCTTTGGATTTGGAGTTCCCGCAGCCCCAGTTCTACCATTTGGATTAACCCCCAAAAAGCTTTATAAGCCAGAGGTGCAGCTCCGGAGGCCAAACTGGTCCAAGGTAAGACTTTCTGTCCATCTCTTCGTCTGTAGATATTAAGAAACCACTTCAGTTTCCTACTTTGTATTTTGTGCTTGGGTGGGCCTCCCTTATGGCGTGCCTCTTTCTATTTTCAAGTTCCACTCATGCTTATATTTATTCAGCAGATATTAGACATCTCTTATATGCCAGACTTCACTGTGGAGAGTTCTGTAAACCCTATACTCTGAACTTATCCTAATTAAACTTATCCTTAAGTTAATATTTTTTGCTTTTTCTCTGAGGATATGAGTACCATGGTAACACAGAGTTTGATAATAGTCATTTCACCAATCTGCAAACTACTGATAATTGTGCTGATCCAAAAGTCTTAGATTTATGAACACACTCTCGTACTCCCATTCCCCAGGATGGGAGTTGAACAGGTCATGTTTGCATGGCACAGTATTGTTGCCATGATGTGTTTGAGATACCTATGATTCTGAGTCAGCCTTTTGCTTCCAGAAACCAAGTCAAAATAAAAAGCTTAGTGGTTTGTTCATAGCACTGAAGGTGACAGTTCTGTTAGAAGAAAAGGCCATTTTGCCCTGAATGCAAACAGCTGTCCTGAGCGTTACGGTCTTACACTCCTAGATACACACATGTATTTGTTCGCAAAATGAACAAATTTGGCACAGTTGCCCAAACTGATGGTGAAAATGTAATGTAGAGCAAGAGAAGATGTGAAATAAAGCCTTCATGCTTCTGAAGCTAGAGGATTTGGAGTTAGAAGGAGAATGAGTAGTGTCACTGAATCTAGTTGTTGAATAATCAACAATAAACAGACTGGAAGCCTCATCTCCTAATTCCACTACAGCTGTTCTCCGTGTCTCAGGTTAGTCTTATTCCAGTAAGACCTTGTTGATAACCAGCCAGCCACCCCTTCTGCATCTTCAGCAGTTTTCTAGGATGGAAAGTATAGGGCTCAGCTTAGTAAGTCTTAACACCTGCCTTTATTCACAGTTTGTGGCTGAGGACCTCTCCCAGGACTGCTTTTGGACAAAGGTGAAGGAGGACCGCTTTGAGAACAATGAACTTTTCGCCAAACTTACCCATACCTTCTCTGCCCAGACCAAGAGTGAGTACCTTCCTCTTTAATGCAAAGGTCCAATGTAGGGCTTAGAATATCCTTTCCGTAGGTTTCTCATTCCCTTCTCTTCTCTGGGTGAGGGTAGAAAGGGAATGTTGGGTGGAAGAGAGATGAATTTCCCCATTCAGAAGGGAAGATGTTTTTGTATTATGGAGTTACTGGGTTTGGGAAAGAGAACTGTTGTAAGTCAGTATTTTTTGTCAGTACAACTTGTTGGGGATGTGAGAAAGGTGACACAAGCTCACCTTATTGTGATTTTGGTGATACTCTTGGACAGACTCGGGCACTGCCTTAGGGTGCCATCTCCAGACCTGAGTACTTAATTAATAAGGGTTGGGTAGAGTCTTTGACAGGTTGGGTGGCTGAGCGACTGTCAACAATAACAAAGAAACATATGTGATTCCTTTTTTCTTCCATTTCTTCCCAATATCTGATGCTTTCTCCCTCCTGGCCCTCCGCTCCTGCAGCTTCCAAAGGTAAGAATACAAGAGAGCCTTTTAGTGTGATCTCTTGAATATTAGAGAAAAAGATGAAACGGATGTAAAGGGATTTCTCTTTAGAAAACTGAGACCAGAGAGTGAGGGTTGATTTCTCTTTTGCTAGTTTATTTTTCTGGAGTTCAAAAGGACCAGTAGCTGTGGTGTTAACTAATAGGGAAGAAAGTTATTTTAAGGTGAAGCTCCCATATACTTGTTCTTTCTTTGGAAAGTGAGGGACAACTTAAGTACCATTACCTTACAGTTCTGTTGTGTTTTATAATTTCCAAGGTACTTTAACGTATGTTACCCTATTTGACCTGCAAAGAAGCCTTACGAGACAGGTAGGGTATTATCTCTGTGGTAGCATATATAGCGTTAGCTAGCTTTTCCAAGATTATATAATCAGATCCAGGTATCTCGACTTCCGGTCTTTGTCTTCTATGTAAATTCTTGCTTTTCTTTTTACTTTCATGTTTTCTTTTATTTTAGAAGAGCTGATCTCCTTTGCCCTCTTTTCTTCACTTCCTAATTCTTGTGGTTTTATGCTGCCTTGTGATAGTGCACTTGTAGTTATTTCCCCTGAAAGCGATAGTATTTAAAAGATCTTGCGTATAATGACCATTATAGCCTAATGATTTTGTATTAATGCTTTCTTCCAGCACTTTTGTTTATTTAGAGCTTTATTATTACCCTAGTGGTGAAAATTAAGTGCAACTTCGGAGCATTTCCTCTCCACACCTACACGCAAAGACAATTATTTTTTTCCTTAAGTGATCTGGTAAAACCAGGGTGCACTTTGTTCTAATAAGGCACCTGATAGATTGCTAGGTGCCTTTGGTGGCCCCTAGTTACATGTGTGTTTGTGTCTAGGAGTGTGAAATATAATGCTCAGGCCTATCTTACTGCCCTGTCATTCGGGGTAAAATGGCCTTTTCCTCTAAGAGAACTGTCACCTTCCATGCTAAAGTCCAGCCTAGGGAATTACTTCCGCTCTCTTAGGTAAAAAAATACTATGATGGTGACCACTTATACTACTCTAGTATATTAGTAAAGACTAGTTGACAATGAAAGTTAAAATCAAGTGATTTTCTAATCACAGACTCTGTCCCTATGTTGGCTTCTGGCGTAAGTTTCTTTCTTGGGTCTGGTCTCTGTGCTCTGAGTTCCATTGCAAATGTATAGTGACTGGACCCTTCTTCACCATCACTCCCCTTTCTGCCCCCATCCTTTTATCCTCTGCATTTGTATTATGTTGGGTTTTCGGCAGTTTAGTGGTCTTCCTTGGCATTATAGGCCCATTATGAATTGTTATATGGTAGCATTTCAAAAATACAATTGGTACTCCCCTTTCTTATAACATACCAAAACACTTTAGTGAAAAGGCTTTTGGCTTTTTAGTTAGAGTTTAGTTTTTTGTCAGGTAAGGAATTTCAAGCTCTCAAAACTTCGGAAGTAAGCACTCAGAGGACCCAGATCTCCTCAGTATGATGCAAGGTTTACTTTGCTTCCAGTGCTTTAAACGTCTCTAGTACAGTAGTTCAGAAAAAGACCTTCATCCTTACTCCTTTTTAAAAATAGTTCTTGAATACTGAATTGAACATTGAATCAGCTCAATTTGAATACGGAAACCAGTGTCAGTTACCGAGTCTCTCATTCATAGTCTTAATATTGATGATATAATTAAATGATAAATAACTCCTCATTACCACTCTGTAAATATTCCATCTTCCAGGTGAAGTAGAAACATGGGTTATATAACTTTTTCAAGGCTGTGTAGTAAGTGCCAGAGCCAGGGTTCAAACTCTAGACTATAACTTCAAAGTTCTTGCTCTAGCCCTCTGCATCCCAGAAGTGAATATATTAATATATACTTGCCCTAGAGCCTCTGAAAGCTTAGATCCAGACAAAAGTTACAAGAAGGGGATATACTGGCTTCAGCAACCACTTCATTCAGGCACAGATGTCCTTAAATTGGCAGTGACTCTGAGTACAAAAAAGGGAACAATATTAAATTAGAGAAAGTAAGTGAGATACTAGATATTTAGGATTATAAAAGAGAAGGCATGTTCTGATTATGGTATGTTCAACTCCAGGAAAACTGATCCAGTTGGAGAAATAAGACATGCTTATCTAGCACAGAAGAGGTGCTGCTTAGATGATTTCAGCCCAGTGCTTGCCAGTGTTGATGAGGAAGTTATTTGGACACTAGTTTTTCATCATATTGCATTATTTCCTATCTTGCTTGCTAAACACAACTCCCTGCTATTTGTCAAACATGCCTATATCCCCCTTATGTTTTATTGTTACCTAAAACCTTCCGTGTATCTACTAGCTTCTCCAAGAACGGGCATTGAAGAAAACACCTGCCTCCCTCTGCACGTCTACATCCTACAGCAGAGGTCTCTAGCCACTGCTTCATTAAGGTTCAAGAATATGTGTTTCTTTTTACGAGGAGAAGAGCAAAGAGACAGGAACTGGTCCTAAAACTTATACTACAGGTTCTCCTATACGTTATTTCTCTCTTAAGAATTAGTCTCTTGTTTTTTTCTGAATTCTTTATTTCCCGTAAATCAGGGATTTACTTATTCAGTTTATTCCTTGCCAGGGAGTATTTTTTTTTTTTTTTTTTTTGAGACAGAGGCTAGAGTGAGTGCCATGGTGTCAGCCTAGCTCACAGCAACCTCAAACTCCTGGGCTTAAGTGATCCTTCTGCCTCAGCCTCCCAAGTAGCTGGGACTACAGGCATGCGCCACCATGCCCGGCTAATTTTTTCTATATATTTTTAGTTGGCCAATTAATTTCTTTCTATTTTTAGTAGAGACGGAGTCTCGCTCTTGCTCAGGCTGGTCTCAAACTCCTGAGCTCAAACAATCTGCCCACCGCGGCCTCCCAGAGTGCTAGAATTACAGGAGTGGGCCACCGTGCCCGGCCCCAGGGAGTATTTTGAATTTAGATTTGATAGGCAGTGCCCTAAAACTTCTGGTCCTTTTTCACATTCTCATTTTCCTCATGGTGATCAGTAAGGAGTCTTTTATCATGGACTCTTTGTTGACACTGCTTTTGAATTCCTTGGAAACATGTCCAATAATTAAATTTCTTTTGTTAATCTTCTCCAGGGTAGCATTTTCATTACTGTATTGACCTCAGGCATACATCATTTATATGTATAGGATAACCAGTTTTTCATTCTACATTCCTTCCAACTCTTACTCTTTTGTAGATCACATGATCCCATTAAAAATATCACCTCTTGAACCATAGCATGGTCAGTGATAACTGACGTCCTAAATTCAGTGGCTTTGCTTCTTAGGTTTATTTCTTCCTTCCAAAAATCTTTTGGACTCATAAGATCCTAAAGGTAATCATCCTTGGTAGGTGTACAATGGACAATATGGAGCATTAGCCTGTTAAAGTATGAGGTACCTTATGGGAGCGTCAGAACAGTGCTCCAAGTATTTCATGGTGGTAATTTAGGAAGAACTCTGGCTGAAAAGTAAGATCTTAATCAAGAGTTGAGAATTTCATAAAAAAACAAAAACACCCAACAGTATTCTAGTTAGGATTAAACTTGTGTGGGTCCAGTCCTGTTGTCCCAGAAGTCATACCTGTCTATGTACTGCTTTTACATAACTTCCTTGGTTCAGGCTTTAGGCTTCAGCAGGAGCTCATGGTGGGGAGCAATTCCCTCTTTGCCAAAAGGGATCTAAGGGTCTTTTTCCATTTCCCTGTGATCCTCTTCTGTCTGCTGGGTGGCACTCACCCACTTGGATCTTTATTAATGAATCTTTATAGGTTTTGCAGCTTTAACCTTTGAAAACAAGATTTCGTAAGAGCTCAACCATGCACCGCCTTTTTTGTCTTTCGCTCTTGGCAGAAAGATTTCTGTTTCATCAGTTCTTTACTCCTCTCAACATAGGATTAGGAGCAGAGGTACTATTCAAGTGAACATTTTGTTGGGATTGTTGTCTTTTAAGTACTATTAATAGCTTCTCTTGGGTTTTGAATAGGGTTAGACTGTTAGCACAAAGCAATTGGGAAGCTCTGTAATATCAAAGCTTTGTGATTTAAAAACATAATCTACCCCTATCACCTGGGGTTGTGAGGAGTGCTACACATGGAAAAAGTACCACACCTCTTCCAGGTTGTCATCTCCCTGTCACCGGTGGTATAAAAAACCTAAATCACCCCCTCATGTACTCCTCTGCACCCAAACCTTGCCATCACTGTTTGCTTAGAATCCAGTGGATCTTATATGCCACTTATCTTGGTTTATGTCTCTCACCACAAGTCTCCCTTAATCTCCCATACTCTAATTGCCATGAGATTCTGTGTAGTTCCTATTCTGTCTCCTCCCATCCCACCTAAGCTCCTGAAACTGGTCCACTGTGCCGTCTGTCATTCATGGTTCATTACTAGCAAAATCTCCTTCACTTATCATCAGCTTCACTTTGCTCTAATAGAAACCTGGTTTTCCCTCAACGCTGCTTTCCCTTTTGCTCTCTCACATGTTTGTTTTTCTTTACTCTCATAAACCTTACCCCAGTGGGCCTAGAAATGGGGTAGATGTCCTCTTTGTTCTTCATTGCTACTTTCAGATCATTCTACTTTTCTCTTTCCTAAAAACCATCAATTCCAAATCTCATGACTTCAAGTTATGTTATTGTGTTTCTCTCTGTGTTGTCATCTGCTAACACCCCAGTTACTTCTCATTTCTCAGCCAGTTTAGCTCCTGGTTCATGGGCCACTGTCTGCAATACTCTAATACTACCTCTGACTTAATTCTTAGGAATTTCTGTACAAACAGGTCACGATCCTACCAATATCCTGGCTTCTCAATTCCTTGAATTCTTCTCTTGATCTTGTCCTCTATCCTATGTCACCTGTTCCCCTCTATGGTCATTACGAATAACTGCAGCCCTTTTCACCATCTCAATTTCATACCACCCATATCCTTTCTTTTTACCGCACTCTCAATAGTATCCTGACCCCAACAATCCTCCGGCCCCACTGGGACCTCCAATCCATTTATCCTACCATCTTTTCACTGTTCTTCACTCCCTTGATGACTTCACTCTTTTCCTCAGCTAAAATTCCATGGTTAATCATTATAATTATTCCTTTTTTTTTCTTCCATTACCTCTCTCCCATTTAATCATACTTGATTGATAAAACCACAATCCTGGTTAATTCCATCTGTCTTTTCACCCTTCACCTCTAACTGTACAGCTGAACATTGCTAGAGAAAAACACACAAATGGCCCTCCTTGATACACTTTTTTCTCTTGGCTTTCAGGACAGAAAACACGTCTATTTTTCCTCCCATCTTACTGGCTGCTCTTTCTCCTAGATCTCTGCTCAATTGGTGAAGTTGCTTGGTCCTTGGCAATCGTATTTTAATTTCCTACTCTTCCTCAGTAATTATTTCAGACCTTTTCTCTCCTCAAAGGCCCAAAACTTCCCTCATCCTCATTTTCACTTGAGGATGTTTTCTTTCTATTTCACTGAGAAAACTGAAGCAGTCAGAAAGAGGACCTTCCAAAGACTTTACCATTACTTTTACCCACTTGCTCTGTCTTCCTCTGTTACCATGGTCCTGTCTAAAGCTAGTTCCTGGACCAACGTGATGTCTTCATTTCAACAAATGTCTAAAATACAGTGGGAATATAAAGTAAAAAAATCTCCTCTTCTTCCCTTCGCCTCCCTTCCTTTATCATAATAAAGGAACGGGCAAATCTTTTCTCCTTTAGTGCAGTGAGAGAATGTAGTAAATTTTTAAATAAAATCTTACTGGAAAATTAAGGGGCAAGGAAGTTAAAGGTAAAGTTACAGAAACGTGAGAGTATACACACTTCTTTTTTGATGGAATTGCTGTTCTATATTTTGCTGAACATCTTTCAGCATCTCTTGATGTTATTACATATAGATGTGCCTCATTGTGTCTACTGGGTAGTTGTATTCTGTCATATGGATAGTAAAAATTTATACAATTAATCCCTCCTTGAGAATTTCAGTTTTCAATTTTTTATATAATAAGCAATGCTGCAGGAAACATCCTTTTCTATTTATATTTGCATACTTGTAAATCTGCACAATAATTTCTTTAAAATAACCTTTCTAGGCCCAAGTTGCTAGTTGCAGGGTGTAGGATTGTAACAATCCACACTTCCACCAAAAATAAGAAATTATTTATTGTAATATCTGGTAGTAGAAAAGTGATGTCTTGTTTTAATCTGACCACTAATCAGATTGTACCAAAAGTTTTCCATCACACTTTGACCCTTTCTTTATCTGTAAAATGAAGTAGATAAACCTAAAGATACTTTTCAGTTTTAAACTTCTGGTTCTGTTACTTTATTTTTTTCCTTACAATAGCTGTATTTGGTGTTATCTGTCATCATCTCAAACTCTTATTTTGTTTTGACAGATTTCAAGTTATTTTATTTTTAAAACTTTTGCGTGAAGGCTACTGATGTAGTTTCCACAGAAGACTTACTGGTAGAGATTTAAGGGGGAGTGTCATCAGATAAAGATAATTAAACTTTAATTCCTTCTAAACTGGAGGAATTTGATATATTTTATGTGCAGCAGCATGCTCTTCTCCTTTTTGCCACCAGATGGCACATGGAACTCTTTTTATTTTAGATGTGTCATTGTTACGTTTGGTAGTGATGCAATCACGTTAGAGAGAGGCGACCTCTGTGTTTCCAAATGCAAACTGCTTAGTATACTGCCCCCTACCTGTCAGGAAAGTCATTTGGAGGACCGATCAGCACTTAAATTAATGGAAAAAGCTATATATAGCTTGCCGTTTTACAAAACGATCTTGTCCTGTTGCAGCTAGTGTAGGAGCAATGTTAGTGTTCTTTTGGGAGCCCAGAGGCTGGAGAATGTTTTTGTTTTTGCTTTTTAGTCTGATAGCTTCATGAAAGCATAGCCTTCCCTTCAAAGGGTTTAAAAAGAGGATTGTATTTTTGCCAGCTTGGTAGTTCACTATATACATATTTGTAACCTCATTATATGCATATTCATAATCCCATCTCTGTCTCAGTTTCTGCTGAGCCACTTCAAGCACATAATAGAAACTACCGGCTGATTGCATGTTGATAACCATTCAGAGATACCATACTGTGTCCATCTCCTTCAGGGAATTCCCCTGGCCTAACATGGATAGACTGTGCTGGTGCAAAAAAGGTTTTTACAGTCAATGCTTCTATGCCATTTGTTAACTCCTATTTATCCCAAGATAATTACATTTTTAGACCCTCTTTCTAGCCATCCAAACTTTGGTGTTACACTATTTTGCATTACACTATTCTAGGCATACATTGACTGAAACTGCATTTTTTAAACCCAGGGTACCATCTACTATTATCTGGGGAATCCACATTTGATTTCTGACAAAATGTCCTTTTAAATGTCATTGTCTAAGACTTAGACCATCTAGTAGGGGGATCCATATTGCCTAAACTTGATGCAGTTAATCCCTGTACTTAAAATTGGTACCTGTAATTTCAAACTTTAGTATAAGGATTACATGAGGAGCATGTTAAAGGTGTGAATTAAGCTGCTCTCTGCTTTTTCTCTTAATAATATTTTGATGTCTCTATCAGAGTAGATATTGTACAAGTATTATCCCTCGTCTTATAGAGGTCATACAAGATTGATTAGGAAATAGTTCAACATTTTATATTGACTGCTAACATTTTGGAGCCACTATTTCAGAAGCACTTGAAAAAATTCTTTTCTTGCCATCTTCCCAGCCAGGTCTGCACAGCCATCTTAGAAAGACATTTTGAAGAAGTTCTCCGTGGTCGGTGAAGTAGCTGGGGACCACTTAGAGATTGACTAGGCTAGAGAGGATGGATGAAGGGCAGAGTGTTTAGGGCAGAGTTTTGTGCTAGGCTTATACAAGATGAAATTGTGAGAAACTGGAAGAGGTCAAGATCAGGGTGAAGAATGCTGAAACTGCGCAGAGGAGACTCTTGTTCAAGCTTGGTTATTCTCTTGCCATGGAGACCTGGAGTTGGCAGGGGTCACAGATGTGTTTAGGAGGAGGAATGGGATGTCTGAGTGTCAGAGCACAGCTAGGATTTGGGATGAGCAGAAGAGTACTCCAGTACTCTATTGCTACATACTGGAGCCCAAAGCTATTGCCTCAAGGAAAAGGCACTGTTCTGAGGATCCCCTGACCTGTAAGTTTTTTGGAATTGTTGGATCTGAGATGACTTTTCTGCAGGTGTTAGACAAGTCTCCCTCCAAACATAAGGTTGTAGACAGGCCAGTTTGCAAGGAGTACTAAGGGTGTCTCCACAGAATGTTTCCTCTTGTCATTTTCTTTCAGCTTCTTTATTGTCTGTGTTTCTGCACAGGCAACATAGGTAGTTCAGAAGGTCAAGACAGTATAAAGAGCCTTATTTCCATCATAGTATGCATCCATGCCGTCCCTCTCCCTCCCCAACCCTCTAGAGATAACTGTTTTTATTAGTTTCTTGATTATCCTTTCTGGGTTTTTAAAAAATGCAGTTATAAGCAAATACCAGTGTAGATTCTTCTCTTCCCTCCTTTTACCAAAAGATAACATACTATCTCTACTGTTCTATATTTTGTTTCTGTATCCTGGAGATTCTTCATGTTAGTATGTAGAGCTCTTCCTCACTTTAAAAAATTCTAATTTTTCAATAAGCATGCATTACTTTTATAGTGGACACAAGGATAAGACAAAATATAGTAATAAAATAATCTGTCCTTTTTTTGAAACAGTGGTTACAATAACCCATTTGATCTGACTGCATCTTAGTGGGTATATGTCCTTTGTTCTTCCTCCATACTTTCTTATATAGGAATGGACTGAAGAGCTGGTTACCCACACCAACTCTGTATATATACAGCAACTCATACTAAGGCTTACAGCCATTATGGTATGAGGAAGAGAGAATTGCAAAGTTCTGCTAAGGGACCTTCCAGACCTAGGTACTTCGCATGATACTTAAGAGGAACAGATCTTTGTATCACTAGCATAGGGACACTACTCCACAAAGGGCTTTCAAAGGAGAGGAGTGGCCTACCTCATTTTTCTCTTGCTTATATCTCAGTTTTTGTTCTGAAGATTAATTGCTCTAGAACTTAGTGTCCTGTTACTGTCCCATGTTTTAGAACTCTTGCCCATAACCTTTAGGGCAACATGGAGAATGTTCATGATATGATGTTTGGTAAGAAAAGCAGGAAAAAATTATGTACACCCTCATTACAATTGCATTTTACATAATAAATGCAGAAGTAAAAGATTAGAAGGGAATATATTAGAATACTGTAACAGATTTTGTTAGGGTATTAGATGTTTTTTCTTTCAATTTTTTAATAATGTCATTATTTCTATAATGAGAAAGACAAAAGGGTTAGAAAGGAAATTTTCCAGTGTCCAGGACGCTTAGAGAAGGGGTTTTTACAAGTACTTGGACCTAGTATATTATTGTCTTCAAAGCAGAGTACAGCATCCAGTTCTACAGAGCAGGTAACAGCATCCCTTGCTTCACTCCGTAGTGATCCTAACCTGCTTTAACAGTTTCTCCGAAAAACCAGACCCCGGCATAAAAAGCTTTATTCATCTCTAAGCTCCCTTGGGCAAGAGAACCACAGCTGTACAACAGAAAGGCACTGGTAACCCCATTTCTGCAAGATGGGTTGGAACGATTTTTCCTTCCTGATCCTACAGTAATCCCAACTCTGTTCTAAGAGTCAATGATTTCTTTTGGATCTATTGGATTAGAAGATACAACAGTCTCCTCTGTGTGTATTTGTGTATGTGTGTTTACATTCCTGTTGGCAAGAAAAACTGCAAAAATCTTTTCAAGAAGAATGCCCCCCGCTTTCCTATTCTGCTTGCATTTTTCTTTTCAGCCACGGAGTGAGCGCAGTTGAGCTATTTTGGCTCAGGTTCCAGATTGTGAGGTCAGAGACTAGGGATTGGAGGAGAAGATCAGGTGACTTTCAGTAACAGTGATGGCGGTCCTGCCCTCATCCCCGCCCCTTCTCCCCCCTCCTTCCCCACCCTTTCCTGGCTTCCACCTCAGGAACAAAGAAGGGAAAAAAACAGCAATATGACGAAAACCAGCAGCTGCCTCTGCAGACTTAGGCTGGGGGCTGGGTGTTTATCCCATCTGTTCTCTTTGTTTTGCTTTTACCCTGTTACTTCCCCTCTCAACCCTAAATAAAATGGAGGGTATTTCTAGAATCCTTTGTTACAGAGAATGGATTAGAAATCTGCAGTTACTCAGTATTTAGGGGGGTGTGGGTGAGACAGAGCAGAGATGAAAATTGATCTGGAGCACCTAAGATACTTTGCCTTCTCATTCAGTCTTAATTATGAATGCCTGTTTAATGTCAAATTTGTAATAGGGACTTATCACCCATGTTTTTCTAATTATTAAAACATTATTTGTCTAATGCCTAATTGGTATTATCTTTGTTTTATAACTGAGAAATATAAAGTAGAGAATTAATATGTCCTTTGCTTATTAAAATTTCATAACAAATAAATACTAAGCCAGAATTTGAGCCCAAATCTGTTGGGCTCAGAATCCAGCATTTGGTGAAAGGGAGTGGCAAGAGGGCAGGCATGTTGAGAAACCTGAGATGCTCGCTTCCCGGGTCTGTGTCATGGCACTGTGCTAGTGCCCCTTGCTTGTCACCAGTGATCAGTGTCCTGATTTCTTTAGTAAGTAAATTTCAAGGGAAAAAATGAGGTGAAAGGGAATATATAGATTAAAAGAGAATTTAAAATGTCAGCTAGTGCAGTATATGGAACTTATTTAGATCCTGATCCAAACAAACCATATAAAACACTTGACATTTGAGACAGCTAGAAATTTGTGCAATCATGGTATTATGTTTTTTTTTATCATTATTTTTTAGAGGTGCATACTGAAATAATTGCAGATGCCATTATTTGGGATAAAGGGTAGAAGTGTGGGTAGGGGTATAGGTGAAACAAAATTGGCCATGAGTTGATAATTGTTGAAACTGAGTGTGGTAAATACATGGGGATTTATTACCTTATTCTGTTTTTATATGTTTAATCTTTCCCATAATAAAACATTTTTTAATAAAAAGGGTTTTATTCCTATAGTTGCTGCCTTTTCTCTTGCCCTCTAGCCTGCTGTTCCCTTGCATAAACTTGTCCTATTCCTTTGCTGACACACCTGAGTCTTTGCTTGGGGCACTGCCTATCTTTCAGTCCCTACCCACTCACCCACCCACATCTCAGAAGCAGATTTCTTTTTAGCACTCCCTCACTGAGTCACCATCCTGGGTGTGCTGGGAAAGCATCTGTGAGAAACTCAATGACTGTATTGTCTGAATAACCGAATGCTTTCAAAGTGCCCAAATTTTTAATACTGCTTTTTTGATACCCTTTCAGACTTCTATCTGCCCTCTTCTTCCTAACTCTCAGCACCTGATTTTTGTAGCCTTGGGATTCTGTCTGACTTTGTCCTTTCGGTGTTCCCCTTTCTGCCAGTTTGCCCCACCCCTCCTTACAGCTTGCATCCCCATCATGGCCTGGTTCTGGGGGATTTAGCAGATGGGTGTATGTTTTAGCCAAGAAGTCAGTGATCTGGTTACCTTTGGGCTGGGATAACTGCTGTTCAGTTAGCATACTGTTTTCGCTCCCATGATGTATACCTACTAATTGCTTTAAAGTGCTGAATTTTGCCCTCATGAAGAATATAAACTAGAAATTCTCCACATGGGCAGCTTCTCATATTAGTACATGATAGAACCCTCTTGCTCTCTCCTCTTCCCAGAATTAGAGAGTTCATGTAGCACTTAACAGAAATGGCTTATTGTATACTGGGTGGGCTTGGCAATTCCATAGTTATGTTATCCTTACAGAAAATTTGTTTTCATTTCCTAGGGATATTATTAAGTGTTCTAATCTTTCAAATATGCCTGGGAGATCTAGGATTCTTCCACAAAGACCCTGTTTCTTCAGAGAGAACTACAGTGGTACCAGAGGCCACCTTACTTTTTTTTTTTTTAACTTCCTGTTGTGATTCTGTGCTCATATGTTATATGTGCTGCTGTTATCTCACTTTTTAAGGATGTTGGATAAACTAGCATATTCATGCTGTTTCATTTAAGTAGTGGAAACCATTAGTGACTTGGACCCACAGATTTTTCAAGATGTTTCTGATTTTTCCACCTTTCTATGTGTTCTCTTTTTGTCTTAAGTACTTGGATTACTCTAGAGAGGTGTAGCATAAGATGGTGGAGGGTGTTCCCTGTAGAATAGGTACCGATGCCACAGGCTTTGTCTTGGGCAGGGGAACTAGTGTTTTGGTCCTGAGTAAGTGAATGAGAAATAAGGTTAGGTGGAGTTGCTTTATGGCTCATCCTGAGTCTTCTAGCCTCGGGGATGTAACTGGCTTTAGAGCCAGTCTGTATTCTCAGCAGGGTTTTCCCAAAGTCCTTTACCCTGTCCCACTTACTCACTCCCACCTGCAATTCTTAAGAACTTAGTTTCCAGGATGTCAGGCAACTCCCCACTCCTTTATTTCCTGTTTGTGGTCTTCATTGAGAGAAGCCTGCAACAGGAATTCCTGGGGAAGTGATGGCCATCGCTGGGAGATTCCGGGGGTCATTAGCTCATTATAGAAGTTGGGGAACTATAGAAGGACCTCCCTTCCGTTCTCTGGGCTCTTAGAAACTCTGTTACTAATCATAACTAAGCAATAACTGAGAGTCAGGGCTGCTAATCTTGTGCCCCGACTCTGTTTTTAGAGATTAAAAATTATTTTCCCTTTTTGTGCCTCAACTTCTATTCTTTGAATTTTAGAATGCAACTTAGGTATCAAGAATCTTGACAAAATTGATCTGGACTCTATAGAATTGATTATTTTGACATTCAAAAATAATGAACAAAAAATAGGGTCCCTATGTTGGACAGCAGGGGGTGCCCTTTCCCTTCGCTTTAGTGTCTGGCACTCCCTGCTGCATTCAGCCATTTTAGACAGATTGTTTTTGCTCCCAGCTAACTCCATTTTGTGTTTGTGACGCAGGAAAAAAAAGACTTAGGCAAAGGAGGAGTCTGATTGGGGGAGGGAGTGAGACAGGCTGAGGCAGCCACAGACTCCTTTACTCAGCAGTTGCTCACCAGGGACGCACCTTGCTGCAGGCTGCCTGCATCCTGAGCAATCGATGCCGCAAGTCCCTGCCAGCTGAGCAAAGAGCAAAATGGTGTTTGGCTGCAGGACACCTACCAACAGTGACAGGGTCCTGGTTTTTGAGACAGCAGGCAGGGCATCACCTCTGTCTCATCTAGACTCTAAGCCAGGGTTTAGGTGTTCTTGCTACAGAGATGGTTAGAGTGATATTCTTAATTATAGGATCAGCTAAGAAGAAAAGATACCAAAAAAAGAAGAAGAAAAGTTACCCTTTCACTCAGTTATCTGGGAAGGATCAAATGCCCTAGTGACTCCAGGGAAACAGGCCTGACTTTTTAAGAATACTTTTATTTTTGAAAATGTAAACAAAAAAGGCACATACACATATGTAATGCATAAAAAGACAATAGTATTAATACCCATGTGTCTATCATCCAGTTTAAGAACTTATCAACTAATAGCCAGTCTTGTTTCATATACCTGCATCAGCCTCTTCCTTGCTACCATTTTTAAATATATCCTGTTCAGATTATTTAATCCTTAAGTAGTTCAGAATGTATGTCAAAAAATTAGAACTTTTTTAAAAAGGATAATTATACTACCGTTACCATATCTAAAAAATTCTTTAATATCATCAAATTCCCAGTTAGTGCTTAAATTTCCCAAGTCATCTTTTAGTAGTTTTTTCTAATAGTTCTCAGAGTCAAATAAGGTCTACTCATTACGATTGGTTGATGTCTCTGTAGGTTCCCTCTCCAGCTGTGCTGTTTCTCTTTTTTTTATCTTGCAATTTATTTAATAGATTTAATTTTTTTTTTTTTTTTTTTTTTAAGAGACAGGGTCTCACTTTGTCACCCAGGCTAGAATGCCGTGGTGGGATCATATGTCACTGCAGTCCCGAACTCCTGGGCTCAAGCCATCCTCCCACCTCACCTCCCAAAGTGCTGGGATTACAGACATGAGCTGCCATGCCTAGCCAACTTAATTTCTTAGGGAGTGAAGATCTTTAAGGTTGAGACTGAGAAGACATAGAGCCAGACTTCCTTCTTCATAGAGCAGAGCCTCTCATTTTGAGGATTTCCCCCAGAGGCTACTGGAGACAAGTGAAGTATCAATGTTCTGTAGCCTTTCAAGAAGTCTGATACCCAAAGTTTTAAGAAAAGTTTGCAGACAGCTGTCAACAGAGAACATGGTTGTAGAAGTGGACCATGCCCTTTCCTAGCAATTAGAGACCTTTTAAGCTTTGGTATACTTTATTTGCTCACTGTGTAATAGCTGCATCCCTAGGGTGATTCTAGATCCTTAGCCTTTTCTCCCAAATACTTTTTCTTTTCTTTTTTTTTTTTTGAGACAGAGTCTTACTCTGTTGCCCCAGCTAGCATACAGTGGCGTCATCATGGCTCACCGAAACCTCCAACTCCTGAGCTCAAGCGATCCTCCTGCCTCAGCCTCCTGAGTAGCTGGGACCATAGGCATTTGCCACCATGCCCGGCTAATTTTTCTGTTTTTTATAGAGATGGGATCTCTCCTACTTTTCTTGTCTCTGACCTCCAAACCCTCATTTAAAAGGGCTTACCACATTAGGTCAGGCCCATCCACATTCAAGGGGAAGGGTTAGGGCATGCACACTAGGGGGAAGGAAACTTGGGGGGCCAGCTTATGATTCTGCCACATGGTTTGTACTTTTTGTATCTTATCTAAGAAATTATTGCTTACCCTAAAGTTGTGAAAATCTTCCCCTGTTCTCTTGTAGAAGTTAAATAGTTTCAGATTTTCCATTTAGATCTATGCTCCATTGTATGGTCCTTTTGTATGTATGTGTGCATGGATGCATTTATTGTATTGAGATATAATTCACAGGTCATGAAATTCATCTTTACACAGTCACATTTTCTGTGATTGTATTTTTTCCATATATGTGTATTTGTCTGAGTTCCTACTTTCAATTTGGGGGGTATATGCCTAGGAGTGGATTTGCTAGGTCATATGGTAATTTTATGTTTAATGGGATATAAGGTTGTTTTGTATCTATAGGTCAATTTGGGGAAAACAACCTTTCAATTTTGAATCTTATATTCTATGAAGACAGTATATCTATTTATATAGATTTTTTTATTTCTCTCATTAATGTTGTAGTTTCTAGCATACAAATCTTGTTCATACGCGTGTTTATTTCTTTCTCTTTTTTTCTTTCATGGTACTTTTTATTTCTAATATATATAACGAAATATAATTTAGAGAATGGTAAGAGCAAACATCTTTACTTTGTTTCTGGTTCTAGAGTCTAAGCATTCAGTCTTTACCATTAAGCATAAAGTTAGCTGTAAATTTTTCATAGATGTAACTTATCAAATTAAGGAAGTTCTCTTTAATTCCAGGTTTGCCTAGAGCTTTTATTATGAATGGATTTTAAATTTTGTCAAATGCTGATACAATTTTTTTTAACATCCCAAAAATCTTGGTGTTTTTTACAATTGATGTCATAGTTTAATTGGCAGGACTTTTTTTTTTCCTAATGGTACATAAAATAATGTGCGTAATTGCTGCTATCATATATTTGATGAAATGGTATCTTTTGATAGGTGATAGTGCAGGTATCATGTCTTTTTAAAAATTTTCTTGGCTTCTAAATACCATACCCCACTAAAAGAAATCAGGACTCCTTAGAAAAGTGACTAATTCCAGGTATTTGTCGGAGAAAGATGAACCCAGGACTATTTTTTTAAATTGCCAGCAAGCAAAGAAGTGCTCGAAGATGAATAGGGTTATGTCAAAAAAGACATAGAAGCAAACTTGAAGGAATTTCTACTGGCTACATTACTGGCCTAAAGACCAAAATATATTATTATAACATATTAAATTAAAAAGAAAATCGCCGGGCGCGGTGGCTCACGCCTGTAATCTTAGCTCTCTGGGAGGCCGAGGCAGGTGGATCACTCAAGGTCAGGAGTTCAAAACCAGCCTGAGCAAGAGCGAGACCCGTCTCTACCAAAAATAGAAAGAAATTAATTGGACAACTAAAAATATATAGAAAAAATTAGCCGGGCATGGTGGCGCATGTCTGTAGTCCCAGCTACTCGGGAGGTTGAGGCAGAAGGATCGCTTGAGCCCAGGAGTTTGAGGTTGCTGTGAGCTAGGCTGATGCCACGGCACTCACTCTAGCCCAGGCAAAAAAGCGAGACTCTGTCTCAAAAAAAAAAAAAATAAATAAATAAAAAAATGAAAAGAAAATCCAAGGTTGACTTCCAGACTGACAGCATGACGAACTCTGCTGACCTTCTCTCCAGTGAAACTACTGAATTAGTGTGTTTTTTTTGTTTTTTTTTTTTTTTGAGACAGAGTCTCACTGTGTTGCCCGGGCTAGAGTGCCGTGGCGTCATCCTAGCTCACAGCAACCTCAAACTCCTGGGCTCAAGCGATCCTCCTGCCTCAGCCTCCCAAGTAGCTGGGACTACATGCATGCGCCACCATGCCCGGCTAATATTTTCTATATATTTTTAGTTGTCCGATTAATTTCTTTCTATTTTTGGTAGAGATGGGGTCTCGCTCTTGCTCAGGCTGGTTTTGAACTCCTGACCTTGAGCGATCCACCCGCTTCAGCCTCCCAGAGAGCTAGGATTACAGGCGTGAGCCACCGCGCCAGGCCTCTGAATTAGTTTTTAAAACAACCACTTAAAGCCTCTGGAAATGGTCCAAAGGGCAAGCAGCAAATAAAGAAACATCTATTCAAGAAAATCTACAAAAATTTAGTAGGAAAGGCAAGTATCTGTGGCCACTAATAAAAAATATAGTGAAAAAATCATTAATGAAATTGAAATGCTACATTAGAAAATATTCACTTAATTCCAAAGAAAGCACGGAAGGAAGAGTAGAGGGAAAAGCCATAAGACATAGAAAACAGAAGTAAAATGTCAAACATAAATTCAACTATATCAGTACTTAATATTAAATATGAAAGGATTAAATAAGCCAATCAAAAAGACTGGATTAAAAAACATGATTCAACTATCTATTGTCTACAGGAGACACACTTTAGATTCAAAGACACAAATAGATTGAGAGTAAAAGGGTGGGAAAGGTACCATACAAACAACAATCACACAAAAATCTAGAGTTACTAATATTGGACAAAATTGACTTCCAAACTGCGGTCAGACATGGTGGCTTACATCTGTAATTCCCACACTTTGGGAGGCCAAGGTGGGAGGATTGCTTGAACTCAGGAGTTTGAGACCAGCTCAGCAACGCCTATTGTCCCAGCTACTCGGGAGGTTGAGGTTAGAAAGATCAGTTAAGTCCAGGAGTTCAAGGCTGCAGTGAGCTGTGATTGTACTACTGAACCTCAGCCTGGGCAAAAGAGTGAAACTCTGTCTCTTAAAAAAAAAACAAAACAAAACTTGCTACTAGTGTTAGAGGAATATTTCATGATGATTAAAGGGTCAGTCCATCAGGAAGATATAACAATTATATATGCAACCAGTAACAGAACACTGAAATATATGAAGCAAAACTGACAAAAATGAAGAAAGAAATAGACAATAATGTTTGGAGGTCTCAGTACCTCCTGTATTGCTTTTGCCAGGGCTGCCATAACAAAGGACACAGACTGGGTGGCTTAACAATAGAAATTTATTTTCTCACAATTCTGGAGGCTAGAAACATGAGGTAAGGTACCAGCAGGGTTGGTTTCTTCCGAGGACTCTTTTTTGGGCTTGTAGATGATTTTCTTTTCCTCCCTGTGTCTTCACAGGAGCTTCCCTCTGTGTGTGTCCTAGTTTCCTCTTTTTATAAGGACACTGGTCACCTCAACTTAATTACCTCATTAAAGACCCTGTCTCTAAATACAATCACATTCTATGATACTGGGGGTTAGGACTTGAATGTATGGATTTGAAGGGGACACAATTCAGGCCATAACAGCCCGACTTTGAATATTGGAAAGAACAACTAGGCAGAAGATCGACAAGGAAATTGAAGACTTGAAGAGCATTACAACCTACTAGACCTAACAGGCATCTGTAGAACACTGCACCCAACAACAGTGTAATAGCATAATATACTTTCTTCTAAACTGTACATGGAATATTCTCCAGGTTAGACCATAAAACAAACTTCAATAAATTTAAAAGGATATAACTAATATAAAATATGGTCTCTTACCATATGGAGTGAAATTAAAAATCAATAACAAAAAATGGGAAACTCATAGATGTGTGGAAATTAAACAATGCACTTCCGGTTATTTAACCAGTGGGTCAAGAAAAAATCAAAAGGAAAATCAGAAAATACTTTCAAATGCATGCAAATGAAAACACAATAAACAAAACCTTACGAGATGCAGATATGACAGTACTTAGGTGGTATAATTTATAGCTGCAAATGCCTATATTAAGAAGAATGATCTCAAATCAATAACTTAAGCTTCGACTTTAAGACACTGAAAAGAGCAAAGTAAATCTAAAGGAAGCAGAAGGAAGGAAATAACGATTAGGGTGGAGCTTAATGAAATAGAGAATAGAAAAAAATAGAGAAAATCAATGAAACCAAAAGCTCATTCTTTGATAGATAAATAAAATTCACAAAACTTTAGCTAGACTGACCAAGAAAAGAAAGAGAAAAAAAGACTTAAATTACTAGAATCAGAAATGAAAGAGAGTAAACACTACCAACCTTCCAGGATTGGAATAAATAAAAAGGATTACAAAGGAATACTATGAATAATTATATGCCAACAAATTAAATAACCTAGGTGAAATGGCAAATTCCCAGAAACATACTAACTACCAAGACACTGAAGAAGAAATAGACTGTCTGAATAAACAGCATGTAAGGAGATTGAATCATTAATCAACAACTACCCATAAAGAAAAGCCCAGGCCCAGATGTCTTCACTGCTGAATTCTATCCAACATTTAATGAAGAATTAATACTAATTCTTTAGAAACTCTTCTAAGAAATAGAAAAGGAGAGAACATTTCCCAGCTTATTTTATGAAGCCAGTATTACCCTGATACCAAAATCAGACAATGACATCATAAGCGAAAAAACAATAGAGCAATATCTTTTATGAGTATGGATGCAAAAATCTTGAATGAAAAATTATCAAACCAAATCCAGCAACATATAAAAAAAATTATTCACACCCACATGGGATTTATTCACAGCCATGTGGGATTTATCTCAGGGATGCAAAGAAAGTTTAACATCTGACAATCTATTAATGCAATTCATCATATCAATATAATAAACAAATCATGTGATCATCTCAGTGATGCACAAGAAGTATTAGACAAAATCCAACTACACTTGCATGATAAAAACACTCAACACACCAGGAATAGTAGAGAATTTCTTCAGCCTTATAAAGGGCATCTAAGAAAAACCCACAGTTTGCAGCCTACTTAATGGTGAGAGACAGTGTTCTCTGTAAGGTCAGGAACAAGACAAGGATGTCTATTCTTGTCACTTCTGTTCAACATTGTACCAGAGGTTCTAGCTAGTACAATTAGTCAAGAAAGAATTAAAAGACATCAAAATTGTTAATAAAGAAGTAGAACTATCTCTATTCTCAGATGATATGATCTCATATATAGAAAATCCTACAGAATCCAGTAAAAAACTATTAAAGATAGTTAAGTTCAGCAAGGTTGCCAAGAAAGAAGATCAATATAAAAAGATCAATTATGTTCTTATACATTTGCAATAAACGATCCAAAATGAAATCAAAATTCCATTCACAAAAACATTAAATGAATAAACTACTTAGGAATAAATTTAATAAAAGAAGTACAAATAAAACTTATACTCTGAAAACTACAAAGCACTTTTGAAAAAAGTTAATGATCTAAATAAATAGGAAAAACATCCTATGTTCGTGGTTCAGAAAATTTAATATTGTTAAGATGGAGTACTCCCCAGACTGGTCTCCAGATTCAGTATGATCCCTATCAGAATCTTAGCTGACTTCTTTGTAGAAATTGACATGCTAATTCTAAAATGCATATGAAATTACAAGGGATCTAGAATAGCCAAAAGAATCTTAAAAGTAGTGAGACTCATTCTGGACTCTTCTTTCAGACGTGCCCATATGGCTTTCTGAGAAGTTGATACCAACTTATGAGATAGGGCAAATCGTTTTGCAGTTAGTGTCTTCCAGAACAGTTCCTATTTCTTTTCTATGTACTGCCCAACTCTCCACAATAGCTGGCGTCAACCATTTTTTAGCGAATGTTACTATCATGCTAGCTGCCCAGGGAGTGATACAATGAAATATTATTTGTCCATGCCCTTGAAGTTCAAAATCTAGGTGGGATGAGAAAATACTCACACTTATACAGTAATAGAGCCTTTAAAAATATCAAGATGAGGCTCGACATGGTGGCACATGCCCATAATCCCAGCACTTTGGGAGGCCGAGGCAGGAGGATTGCTTGAGCCCAGGAGTTTGAGGTTGCAGTGAGCTATGATGACACCGGTACATGCTAGCCTGGGTGATAGAGTGAGACCCTGTCTCAAAAAAAAAAAAAAAATTAAGATGATACAATAACAGAGCCTTTAAAAAGATCAAGATGGTAACTTATAAGACGTCATAAAACATTGAATAATTGTTGAATGAGGTATAGATAACAAATACTATAAAAATTAGTTTATCAAAGCAGAGAGTGTGTACATTTATCAGGGAAAGCTTCGTGGAAAGGGAAGAATACATTGGCTTTGGATAGTCTGAAAAGAGCATAGAAGGAAAGGAGTATATTTTCTATGTATTCACCAAGGTGATGTTTAAGCAATAAGCTCCTGCAAGAATATATTTTTGGCCAGGCGTGGTGGTTCACGCCTGTAATCCTAGCACTTTGGGAGGCCAAGGCAGGAGGATTGCTTGAGCTCAGGAGTTTGAGAACAGCCTGAGCAAGAATAAGACCCTGTCTCTACTAAAAATAGAAAATTTAGCTGGGCATCATGGAGTATTCCTATAGTCCCAGCTACTGGGACAGAGTGAGACTCTGTCTCAAAAAAAAAAAAAAAAAAAAAAACCACAAAGAAAAAACTATATATATATGTAGAGAGAGAGAGAAATATATAAATATGGCATGGGATTTGCAAAGATAAATAACATAGCCCTTATAGAGGAGAGACTTTATGTATTTATAACAAAGTCAGTGAGAGGAAGTGCTATAAAGAGATCATTTTCATTGGGAGTTCAGAGAGAGATCATAGGCAGTTGGAGAAACAAAACTGTTATAGGGAAAGTCATGTTTAAGCTGGAGCTTGAAAGATAAGTAGAATTTTTAACAGACATGAAAGAATAACATGGTGGAAGACTCCGTCTGGCACAGGGGCTGACAAACTACTCTTTGCAATCTGGTCACTTATTTTTGTGAGTAAAGTTTTATTGGGACACAGCCAGGCCCATTCATTTATTGTCTGTGGCTGCTTTCATGCTATGTGACAGAACTGAGAAACTGAGACAGACCATATGGCCTGCAAAGCCTAAATATTTGCTGTCCAGTTTTTTACAGAAAGTTTGCTGATCTCCGCAAGTAGATAGGAAAGCATGATTGATAACTATCAAAGAAATGAAAATGAGATATTTATTATATATAGTTGGACGGGGTTGGTAATAGAAAGGTAGATGATTAAAAAGCAGGTTATCCTTGAAGGAATGCTATAGGGAGACCATTATAATAGAGAGGAGGTGAGGGGACATTCCAGGCTGGACAGTAGTAGTTCAATAAGGCACAGAGGTGGCTTAGTCTTAATCATGCTTTTCTAATCTTTCCCTTTCTAGCCAAGAAGGATCAGGAAGGTGGAGAAGAAAAGAAATCTGTGCAAAAGAAGAAAGTAAAAGAGTTAAAAGTGTTGGATTCAAAGACAGCTCAGAATCTCTGTAAGTAACTGTGATCCCAGCTATTTGAAATGTGAAGGGGTTCTTTTAAGAACTTAATTCTCTTGAATCTAGGGTCCCTTAATATGAAACCTCCATTTGTTGAATTCCTGCTATATGCCAGGCTTTCTATAGTCTATTTCCAGTATCTCATTTAATCCCTTCAATAGCCCTGCAAGATTATTAAGTATCCAGTTTTATGTCAAGGAAACAGGCTAAGACTTTTAGGAATTTGCCTAGTCATATAGCTAGTAAGAGACAGGTCTGAGATTTGAGCCTCAGACTTTCTTATTTCAAAGTCCTTACTATTTCTACTGTATCCATAGAAAATCTACCACAGGCTGGGTGCGGTGGCTCACGCCTGTAATCCTAACACTCTGGATAACCAAAAAGAAAAAGGTAATCCTAACACTCTGGATAACCAAAAAGAAAAAGAAAAAAACCCAGCTGGGTGTTGTGGCGTGTGTCTGTAGTCCCAGCTACCCGGGAGGCTGAGGCAGAAGGATCCACTTACAGCCCAGGAGTTGGAGGTTGCAGTGAACTATAATGATGCCACTGTACTCTACCCAGGGTGGCAGAGTGAGACTCTGTTTCAAAGAAAACAAACAAGGAAACTGAGCCCCCCTTCTCACAACCGTCCACCCCTTCATATTAAAAAATAAAAATTAAAAAAAAAAAAGAAGGATAAAAGAAAATCTACCACAAATGTTCTTTTTTGGTTTTTTTGTTTGTTTGTTATTGTTGTTTTTGTTTTTTGTGTTTTTTCGAGACAGAGTCTCACTCTGTTGTCCCAGGCTAGAGTGCCATGTAACCTCAAACTCCTGGGCTGACGCCATCCTCTTGCCTCAGCCTCCCAAGTAGCTGGGACTACAGGCATGCACCACCACATCCGGCTAATTTTTACTATTTTTTAATAGAGACAGGGTCTCACTATTGCTCAGGCTGATCTCAAACTCCTGAGGTCAAGCAATCTTCCCCCTTCAGCCTCCCAGAGTGCTAGGATTACAGGTGTGAGCCACCGTGCCCGGCCTCTGCCACAAATGTTCTAGCCACTGTGCATTTTCTGCTTTCCCGCTTTCTGATAAGTAATGCAGGCACTGGCTTGGCTTTAGTTAAATCTAAAATTACTTTCTGATTTAAGTAAATTAGGAAAATCTTATACTTCTCAGAGTAGGATCAGTAACTCCAGAGAGTTCTGTTCTGAACTTGCTACCTATACTCATAACTCTGATTGATGGCAAAATTTCAAATCAGAAATTCCTCTGCAAAGTTGATGCAGGTAGTACTTATTTGATGATTAGGATGAATGTTAATTTTTTGTTTGTTTATTTCAACTGTGGATCTACCTACTTAATGCTGAGGAATACAGATTTAAATACTTCTTCAACAAATATTGGAGGGTCTGCTATGTGATGGGCTCTATTAGGCACATACTAGGCGTGTATTCCAGAGATGAAAGGGTATATATTCCATAAAACCTACTCACAATCTTTCCTTTTTCCTATTTTATTTATTTATTTTTTTAGAGATAGGGTCTCACTCTGTCGCTTAGGCTGGAGTGCAGTGGCGCAGTAATAAGCTCAGGCAATCTTGAACTCCTGGCCTCAAATGATCCTCCTGCCTCAGCCTCCCAAGTAGCTAGGACTACAGGCACACACTACCACACCCAGCTAAGTTTTCTTATTTTTTGTAGATGTAGATCTCACCAGGCTGATCTCGAACTCCTGGCCTCAAGCTATCCTCCCAAAGTTTTGGAATTGCAGGCATGAGCCACCACGCGCAGCCACACAATCTTGTGATGCAATTATTGTCCCCATTGTCCAAATGACAAAACTAAAGTTCAAATGTTGTGACTTGCCCAGGGTCACACAACTAATAAGTACACATACCTGTAAGTAAAGTCAGAGGGATACAAGAGCAGTAAGCCTTTACATTTACATTATTCTTTTTAAATTTTTTTTAATACAGAACGCTTCACAAATTTGCATGTCATCCTTGTGCAGGGGCTATACTAATCTCTGTATCAGTCTAATTTTAGTATATGTGCTGCCAAAGCGAGCACATTGTTATTCTTGACTATAAAATCTTAAATTATTTTCAACAAATATTACTAAATAGTATCTATGGTGAAATCCTTTTATGAGACTAAGTAGTGTGAGTCAGTTCCTCTTTCCAAGAGTTATCTCCAGGAACATAAAACATGAGTAATTGTTATTTTAGAAAATGATACGAGAAAGACCATGGCGCAGTACATTATTTCTAGTGGAGTGATACAATACGGAAAACAGAATTAAAGAACAGAATTGAGAATAGTATGGGGTAGGATCTGGGAGATGGAATTTGGTGATTAAACAATGATTAAATACTTCTATGTGCTAAGGATACAAAGCTGCATAAGACAGACTCCCTGTCCTTATGAGCCATGTGTCTGGTAGAGACAGAAAGGCAAATAATAATACAGCACGGATCGGTAAGTGCTGTGATGGAGTCGTGCTGGAATGCTTCTGAGAGCACCGGGAAGGGGTGTCTCAATCAAGTGCGAGGAGTACTGGAGGAAGGGGCAAATCCCGAAGGACGTTCCACAGGGGGGACTGCCGAAACTGAGTTGGAAGAACCATAAGGAGGAATTAAGTGACGGGCGAGGATCAGCACGTATGAGGGTACAGAGGCGTGAGATAACATTGTGCGGTTCCAGAACAATGAACTGAGTATAGCTGAGTGAAGCTGTGGAAGTTACTGTGAAGAGATTTTAATCAGGAAAGTGAAGGAAATGACTGTAGGTATTTTTAAGAAGGTTGCTTTGGCAGTGATTTTGAAGCTGGATCGCCCAGGCTGGGGAAGACTGTAGGCAGAGAGGTGTGAGTTACATTATCGCTGTAAACTAGGTGAGAAGTGGTCAGGGCCTGCAACCAAGGTAATGAGAATGAAAAGGAAGGCAGAGGATATTAGGAAGGTAGAATTAACAGAATTGACTGAGGGGATAAAGGAGATGTTTCTTGGGTTTAGGTTACTCCACGGAAAGTGGTACCATTTACTGAAATAGGAAAACTCAGCAAGAACACATTCTCTCTCTTTTGGGGGAGGTAGAGGTCTCTCTTTTAGTGGATGCGAGTGAGAGGTGGCAGGTTGGTATCTTACCTAGAGTATATATACTCCAAATGGTTGCCGTCTTTTCATTGGCTTTGTGGGGACAGAATAAATGAGAGTTATGGTAGTGAGAGAGAATAGAAGACAATTATGTTTTTAGAATGCTGTAAAGTGAAGGAAAGAGAAACAGTAATTAGAAAGGAACATTGGGTCAGGAGGACTTTTTTAAAGACAGGAGAAACTTGATCATATATGCTGAAGGAAAAGGTCCTTAGGCCACCTCTTCTATTGAAACATGAGGAAAGGACAAGTATATGGGGGATATATATGAGTACATGCTAATAAGCTTGCAAAAGTGTTGGGCACAGGTTTCTTCTAGGTGTTTCCAAAATAGTCTTCACCCAAGCCTTTTCTTATCTGCTCTAGCTGAGAGCCCCCAGTGCTCAATTTTTAAGTATCATAGAAGAAATCTGAGTAAATGATTTGACCTTGACCAATGGCTTCAATTTTCCTCAGTGAAGGGGAGCAAAGTCTTCTTAGAACAGAATGGGGATATTTTGGAGGAGCTGTCAAGAGGGGTGGGAGAGAGCAGAATGGGGACACACAAAAGGGGATTGCTAAGCAACGCGGAGGCCCCAGCTATCGCTGGTGCTCTACAAATTCACAGACACAGATCTGCATGAGCCCAGGTGTGAGTAGAGAAATGAGATGGCTGGATTAACCAGGGACTGGAAGGAGCAGGAAGCAAGAGCATAGCTAGCTGTAGCAGTAGGAGTAACAGGAGTAATAGTAGAGAGCAAATGATAGGGTCAAGGTGAAAAAGAGAAGGCAGAGTGGAACTGACACATTCAGAGAAAGCAGAATGGTCAGGAGACTGGAGAGAGGTCCTAATGAAGTTGAAGGATCAAGTTGGAGGTTGGAAAGTGAGAGAGCTGAAATGACAGGATGTGTGTTTGTTAGGGAGCAGGATATGGCAGTTTAAGGTCAAGGCGGCTTTGAGGATCGAGTCCTAGGAGTGGAGAACTAAAATAGAGTGGGGTAAAAGTCTATGATGTATATAGGCAGATGACATCAAAGACTTCCTGTGTGAGCAAAGGCAAAGTATCCCAGGGTTTGTGGAATGTGGTACATGAAACAGAGTGTCTGGTGTGTGATATAAGTGTGGGGATTAATGAAAGACAAAGCTGGGAGGTGGGAACCTTTCATACTGGACTCAGGAACTTGGATTTTAACTATATAGGCAGAGAAATTTCTAAGAGTGATTTAACCCTCTCAGGAAGATTATCCAGCATGAGTTTGTAGGGTGGGTTGGAAGGGAAGGGGGAAGAGACTGAGAACGTGTCTCTGTCTTATTTTCTGGCAGCAATCTTTTTGGGTTCCTTCCGCATGGCCTATCAGGAGATTAAGAACGTCATCCTGGAGGTGAACGAGGCTGTCCTGACCGAGTCTATGATCCAGGTAAGGAGTAAGGTCGTTCATTCTGCCGGAGCTGGCTCTTCTGCACAGCTGCGCACGAGCCTCATCTCCTCTCTGCTTAGATGAAGAGGATTCTCCTCTAGCACTATTGACTTATGAATGCGAGCTTTGCGGAAGCTGCCATTTCTGTGGTGGTCGGGTTATTTCTGGTATAATTTTCAAAACTCCTACCATCTCACTAGCTGCCTCTCCTCCCCCCACACCCCATGTTTCCTTCTTAGTGGTCCTTGGACAGAGTGCGGGACTGACGGGAGAGTACAAGTTGTTTAGGCTCGAGCTGTCAGCCCCTCCCACTCGAACTGAGACATCTCTTCTCTTTCAGAACCTCATTAAGCAGATGCCCGAGCCAGAGCAGTTAAAAATGCTTTCTGAACTGAAGGACGAATACGATGATCTGGCTGAGTCAGAGCAGTTTGGCGTGGTGGTGAGTGAGGCCATGGCCGTAGGGTCTTCTCTGCCTGCTGTGCTCCTCTCCCCTCTGGAGAGCAGCCTGGGCACTTGCTCCTCGCCTCTTACCTATTTTGAACCTCTCTCTCTCTCTCCTCCCTATGCAGGAGGTCTGATCCTCCCATAGGAGGTTCAAGCCTGTATCTTTCTCCTTCTTCTCTCTCTGTTGGCTGTAATGGAATTGCTTGTCTTCCACACTAGATGGGAACTGTGCCCCGCCTGCGGCCTCGCCTCAATGCCATCCTCTTCAAGTTACAATTCAGCGAGCAGGTGGAGAATATCAAGCCAGAGATCGTGTCTGTCACTGCCGCATGTGAGGAGCTGCGCAAGAGTGAGAGCTTTGCCAGCCTCCTAGAGATTACCTTGCTTGTGGGAAACTACATGAATGCTGGCTCCAGGAATGCTGGTGCTTTTGGCTTCAATATCAGCTTCCTCTGCAAGGTGAGCCGAGGAGTTAGAGCAGGACAACACAAGGGAAGGCAGTGGCCTCCCTGAGCCCAGTGTTGGCCTGAGGCCATCTTGGGCATGTCAGGGCTAATAATTTCTTCTCTTACCCTAAGCTTCGAGACACTAAGTCCACAGATCAGAAGATGACGTTGTTGCACTTCCTGGCTGAGTTGTGTGAGAATGACTATCCTGATGTCCTCAAGTTTCCAGATGAGCTTACCCACGTGGAGAAAGCTAGCCGAGGTGGGACAGGTTGGGGTGAAGCTAGAAAGTGGTTCTGAGCTCCAAAAGTCTCTGCAACGGGAGGGAAATAAGTAAGACACAGTCTGGATTATAGGTCATTTTCTATTCAGACTAAGTGGGAATGGGGGAGGGCTTAGGCATGATGTCTAAGCCACAAGGGAGGGGTATACAGTTGAAGAGAGGTCTTCATGTTTAGAAACGGGAAGCACTTTTTCCCTTTTTAGGGAAACACCAAACACCAAAAAAAAAAAAAAAAACAACAGGAAGAAGGCAGGTGTTTTTAGTCTAGGTCAACAGTTTTTCTCATTCAAAAAGCATAGACTGGATTAACAAAAATGAGGCCTGACTGTCTTGGAACTAGACAAAGAAAAAGCATTCAGTAGAAATAGGAACAGATTTCTGCCCTGCCTCTTTCTTTCTCCTCCCAGACCCTGTTCTCTAAAATAAATGAGACCGAGATCTCAGGGGATTTCATAGATTCATGTTAAATTAAACGAAGCCTCTCTTTTGTGCCGTGCACCTTGTGGAGGCCGGAGGTTCAGTTATCAAATAATTGATAATCTCACTGGAAAGATGAAAACTTAGATGTGTGAAATGACTAACATTATTACATAAAAGAACTAAAATAATTAAGTACCAAAATGTGTGTGTAGACTGGAGCTGTGCTTTGAAGAGTGAAGCTAAGGGGTCTTGAGGCTGGAATTATTAGTAAGCTCTTACTGTCTATTTTTGTGTTTCCTTTAGTTTCTGCTGAAAACTTGCAAAAGAACCTAGATCAGATGAAGAAACAAATTTCTGATGTGGAACGTGATGTTCAGAATTTCCCAGCTGCCACAGATGAAAAAGACAAATTTGTTGAAAAAATGACTATATCCTGTCTTGAAAGGAGGGAGTTTCTCTCTAGGAAGGGAAAGAAAACTTCTGGTGGAGAGGTAGATGACAGGATAGATACGGCAGTGTATACTTTTTCCCTCTTAAAAAGAATTTTTTTCATTAAATACATACTCCTTGAAAACATTCTCATTGTGGTGGCAGTGGAAACAAACCACGCAGATAAACTAAAAGTCCCCGATTCCCCTACCCTGTGCCCTGCCTGTACCCCACACACATGCTCACGCACTTCACATACTCCTCTCCCTCCCTCGCCCAAAGGCAGCCCCTGCCACTGGACTTCTTTCTGCTTTACACCTCTTGAATCTGTTTTAAACAAAAACTACATTGTATTGCTTTTTGCACATAATGTGTCTTAGCCACGTTTGCATATTAGTGTATGCAGAACAACCTCTTTTTAAATTGACACCTTCTATTTTATAGGTGTACCATAGCTTTTGGTTTCCTGTTCTCCTATTTAGGATACCTAGATTGCTTTTGGTTTTTTCAGTTATAAACAGTTGAACATCCCTGTGCATGCCAGTATGCCGAGTTAAGAGTGTGCTTCTTGGTCTTGGTCCTTTACTCCTTGGCTGCACAGCTTTGTGAAGGACGCACAGGAGCAGTACAACAAGCTGCGCATGATGCATTCTAACATGGAGACCCTCTATAAGGATCTGGGTGATTACTTCCTCTTTGACCCCAAGAAGTTGTCTGTGGAAGAATTCTTCATGGATCTGCACAACTTTAGGAATATGTTTTTGGTGAGTAAGGGATACCTGCCGACTGAATCTTTTGTGGACGCTTCTCACTTTCCACAGGCTCCATGTTGGCTGGTGGTTGGTGTACATATGTCCACGTGTTCTTCTCTCCCTCCCCACCCACAGCAAGCAGTCAAGGAGAACCAGAAGCGGCGGGAGACAGAAGAAAAGATGCGTCGAGCAAAACTAGCCAAGGAGAAGGCCGAGAAGGAACGGCTAGAGAAACAGCAGAAGAGAGAGCAACTCATAGACATGAATGCAGGTAAGGAGTGAAGAGGGCTGAGGAACTGAGACCGGAGCTGTTGGAAGGCTTCTTTGTCTAGAATCCAGAGGCCAGAGAAAATAGCTCGTGTCTGAGCTCAGCTTCTGGCACAGGATTTTGGCAGCCCTCTGCCTCCAAGGTCCTGATGCTGGACTTTAACCCCAACTCAGTTCCATGCACGTTCCAATTTTCCATGCTAAAATCTTTCTCTCGCTTTTGCTGGTTCTTGCATTATGTCTTATCTCCCCAGTGATTTTAGTATCGCTGTAACATGTACTCTTTCCTTCCGCCCATCCAGAGGTTCCTCTGGCCTGTTCTCAGTCCCTCCACCAAATCTTTTGCGTTTTTTTCCCCAAAATGTTTTCCTGGTCCTCCTCCCATCTTTTGATGGTGGCTTGTCTTCCCTTGCTGCTTATTTCACTAAGTACTGTGTCCCTAGTACCTTAGCACAATTGTGTGTACTATTAGATTGCAAATGGATTGAACTTCTGGAAGGGGGTGGAGAGCTGGCCACCCTCTTCTTTTTTCAGCAGAATCTCTTTCACTACCAGAAGCCTGTCTTTGTTGAAACATATGGTCTCAATTACTGGCCCTCTGTTTCCTGTCTCTGTTTCTTTCCTGCTGCTGATTCCCTGCCCTCCCACCCCCACTGCTCTCTCTGCGGGCAGCGGAAATACAGCATTACATGGCTTCCACGGCACTGAGCTGATGCCACCCTTCTCTGAACCTGAGGGGCCACAAGCCTTCTGCAAGCAAAGGGGTTTTTAAGGCTGCTGGGTCTGTTAAGAATCAGCACTTTGCAGAGCACAAGCAGCAAAGGGTGCCGAAACACCAACACATCTTGTTCCCAGGGACTTTTCTTTATACTTGTCTAGAAAACAGATCCCTTGCCCTTCCCCCAGTTGTAAGCCACAGCTCTGTTCCAGTAATGCTATTAAAGCCCACACCTAGGGTCCATCACCTTCCCCGGGGCCTCAGTGGTTTGTCTTCAGGTACTGGCTAGGATGCACTGGGGGAAGGTGGAGTCCTGCCGCATTGTGGGATGAGGGCTGCGCCCCGTCGACAGGTGGCGCAGTGGACCTTGCCCTGTCCCCAGGACCCTGGTCAAGAAAGTGAGGTTGGAATGTAGGTCAGATGCACTGGTAATGTTCAACCAGTAGGTGGCGCTGGGAGTAGTGAGCCCCTACCTTGGCTCTGGCAGCCAACCGGCTCCGTGGGATTTCACAGTTTCAGATTTCACTATCCTGAGCTGTTGCCATGGAAACTGAGCCAGGCTGGAACTAGGATTCTACATTAACTCTTTGTATTCCAGCTGGGCTGCTTCTCTTAGATGCAGAGCTGGCTTCAGGGAGACACAGCCACTGGAGGCAGTACCTAAGGGATGAAATGCAGTCTTGCTCAGTGGTCTCTTTCCTCAGCCCTGGTCTGAAACCTGAACCTCGCTATCCATGAGAGCTTTATGTAAATCAGTGTGAAACACTTTGGGATAAAGAGGGAGTGATGTAGTTGCTTATTAATTTCACAATTGCAGTGGGGTTGGCAATTCTGCAATTCCATGTGCTAGTCTTCCCGACTGGGACACAGAGGATGGCACTGTAGGAAAATGCCCCAAGGTTTGCTCTGGATAGTAGGCAGGGAAACCTTTTGTTTTGACCATTTTTAAACAGATACAAGTAAACATGAACCTGTGAAATTTGAGATTGAGCACCCTTTGTCTGTTCTTAGCTGCCAGCCCCTGTGGGAGGGGTAGCCAAGCAATAACCATGCATTTTATGTGGAGCCTGACACTTGCCATGCTGCTCTGGCTGAAGAGTTGACGTCTCCATCTTTGTTCTTCATGACAGAGGGCGATGAGACAGGTGTGATGGACAGTCTCCTGGAAGCCCTGCAGTCAGGGGCGGCCTTCCGGCGGAAGAGAGGGCCCCGGCAGGGTAAGTAAGCAGTTGGAGCTCAGCCTGGCGTGGAAGGGCGTGGGGCCTCTCAGCTCCTGGTCCTGCTGGTCTTGGGCTGGAGAGCAGATAATGATGCTCTAAAGGTTTAGAAACTTCTCCACAATGGGCCGTGCATCTAGAATGGATTATCTGGTCCTCTTCCTCTCATGTTAGAAAGTGCTGACTTGGAAAGCTAGGGTTTGAGGGACTGACAACAAATCAGTTATATTTGATTATTCTTGCATTTCTTTCCTCTCTTGAAGGAGAAATTTGGAAAAAGGGAACTATGTTGTGGGCCACAGGGATTTGAGTGGGCATATTTATGAACAAAATTAATCTAAACACAAAACTATACATTAGGGATAGATTGAAATACAGAGAAAAAATAAGAGTCCTTACTCTCAACTCCACAAGCAGAGGACATACATACATAGATCAAACTAATCAGAGAAAGTATAAAATTCCATAGAGAGAAGGTTGGCATCTGGTCCCCCAGATGAAAGAATGGAAGAGCGCCTCAACTGAAGGATTGTGCCATGTCTGACACTGCCTTTTCCTTAGGGGCAGCGAGCCGCCACTGCTCTTGCCTTTTCCCATTCGCTCCCCTTGCAGCCTCCTTTCCCAACCTTCAGAAGATTTAAGAGGATTACAGTGAGCCAGAGCCTCTAAAAACAATTATGGAGATAGGAAGACAGATGATCCAGGCATTAGTATAGACCAGGATTAATGGTTAAGTTTCCCTTGAGGGCAGCACACAGTGGCCAAGCGACTAGTCCAAAAGAGGGTTGTAGCCGAGGCCACCTCTCATGTGGAGTTGACCCACACCGTTGTGTTTAGTGAAAAAGGCCCTTCGCAGCAAGGAGTGATGGCTTCTCTCCTAGGTTGAAGGGTGAGAGTTGCAGAAAAGGCCTCATTAAAGGTTTCTACGTCAGAGGGATTAAACCTATGTTCCCTATTTCTTGACTGCTGCACTCTGTAGGCCCATTTGATATGAGCTTTACTTTTTTTTTGAGACAGAGTCTTGCTCTGTCGCCTAGGCTAGAGTGTAGTGGCATCGTCATAGCTCACTGCAACCTCAAACTCCTGGGCTCAAGCGATCCTGCTACCACAGCCTCCCCAGTAGCTGGGACTATAGGCACGCACCACTGCGCCCAGCTAATTTTTCTATTTTTAGTAGAGATGGGGTCTCGCTCTTGATCAGGCTGATCTTGAACTCTTGGCCTCAAGAGATCCTTCCACTTTGGCCTCCCAGAGTGCTGGGATTACAGGCATGAGCCACCTGTGCCTGGCCTGAGCTTTTGAGGTTATTGTAAAGCGAAGGAGTTGTATGGCTTGTTTTGGCCAGTGCTTAGTTATTAATACAGTGGTATCTGTGGGGCCTGTAATACCTGTGGCGGCCTGGAAAGGGGACCTTAGGACCCGAGGGTATAGAGCATGCTAGCCCACAGAAACTCAGTGTCCTGACCCAAGTGTTGTAGATCACTACGAGTTTTACCTGTCATGGCTGGCTGCCTAGTCTTACGCATACTCTGAATACGCAGAGGGATATTCTCTTCTGAGGGCTCTCCTGTATGACTTTAGGACCTTCTCTAAACCGTCAAATCCCTAGGCACAGCTCTGATCCGTTTTCTGGCATCCTCCGAGTATAGGCTCTCTAAAAGGGAGGAGAAGTAGGCATGAAGGGTATGGAACTCTCTGGGATAGAGCATTTAGTATTAATATTATAGGTAGGTGTTTGGGTAGAGAGTACAGCTGGTCTTACTGTGTTACTTTTGTGTTTAGTCGTTAGGTTTTTGCAACATTGTTTCCTACCCACCATATAAGGTGATGTGGCCTCACATTCAGCATTTCCAGCCTAAGGAAAGCACATTGTGTCTCTGTTTTCCTTGACCCCTTCAGCTAAGTGTGAACCTACATCAGACTTTGGTGGGGAATTCCCTATTAAGCCTCTTCCTGTGGAACTATACTAGAATTCCAGATGCTTCCTAGACACAGGCAGCCAGACATCGGTGGCTTCCCTGTGCTGGGGAGACCCCATTCTTCACTTCTTTCCAAGTAGGAAACCAGGACTCACAGGCAGAAGAAACAGGGATTTTGCTAGAACCTAACCATTCAGCAGAGGACCTGACGTAGTCAAAATACTATCTCCCAGTGCAAGAGGAAATAGGAGGAGACTTATACTAGGAGATGGTAAAGTGAAAAGTAGGTGAAATGAGAATACATGTTTTTAAAGTGGCTCCAGTCTGTAACCTTACGTTCCTGGGCTCTGAGTTTACTAAACACACCTGAATATATCTGGGAGACTCTCTCAGAGAAGCCATCTCTAGTTATTCTGGTAAGCTCTTTAGACCTGGATACATTCATAACATGTAAAGCGATGTGATGTGGCCTCGCTTGAAACGTAAACAGGATAGGCATCAGAGTGAAGTGCAGAGAGTGTAGGACTAGGTGGGGATCAAAAGACCCAAAGTCAAATCTAGCTCTGATGTCATCTATGTTACCTTAGGCAAGTCACTTAATGTTTTTAGGACTCAGTTTCCTCATGTATAAAACGAGAGTTGGAATAGAATGATCTCCAGGGTCCCTTCCAACTCTAATATTTTTTTGTACAGTGACAATAGGATTAAGAGGAGAAGAGGAGAGAGGCTAGGCCTAGACAGCCCGTTTTCAAAACACAAAGGCTCCAGCGGCTGTAGAGTTCCCTCTGTGGCTACTAGACTTAGCTGTTCCACCCCTTACTAAGCTGTCTCTGACTATTCCTCTTGGCCAATTGCTTTGAGCCAAAAAAATAGAAGCATTATTAGGCATATCTGCCTCACAGCCCTCCTTCTTCCCAGAGAGGCAGCTGTCCCTCTTCAAAGACCCTAGCCTTTTCCCTAGAATTTAAAGGAATGTTAAAATCTTCCGGTCTCTGGGGACCTGAGGGAGTGACCCAGTATACAAAGACCCATTGAGGAGTTGGAAGAGGAGAGTTACTATCAGTGTTGGTTCATTAGAAGCAACATGTAAACTGCTGCAATCTGCAGGGTATGGGAGAACAATGGTTTGAGTGTCAAGGGGAAGAATCCATGTGATTGTATTACAGCTACTATTTCAGGCCCATCATTGAGTCAGCTTGTGGTTTTAATGACTCAACTTTATCTCCAAGTCTGAATTGTGGCCTCTTGTATACAGGCCATTTGCTCACTGGGATAAAAGTCAAGAAAAGAAAGAAATTCATCTCTCTCTTCCTTTCCTTCCTCTGCCACTTCCCAGCTTCCCTATTAGCTCCACCTACACTAATAGAACCTTAGAGTTGGAAAGAGTCTAAAGACCTCTAGTGATTAGTATCTAACCTGCTCATAGGTAAAAGGATTTAAGACCCAGATAAGGTCTTGCCCAAGTCTGCATAGCTGGTTAATGATAGAGCCAGAACTGTAGCCCACTTCTGTGAATCCAAGCCCAGGGCTGTTTCTGCTAAGCCTACATGATTGAACAGGAGATAACAGTGACCTCTCAGTGTGGGCCAGAATTTTTTGTTTTGGAGACAGGGCCTTGCTCTGTTGCCCAGGCTAAAATGCAATAGCACCATCGTAGCTCACTGCAACCTCAGACTTCTGGGCTCAGGCAATCCTCCTGAGTAGCTAGGACTACAGTGGCTAGGACGACACCCAGTTGCTTTTCTTTTCTTTATTTTTTGTAGAGACAGGGTCTCACTATGTGGCCCAGGCTTGTCTCAATTCCTGGCCTCAAGCAGTCCTCCTGTACTTGCCTCCCAAAGTGCTAGTATTACAGGTGTGAGCCACCGTGCCCAGCCTAGAAATATTCATTCATACCTTCTACAGTGAGAGTCCTGGACATGGTGAAATCGCTTCAGAGAGGTTTTCTGATGACTGCCTGTCTGAGAAGGTTGATAAGAACGTTTCCTGTACCACTACTTATTCTCCCCCCACTTTTGTAAAAATAGGACAAGAAGTATAATTAGATGAGTTTTAGACAATAATTTATTTAGGATGGTAATGATCGTCCCATCTGTCCTAGTTTCCTCTTCCCTAAGGAAGCTTATTAACAGGAGCGCTACCTCTTTAGTAATAATTCCTAGCCTGTGTTTTAATAAAGGTCTTTTTCCAAGTCATTAACCTTTTTAAAATTCAGCTACACTAGTGTTATATGGTTATTTTGCTGGGTTTTTTATCCTAGCCCACCCCTAACTTCTGGGAATCTGGCCTCAGAAAAGTTTGACTAGCGTCTCAAGACAGTTCCCTTTTCCCCCAGACCCTGTGGGACTGTTCTCTCAGAGTTAAGGATCCCCCCTGATCCCGTGTAGTCAAAATATTTATCTGATTCTGTAACTACTCTTCAATAGTCTTAAGCACTCAAGTTGGGGAAAGAAGGGAAGAAGTTAGTTTTTCTTGATTGTTCAAACTGCTCAGCATAATGGTGGCACAGGAGACAGAGTGACAGCCAGGGTGCCTGGATTCCGTTGATTCTCTTGCCAGTTCCAACAAGAGCTTTCTCATCCCTGGCCTTAGGCCACATTATGTCCATTCCCTAGTGTACATACTTTCAAGGCTTAAAAGGGAAATTTTGGTCTTCTCTCTACCTACCGTCTGTTCCTGCTTCTTATGAAGGTTGTAATGCATCAGAAGCTCTTTTGAGTCTAGAAAAATCTACAAACGCTGCTTGATTATGTACAGCTGGTATCTTCTTAGTTTGGAGAAAGAAACCAAAGAAAGAAGCAGCTTAAGACTTGCCGCACTTGAATGCTGATTTCTCCTGCGCTGTCCAGACAAGTGTCCCTGAAGGCCCAGAGTTCTTTTTCCCAGGGTCTGGAGTCAGAAATTACTTTAGTATACACACCACTAGAGTTACACACACAAGTAGTTCCAGAATGTTCTCGACTGTTAAAGATGGAATTCAAAGGAGCAACAAAGTGATAGGAAACCACTACCTTTCTGGATATGAGAAGTGGAATCTAGAGAAGGGAGTAATTCAGAAAAGAGGACACGTGGCAGGTCTGAGGAAGATGGTGGTGGTGAGAGACTAAGAAGGAAGGTGGGAGAAGCATATAATGTAGACTGTTATAGTCTACTCAAGTGGGTTCCTTTTCCTCGCCTGTCAGTCACTGCTATGATACCCTAATGAGTTGTTCGGTGAAATCCCCACAGGTTAGGTAACACACCTCTGATCTGTAACTAGATAAGCCCATGTGGCTGTCAGGATCTTCACTGTTCTTTCTCTTGGTAGATAATCCCATGTGCCCCTGGGAGGAGGAGGTGGAGGAGGAGGAAGAGACTTATAAATTGGTAACCTGTAGGCATGCTGTGTGTTCCCTGCCTGACCTGTGGGTAGCCTCTGCGGGGGTGAAAACAGTGGCTCTGGGTCATGGCTCTGCAGGAACACTGACAGCCTTAGCAAAGACTTGGGCTTTCTGATCTCATTTGGCTTCTGCCTACCTAAAGCTTTTGCTGGTCCAAAGGAAGCACGGGCCCCTCTGGGCTCTTCTTCGTTCCTGCTCATATCCCGCAGCTGCTCAGTCCTGTAGTCTTCATGTAGCAGTGCTAGGCTCTTTCATCTGGTCCTGCTTCTTACGGCTGGAGTGCAGTGGCACGATCATACTCGCTGTAACCTCGAACTCCTGGGCTGAAGTGATCCTCCCATCTCAGACTAAGCGCACACCATACCACCACTGGGCTCAGCTAATTTTTTATACTTTTTTTTTTTTTTTGTGATAGAGTCTCATTCTGTTGCTCCAGGCTAGAGTGCTGTGGCATCATCATAGCTCACTGCAGCCTCAAACTCCTGGGTTCAAGCGATTCTCCTGCTTTAGCCTCCCAAGAAGCTAGGACTACAGGCATGCACCACCATGCCCTGCTAATTTTTCTGTTTTTATTTCCTTGCTTTTGCTAGCTTTGGGTTTAGTCTGCTCTTCTTTTTCTAGTTCCTTAAGCATGAAGTTAGATTGTTGATCTGAGATTTTTTTTTTTTTTTTTTCCAGAGACAGGTTCTCACTCTGTCACCTGGGCTAGAGTGCAGTAGCAGTCACTGCAACCTCCAACTCCCGGGCTTAAGCAATCCTCCTGCCTCAGCCTCCCCAGTAGCTGAGACTACAGGGATGCGCCACCATGCAGGGTTAATTTTTCTATTTTTTTGTAGAGACGGGGTCTCGCTCTTGCTCAGGCTGGTTTGGAACTCCTGACCTCAGGCTATCTTCCTGCCTTGGCTTCTGAGAATGCTTGGATTATGGGTGTGAGCCACCGCACCTGGCCGCCCAGCTAATTTTTAAAATTTTTTTGTAGAGATGGAGTTTCACTGTGTTGCCAGGCTGGTCTCGAAATTCTGGCCTCAAGTGATCCTCCTCCTGCCTCGGCCTCCCAAAGTGCTGGGATTACAGGCTTGAGCCACCACACCTGGCCTTTTTTAAAAAATTGAGATATAATTCACATACCTAAAATTCACCATTTTATTGGACAATTCAAGGATTTTTAATATACTCAAAACATTGTACAACCATCACCACTGTCTAATTCCAGAACATTTTCATCATCCCGAAAAGAAAAATCCCATACCCATTAGCAATTATTTCTGCTGCTCCCCTCTCCCAGCTCCTGGCAATCACTAATCTACTTTCTATCTCTATGGATTTGCCTGTGCTGGTCATTTCATAGATATGGAATCATAACGTATATGCCCTTTTGCATCTGGCTTCTTTCATGCCAGGCAGCTCTTTGTGTACGTGCAGTTGCTCTGTGCTGCTTCTGGGGCATAGGAAGAGGCAGACATCCTGAGATGGGCATGGTCCCAAGGAGCCACCATCCAGTTGAGGATACTGGGGCCCTAAGTCTGGATTCCATAGATGAATATGAGGGCCTTGGGGATGAATCCCAGCAGTTACAACAGAAGCTCATGGACTGATTGGTTCTTTTCTTCCTGTTTGGGCTGATAACTGGATCTTCACAATCCCTTAGGCAATTGGGCTGAGATTTCTTTGGAGGGGTCCACTCCCAGCCATCGGTGGTCCCAGTTCCACCTTCCCTGACATACCTTTTGTTACCCTCTCCTCCCATACACACACGCACTCTATACACTGTGTAGGGCCCTTGGCATTTGTATCACAGCTGCTACCCTTGAAGAGGTGGGAAAGAGCTTAGGCATGTGGGCCTCTGTTACAGGAACGCGTGGGAGCACGATGCACATGTGATGCCAGTAAGTAAACTCCTCTTTGCGGGAGTCCCCACAGCAGCCTGCCGAAGGCCGCCTTTTGCTAGGGACAGCCCTCCCAGGGCTGCCTGAAAAGTGTGTTGGCCTAGGAGCTTCCTGGGAACTATCAAGGAAACAAAAATAATGCTATATATTGAGCTTTAGTCTATTTAATTCCAACAGCCCTATTATGAGAAATAGACTTTGAGTTCTTCATCTCTCTTTAAGTCACGTAACTAACACTTACGCCCAATTCTGTCTGTTTAGCTGTATTCAAACCTTTGTACTGTTTTCACACAGGGAAGCACACGCGAGTCTTGCTCTCCTTTTGCACCACACTCTCTTCAACTCTTTGCTACCCAAAGGTATATCCCACGTGTTGGATCTCTGCCCCTTCTCCAAAGTAAGGGCCTCAGTGAACTGGACAAGGCAGCCACATCTGCATGGCTTCTGGCTGAATGTCTGCTACAGCGTTTGAAAGAGATTAGAAACTAGGCCTTCCATGGATGAGATCCCTCATGTCTTCTCTTGCAGCCAACAGGAAGGCCGGGTGTGCAGTCACATCTCTGCTAGCTTCGGAGCTGACCAAGGACGATGCCATGACTGCTGTTCCTGCCAAGATGTCCAAGAACAGTGAGGCAGTCCCCGCAATCCTTGAGGAAGCCAAGGAGTTAGTTGGCCGCGCAAGCTAAGCTGGGTCCTGGGGCCGTGGCAGCTCCTGAAGGGAGCCCCAGGCTGCCCGCCCTACAGCACGTGCCTAAAGGCTCGAGGGGGTATTCCTCTGGGGTGGCCACTCCCACCACCCTGACCCTGTCTCTCTCTCTGGCCTGCTGCTCTCCGAACATCACCTACAGCTTCAGCTGCCTGGAGGCCAGAAGGAAAGGGCAGTGTGGGGGAGGCCTGAGCCCAACCCAGCCAGCCCTGGCTGTCGTATTACCAAAGCAGGGTCCGCGTTTGCTGCCTTAACCCTGTCTCCTCTCTGTTACTCAGAGGGCCTAATCTCAGATAAGGCCCGGCCTGCTTCCTCAGCCCCTGACTTTCCAGTGGGCAGTAGGTTTTCCCTTAGGTCAATCTTGCTGGATTTGTGCTTTTCTTTTGTGGTTTCTCTGGCCCTGAGAACAGCATGGGGCTTATGAACCTTTGGGCTAGATTCCTCCTTTCACTGCTATCATCTCTGCTCTTCCCTTCCCTCTCCTGGCGATTGTTATTTATTACTAGTGCTGTGGCATTGGGAGCTGCTCCTAGGGACGTGGGGAGCAAATCCCGCCCTCACTCCACCTTCCTGGGAAAGGCCTGCCAATACAAAAGGATCTGGACCACTTACCTGTTCTGCCATGGCCCAGGCCAGAGCCTGTGGCAGGCAGCTGGGGCATAGTGACAGTATGGGACCTGTCCCCGGCCTGCTAACACGCTTTGTGCCCTCTGGACCCTCTGTCCTAGCCCCCAGGCTACCAATCCAAGGTTCCTCATGCCTTCCCCAGAGCTTTGGTGCCTCTCGCCTGGACTATGGGCTGTATCGTGACCATCTCAACACCCCACCCTCTGTCTCCAAGGAAATGGGAGGTGGAGCCTCCTGGCTGAGAAATTGTTTTGCAAATGGATCTATTTTTGTATGAAAAAAAAAATCTTTTTTAGAGAAAACTTTTCCTTCCCCTTTTCCCGAAAATCCATAATGTTAAGAGGCTTTGATGGCAAGTTCCAAAGTTCCTGGGGTTTCTCCTCACAGGCCTCAATCCCAATGCCCCTGGAGTCTTCACCTCGGCCCTCAAGTCTTCTGGACCCTTGAGGCCAAGGCAGATTCTCTCTCCCAGCATCATTTCTGGGGCAGGAGGAACCTCTTCTGGTTGAGCTGGGCCAGGCCTAAGAGTAGCGGGAGCTCTGAGACCACAGAGTTTTTATAAAATTAGCAAATTTATCAAGCCAAATGTGCAGATGCTAACTGGACACTCTGGGGAAGTGGGCACAGGAAGTGCCATGCACACCGTACCCCCGCTCTCTTCTGAACGGCGGGCAAACTGAACTGTTTGGTGGTCCTAGCCAGAGGAAGCTCAGCTTCTCTGGCTTAGGATGATATTCTTGCCCTCCCTGTGGCCCTTTCAGCTTTCCATCCCCAGCCAGGGAGAAAGAATGGCACTGTGAGGGTTTGGCCCAGAATTATAGTTGGTAGAGCAAGGGGAGCTTAGGAAACTTGAGGGCAACTACAAGGAGGCCTTGCGGCCAGGAAGGGGGTTTTGGCTGCTGGAGCCTGCCTAGGAAGGGCAAGGGCAGCTCCTCTGAACTGTTCCTGGGAAGACTCCGGTGCAGGGGACCTGTTGCTCCCCTGGGTCACTCCTCCTCCCTGCTGGTGGACATCTGGGGCTTTGACCCTTTCTTTTTTAATCTACTTTTGCTAAGATGCATTTAATAAAAAGGGGGGTACAAAATGCAAATCTATTTCCCTCACCTCTTGGACTTCTGGGATGTCATCACCTCCAGTTGTTGGGTTTGTTTCCAACTGTTAATAAAGCATTGAAACGGTACTGCCTCACAGCCTCCTTTGTCAGTTTCAGAGCTGTTTGCTTTTCACTCTGGTCTAGACTCCTTTACTCTTCCTCCTGCCTCAAACCCCTGGTTGACCTGACAAACCGTTGCAAACAAGCTAAAGGTGCCAGACACTATGCTTGGGCACAGGGTTAGAGATGATTGATACATGGTGGCTTCTGCCCCGGAGCTCACCTCGGGGCTATTTGCCCTCAGTAGAGATGCAGGCGCCCAGTTCAGCTCCCCGGCTCTCACTTTGCTGTCTTGGCTTGGGGCCTTTTCTGGAACTCAGTCCTAACTCCCCACCACCCCATGCTCCCAGATGTCACTACATAAGTTTAATCTTTCTCTTGCTGAGGGAGACATCCGACTCCCATTTTCCAGTTCCCACTGCTCTTTTGGTGGCCACAGACCACATTCCAGACTAGAGGGGCTTTCACTGGGTTGGGAACCTGAGCCTGCCTGGCAGAGGTCAGAAGCCCAAGGTCATGCTCCAGATGACTTGTCACTTAGAACCGTAGTTGTCTGAGTGCCTTGCGACCTGCACAAAGAAACCTTGCAAGCTACGAGCAGACTCAGGATAGACAGGGAGGGGCCTGGAAGGGACCACAAACTCATTTGGGCAGGTTCCGGGACCAGAAATAAAAGCCTTCTAAATAGCCCTGGAGCCTGGGCAGCTGCCTCCCCAGTATGGCCAGAGGGGTGGGGGTGGGCTGCCTGCCGCCTCTTTCCCTCTCCCCCAGAGGCCACGCGTTTCTGGCTCAGGGCTTTATAGGCACACATACCAATTAGGGGACCAACCACAGCTGCTCACGTGCTCTGCCAGTCTGCTGTCGTGCCTGGAATAGAACCCAGGCGCCCTGCACCCCGCCCCTCCGCAGCTTGGCTCTGAGAAACAAAACCTTCCAGCTCAGCAACCGCGCACACCACCCTTCCTCCCACGCAAGAAAGTCACCCCCATATGCTTAGTTGGAAGGTTTGGTTTCCATGACAACAGACTTCAGGAGCTGGCAGAACGGGCGACCCGGCCCTCAGAGACTCCGCCGCGGAGGAAGCCCAGTGTCGACAGGCCCCACATAGCCTCGCTGACCCGCCCGATAACCCCAGTGCCTCAGTGTTTCTCTGTCCTGCCGCCCCTCCCACCGCCCTCCCTGTCCCCGCTCGGCCGGCCGGTGTTTCCCGCTGCTGCTCTGGCGGCAGCAACCTCGGGATCCCTCGGTGCTTCGCGCGCGGAGGAGGCAGGCGGAGGGGGCGGGGAGATGGGAGAGCCGGCAGAGAATGGAAAAGCACCGAGAGAGGGAGGGAGGAGAGCTGGTCTGCGGGCGATCTCATTTCCTGCGTGTCCTTTCAGTCCCCTTGACCCCCGCAAGACAGCAATGAGCCCTCCCATTTCTTTAGCTTCGCTGCAGAGAGGTAAGCGGGAAGGCGAATTCCAGATGGGGAAACTGAGGCCCAACCTACAGTCTTGGCCTCGGAGAATCGCCTCCCGCACTCCGTCCCCCTTCCGCGGCGTTCCCCAAACCCCTAGGCAGTGGGGGTGGAGGGGGCGGGCAAAGGAGAGTCCATCCCCCACCCGCGAAGCCTGCATGGGCGCTCGGGGAGGTGATTTTAGCGAGGAGAGGTGGGCACTAGGGAACGTCTCTGCCCCTCCCCAGCGCTCTTTGCGGGGCTTCCCGCCCGCGCAGGCGCCCGCGCGAGGGTCTCCTCTTCTGCCCGGAGACAGCCGCGAGCAGACGGCTGCGCGCTCACTTGCACGCCGGCCGCCGCGCTCGCAAACCCCGCCCCGCAGCGGCCCCGCCAGCCGATGACACACGGCGCTGTGCAGATCCGCAAGCACCGTCACGGCCCGTCGCACAGTGACATGGCACGACGGGACTGCAGGGGTACACAGCCATATTGGAGTCACACACCCTCCATTCGGAAACATCCAGACGCACACAGTGGTCGCCTCCCGCTTCCTCTCTTCTTCCAGCACACACCTCTCGGCTCATCACTTCATCCATACATGCCGGGAGCCTCCATCTCTTACACGGAAACGTGCAACCTTTCAGAAGAAACCTTTTTATTATTTGTCGAAGAAAAAAAGCCATATAAATATTAGAGTATAAAACTTGCGTGAGACACAGGAAGAGGGTGGAGTGGGAGCTACGTGACTATGCGAAGAGAAGCGCTTATAGAAGGAGTCAGTACGGGGGAGGGGTCGCCGCAGCGCGTGGACACAGCACGAAACACAGCACGGGCCGCCGCAGGCAGGTTCAGGGACAGACGGCTGCGCGGAGCCCGCCGCCCGCTGCCCACTCGCCATCACGTAAAAGCACACCGCACTACACTACTGGCTATTCTACACCGGCCGAAAGCGGGAGAGGGCTCTACACTACTGTAGGGGCTGGGGTGGGGTTCTCTGGCAGCCCCGCTGGAGGAACGGGACCCCGGGGGCAGAAGGGCGTGGGGAGAGGAAGTTCTATGCACAAGGAGGCACTGGGGACTTTAACCAGGCTCTGGCCACTAGGGGGCGGACTGGGGGCCTGGGCAGTGGCCTTCACAGAGAAGAAATGGCACCTGGCAAGGTGGAGGACCGAGGCTTGAGAAGGGCAGGGCCCCTGTGGAGAAGCCCCATCCTGGGCTGAGACTGTCTGTCCACTTGGTCCCTGCTCTAGTTTCTTGCCTTCTCAACCCAGGGACTAAGAAGGGCCCAGGTGGCTCTTCCTTCCTGCTGGGGCCCTGCTGGCTTCCACCAGAGGCACCTCTGGAGTACCCAGCACCTACAGAAGCCCCTCTGACCCCTCCAGGGGACCTGATCCTAAACCTTCTCAGAGATTCCTTGGTCTGAAATGCCAGTTTAAATCCATTGGTCCTAGTAGCTCAGCCCAAAGCTGGCTGCCTGGGCTGAGCCCTATTTGTGGGGGGTGAGGGTCCAGCCTGGTGATTGGTTTATGGCTGGTATTTGAGGATCTGGTCAGTACCCTGGGGACACGCAGAGCCTCCCGAAAGACCCTGATAACTTATGGGTCAAGCTTTGTCCATCCCCCTCATCTGCATACACACACTTCCCTTCTTTACCTTACCACCCCATACTGTCTTGGAACATGCAATGGAATCTCTTGTTTGAGGAGGGAGTAAGGTAGTCACAGCATGCAGTGGGAACATCAAACAATAAAAAACAAAACAAAACAAAACAAAAGACTGGTCCCCAGGGCGTAGGGAAGAGGCTTGGTAGCAAAATGCTCTCCCTAAATCCAGCAAGCGTAAGTACCATGGGGATGATGACCATGTCCTCCAAAACTTGAGCATTGGTCTCAGGTCTGGAAGGAGATGAAGGGACTGGACCAAACCATGCTTTGGGGGAAGATTGAGAATCGAAGGAGAAGCCAAGAGGTCATGATGTCCTTCCAAGTCTTCAGAACTATGAGCCTTTTTAGGTCACCTGGTACCTCAACACCCCAACCACCTTACTCGAGAGAGAGGAACTGGTGAAGGAGTGGGGTGGGGCGGGCAGGGAGGCAGGGGATGGATGGGCCTGTTGATTTGGAAGATGGAGGAGTTCAGCTGTAAATAAAGGGGGTGTGACAAATGGTTCTTGGTGTCTACACTAACCCCACTACCCCCATGGGTACAGCAATTGATTGGATGGGGGTTCCCAGCAGAACTCCCTTTGCATATTCAACCCCCTGGGGGCACAGACAGGGGGTGTTGACTGGGCACTTGTTTCTGTTTCCCAAGGGGAGCATGGCATTGGCCCCTAGCAGTATCCTGGGGGTGAGCCCTGAATGCTGAGGCCTGGGTACAGGTAAGGAGAAGCTGGGCTGGTTGGGGAGGGAGGCTGCCCTGTGGCTCTAGGCCTGGCCTCCACATTACTTCTTCTCCTTCTTGCCCGACTTCTTCTTATTGCCATTGCCACCGGCTGGGGTCTTGCCATCCCGCTTGCCAGCTGCGTTGGTCAGTGTGGCATTGCTGCCAGGGATGTAGACGTTCTGGCGGTAGTCGGGCACATGCTGCAGGGTGAACTGGGGTCCGTAGCGGGCACTCAAGCCCATGGTGCCAGCGCCCCCTCCCAGGGTGGAGCTTCCATCAGCAGCTTCTGTGGAGACACAGGAAGATCAGATGGGGGTTAAACTTAGGGTCCTTAACTGTCCCTCTCTCATACCATAAGCAGTTAATGAATGTCTACAAAGCACCCTGGGCCCTGACCATGCTGAGCACTGCGAAAACAGCGGTCACCTCGGTCGTCTCTCCACAAGGAGATGAGGGCATAGGTTAAGAGGCTCTGGAGTAAGAAAGCCTAGGTTTGATTCCTAGCTCTTTCTCTTACTAACTGTGATCCTGGGCAAGTCTACCTAACCTGCCTATGCTGCCTCAGTTTTCTGATCTGCAAAATGGGGATAATAACAGTATCCACCTCTTCAGGTTTTGGTGAAGGCTAAAGAAGAAAATGTACGTAAGGTACCTAGAATAGTGCCCGGTACGTGGTAAGTGCTCAAAACACGCTAGTAAGTATTTCCCTCAGGGCTGAGACACTGGCCCTCAAATCCTTCCCCTAACCAAGGGAGCCTTTGGCCTCCACGCTCGACCATGGGCTCCTGGAGGGCAGTGACCGTGGTTTGTACATGCTCCAAGCCTTCTCCAACCAGCGCCTGGCACAGAGTAGGTATGCAGTAGTTCTGTTACTCGTTATGCGTGGGTGGAGGTGGGGAGTGCTCTTCTAAGCATTCATTTCATAACTGCATTTGACCGCCTACTCTGTGCCAAGCACTTTTCTAGATGTTTCATGATCACTTTTTTTTTTGAGACAGGATTTTGCTCTGTCACCAGGCTGCAGTGCAGTGGTGTGATTACAGCTCACTGCAGTCTCGAACTCCTGGGCTCCAGTGAGCCTCCCAAGTAGCTGGGACTACAGGCTCAAGTGACCACACCTGGCTAATTTAAAAAAAAATGTTTTTTTGAGATGGGATCTTGCTGTGTTGCTCAGGCTGGTCTTAAACTCCTGGCCTTAAGTGATTCTCTCACCTCGGCCTCCCAAAGAGCTGGGACTACAGGCATAACCCACCTAGCCCGGCTTGCACGATCAGTTGTAACCTCAACACAACCCAGTGAGGTATGTGGTATTATTATCCCCATTTTATGCATGAGGGAACCAAGGTGTAGAGAAGGTAAAAGACTAGCCCAAGGCCAAGCCAGACAGTCTCTGTTAGAGCAGGACTCAGGCTCAGGTATATCTACTCTAAGCAGATATGCTCTAAGCACTCTATGCTGGTGGGCGTAGTTAGTCACCACCACCACCGGTTGGACCTTATCCCTACTGTGAGGGTAAGGGCGGTGGGGAGAAGATGGGGGCAGCCATGTTCTATGAGACGGAGGAGATGATGATCCAGGGAACCAGACACCCGAGTGCAGTGTAGGCATAGGCTCAGGGTGTCAGAGCTCGGTGACACCAGAGAGCACCTCCCCCAACTTCCCACTGTACAGAAGAAACTGGGCCCAGAGAAGGGCACGCTCTGGCCCTAGCTCGGCAGCACCTGGGAACGTGTTCAAAACGCAGACTCTCAGAATCCGCGTTTTAACAAGACCCCCAGATGATGTGTGTGCGCGTGCAAGGCGGAGAAGCACAGCAGTACCTACTTCGCAGGGTTTGTGGGAGGATTCACTGTGACAGTGCTCCATCCAGTGCCAGGCACTTGATGAGTGTTCAGTAGACGTTTGCTGCTGCCTTCGTCATCACTGTCATCACCCTCCAGCATGTCTGTCACCCAGTGTGCCATCGCCTCTCCCGCACGCTCGCCCTGACTGGGTGGGGCGTGGGCGGGAGGAAGCAGGAGTCTGACTCCTTAGGGCTCCCTGCTGGCGCCCGCAACCCTCTGTGGCAGCGAGAGAGTTAAAGCCCCAGGAATGCTCGGGCCAGTCCGGGCCAGGCGGGCAGGAGAGCTTCCCTCCCAGTCTCCCTGTGCCCCCACCCTAGACCCTGGGAGCGGTAGAGAGGGTGACTAAAGCCGGAGAGGCTGAGTAATCCTGGGACACCAACCAGGCATTGGGAAACAGAGAGACAGGAAATATTTTCAAAGCCGGCATAAGAGGGGGAGGGCACAGAGGGGAGAAGGCAGAGATGCGCGACAGTCTTGACAGTCTTTCAGCCTCCACACTCCGGCGCTCAGGTTTCTGCGGCTTCCACTTCAAGTCCCAAATCCCTGGCGCTGGGGGCCTTCTGGGGCTGGGGAAGAGGAATTGGGAGGGAGGGAGCAGCTGCCCACTTCCTCCTCTCCTTCCCCGGGCGGGCCGCCCTCAGCCCTTCCATCCCACTGACATTTCTCTGTTTTCCCTAATTAACTCCAAAAGCGAGCTGGGTCGGTCGCCGCCCCGCCCCCTCCCCTCCAGCCGTCAGCTTCTTCCAGCCTCAGCTGCCCGGGAATGGAAGGGGCGAGGGGAGGGGGCCCAGATCTGGCTTCAAAGAGCCGGGATTCCGGAGTGATTTAGGGGCTGGAGAGGGGACTGCAGAGGCGCCAGGGAAAGAGAGGGGGCGGGGGTGGTCTCGTATTCACACTCGTGCACGCAGAAGAGAATGAGGAGAGACGCGGGAGAAACCGAAACATAGGAACATAGGAAGGGTTCGACTGAGTAACTAGAAGCCGGGCCGCCCTCGTCCTACATGCACCCAAGACAAAGCCAGCCCCTGCCCACCTCGTGGGGTGCCGTCAAGCTGGGCTGGACCAGGAGGGCGAGAAGATGTGGCAATCCAACCTCTTCCTCTCAGATTCACAGATCTGAAGGGAAACTGAGGCCTGAGTGATGCAGGACCTTGGCCTAGGTCATAGAGCTCCTTAGTAGCATGGCTGACCAGACAGAGACCAGCGTCAGTCTCTTTCTGTTACACACCGATTGCCACATCTTCTTGACCTTCTGTAGAATCAGTTCTCCAGCGGCCCCTCCCTCTATACCCGCCTCCCTGCAAGGCCCGCGTTGGGGAACGACCCGGATTTTCTCTTGGTCCAAGGAGAAACAGATTTAGAAGAGCGGCAAGAACCTGGGCCTCTTCTGGTCTGGAGGAGGCGGGGTTGATGCTCGCCTCCTCACCCGTTCCAGCCTCTACTCAGGGAAACTCAGCTCCCAGCTCCTTTACCTCTCCCACCCCCGTCCCTCCAGCCCACCCCAGCCCAGGGCCAGGCAGCATCTCCAGAGTAGCCCAGGGAGGCCCGGTTAAGCTAGACCAGAGCTGGTTGAGCTGCAAACCGCAGCCTCCTTGAGAGCGTACCTCCCCCCAAATGTTTATTTAAAAAGCCTCCCATGTGTGGCTGGCTCTCGCTCTCCCTCTCACCCCCCTCAGCAGCCCCACAGGCCTGGCTGGGCTGGACTCCAGGAACCTCTCTGGGTCCAGGGCTAGAAAGCAGGCGTGAAGTGAAAGTGAGCAGGGCCTGACCCACCACCTCCACCCCGAGGGGCCACTCCCCGGGGCCCAGGCTTGGACCTAGGTCAGGCCCTGTGTGGCCAGAAGGGTGGAGCCCTGACAGGGGAGGAGAGCCAACCTCGTGACCCCTGTTCCAGGGGGACCTGCTGAGAGGGTTTTTGGCCATAAATACTGATTCTATTTCTGTTTTTAACATCTGGCTTTAGGCTAAAAAGCCTGCTTCCTGGCCTTAGGGCGCAAGACCACAACAGCTAAATATACCTGTTTACTTCCCTCGAGAGCCCCACTTGGCATCTCCCCAGACCCGGCCACCTGCCTCATTCAAATTCAGTATCTGGCCTCTCTAGACTCGCAACCCCATGGACCTGGAACGGCTGTGCCCCAGAAGGCTGGCGGCCCCGGCCACTTGCCCTTCTTCTGGCCTTTCATCAGCCACAGGCCGGCCCCACTTAACCTCACAGACGTTCCGGTTAGGGTTGCCAAAGTTAGCAAATAAAAAGACAGGGTGCCCAGTTAAATTTGAATTTCAGGTAAATGATGAGTAATCTTTTTATTACAGTGTGTCTCATGCAACATTTGAAACCCACTTATGCTAAAATAGTCCCTGCTGTTAATCTGAAATTAAAATTTAATTGGGAATCTTGTATTTTTTCTGGTAACCCTGATCTGGGAGAATAATGTAGGGCATTAGGAGGAGTTCAGCCTCTAGACCTAGGAAGCTAAAAGGGAAACTGAGGCTGGATCTAAAAGCAGCCATGGTCATTGTCATAGAAAAGGGCATGAAATTGGGAGTGGAGCTGGGTTAGGATCCTAGCTCTACTGCTAAAAACCGGGCGCCAGGGGCAAGTGACTTCTCAGTTCTCTCATCTGTCAAATGTAAGTAATGAGATCTGCCTTGCAGAGCTGTTAAGAGGATTAACTGACTCTAGGCCCACAAAGTTTGTTTAGCATGTGCCGGAGCGTGGTTATAGTGATTACTGTGATTTTACCTGGAGAGCAGGGCTCTCCTTCACTCTGTAAGGCCAATGCCTTGATCCTCTGCCAGCCTCTCTATAAACCCAGGATTTGCTGCTCCAGAAACCAGTCCTTATTAATAGGCATTATTGTACCTCTGCCTTCCACCCTCATAGGTCAATAAAGATAATAATTAATTATATCCACTATGTACTGTGCCCTTCCTCTCTGCCAATCCTTGCTGAGGGCTGTACATTTGGCCCTCACAACACCACCATGAGATCTGTTAATATTGTGCCCATTTCATAGTAAGTGAAACCGAGGCTTATTCACTTACCTAAGGACTCATAGCCAACTGGTGGCACCAGGATTTGAATCCAGACTGGCCTGCCTCCAAAGCCTGTGCTTGTCAGTACTAATGATAATGTTTCACTTCCCCTCAGGACCCTTGTGACTCTTCAGGGACAGAAATCACTGACTGACTTTCTATTACACGGGAGGCTCTTTGCTAACCTGTGGGAAAACCAAAATCCTGCTCTGGAGGTCGGGCTGCAAAAAGAGAAGGAGTCTCCAATAACCAGAGTGTGTTCTCCCTGCTGGAAATATCCACACCCATTTTCACTGCATGAGGGCCTGTGCGTGCCAGGCCCGGTACTCTTGGCTCTATGGTATCATCTCATTTAATCCTCACAACAACCCTTTGGGGTCACTGTCCCCATTTTCTGGGCTGAGGAAACTGAGGTTTAGAGACATTGAGCAAATTGATCAAAGTCACAAGGATAGTAAGTGGCAGAGCCAGGACCTGACCTATGCTGTCCCCTTCCAGAGCTAGACTTGTAACCATTACTCCCTCCATCTCCTTATGGATCTTTCCTTGTTCGCTCCCCTTTGGGCATCCTGCAACACCCAAGCCCTCTGCTGTCCCTTAACCTGGCTTTATGTCCTGGCATCACAGGTCCTTTCAGAACAGCTGAAAGATCTTGAGAAACTTTACGGGTTGGCATCCAGTCTCCGGGCATGGTGGCTACGGGAGGCACTCCAGGGCCCCAGGTCTGCCATCCCACACATCGGCTCCACTTACCACTGGCAGAGGCCAAGATCATGGCTTGCAGCATCTCTGTGTCAAACTGGTTGTTGGGCCAGGTGCCGGTGTCATCGCCATTTTGGGAGCTGGGGAGAGAGTGGGATGGTGAGCACAGTCTCCCAGGCCAGCACAGCTCGTACCCCTCCTGTCCCCTCCCAGGGCTCCCAAATCTAGTACCCTATGCTTACCCCGTGCCCAAGACCTGCTCCCTTCTGCAAGGCGGGAGGTGCTTATATAGTCCTCAGAAGCCAGATCCCCACAAGTCAGCCCCCAAACCCAGCTCTCTACTGTTTCAGATGCATTTAATACACTGCACACCCCCAGTCCCCATGAGAGAGCGTGGCTTTCTGTCACAGTGAGGGAGATCAGACCCTCCCCTGAGGACTGTGAAGGTAGGAAATGGGGGAGAATGTTCCAGAGCTAGAGGAAAAGGTGGGAACCCAGAAAGAACCTAAAGGAAGATGTAGGAGGCCCCAAGAGACCTTGGAGCAGGAAGAAAGAAATGTCTAAAACCCAAGTCTGATCACTTCAGTGGCTTCCTAAGTCCTCAGAGTAAAATTCATGGGCATATCAGAACCTGCCCATCCTATTTTACAAGAACACCCCAGACCCACTTGCAAACATTCATTCATCAAACCTTTTCTGAGGCACTTCCCTATTCCTTAAGCTCCCTGTTGCTGTGATTCCTGGGCAGCTGGTGTTCCCTGTAATGCCAACCCCTCCACCTGTGCCTTGGTCGCATGACTAAAATTTATCAGAGTGGATCCCCAAACCCACCCAGGCTGGGCCAGGTGCCTGCGCTGTGCTCCCACCCCAGTGGCTGCCCCTTGGTGGCACTAGTCACATTGTGGCTGCTGTTGTATCTGTCTGCTCCTCCCCCACATTGACCTCTGTGAGGCAGGGCCTGTGTCTGCCTGCTTCCTACTGAAGCACCTAGCACAGGCCTGGCACCTGGACCTAACTGAGACTTTTAGAGGCTCTGAGCACTAAAAATAAAACAATGAAATGATCATAAGTTTAAAAAATACTAAACTATAAGAGAATCCTAAGGGGAATTTCAACTCAACTAGGATTTTCCCCTTAGTAACAATTTCTTTTTTCTTTTTCTTCTTTTTCTTTTTTCCTTCTTTTCTTTTCCCTTTTTTTGAGACAGGGTCTCGCTCTGTCACCCAGGGTAGAGTGCAGTGGTGCAATCATAGCTCACTGCAGCCTCGAACTCCTGGGCTCAAGCGATCATCTCACCTCAGCCTTCCCACTAGCTGGGATTATAGGTGTGCACCACCATGCCTGGCCCACAGTCACAATTACCATAATTTGTTTTTTTTAATTTTCAAAAAGGAAAATTACTTCAATTTGCAGGAGGAGGGGGAAGCAGCCCTGGCACACACACAGTCTGCCCATTAGATAACTGTGGGCACCATCTGGCACAGAGAAGTTCCTCAATAAATATTTGTTGCCTGAATGAGCAGGAAGACGCCAGTGAAGACAGTTAAGCACCACGGGAAAGGCTGCAGGGCAGGCTTTGAAGGCATGAAAGTATGTGTGTGTTTGTGTGTGTGTTTTTGTGTGTGTGCGTGCGCGTGTGTGTGTGTTCGTGCGTGTGCGTGTGTATGTGTGTGTGTGAGCACACGTAAACACTCACAATCGAGAATTTCTTCACAATTTTTCTAAGGTCTGTCCCTGCCTAAGATTTCTCCTAATCTGCGATCTCCTGATCTCCTGATATCCAAGTAGCTGGACTAAGTCTAAGACTCGGAACAGAGCACACAGCTGCTGTGTGTGACCTCTACACCGTCACAGCAAACATAAAGTTACGTTTGGAAGGGAAAGCAGGAATCTCATTCCTCCTTCCCCAAAGTGGGAAGAGTTTGAATTCTGCATCCATTTATTCATCAAGTATTTGTGGAGTAATTACTGTATACCACACACTGGGCTAGGTGCTCGGGCTACAGCTGTGAACATGACACAAATGTCTCCATGGTGCTCATGGTGCACACGGAGAGGCCGATATTAAATAATTACACAATAAATTAATAGCAATTGTGACAAGTCCTATGGAGCCCAAGAGCAGAGGCTAAAAGGGGGTGTGAGGAGAGTCCTGCTCGGGGTTAGGGAGCTCAGTCAGTCTAGGCTTCCTGAGGACAAGACAGTGAATTTAAATCTGAAGAACTTATCCAGGTGATCTGCAGGAGAATGCCAGCAAATAAATGTGGAAGGAATGAGAGAAAATCACCACTTTGTAACTACCGATGTGAAAACAGATCCAGGCAAGGATCATCAGTAAATACTAAAATTGCATGAAGGGTTGCCACATGTCCGAAAGTATTATCCACAGATTATTTATGAATCCCAAATATTTAAAAATATCATTATGATGGAGAGATCTGGGGACACGGCTTTCACCATATGAACAAATTTAGCATCATTGACAATGGGACAAACCAACATTAAACGATTCCTGCTGTGAGGCAGTGAGAAGTAGACGCATGGAGTGCTCTTACCAAGGCTGCTTTACATGACTCTAACTAGGAGAAAATAATCAGCAAATCCAGACTGTGGCACAATTTAAAAGACAATTGGCCTGGACTCTTTAGAAAATATTTATGTCACACACACACACACACACACACACACACACACACACACAAAGGTAGGGAGGTTGTTGTAGATTAAAGGAGAGGAAAGAGACATGGCAATCAAATGCAATTGATGCTTCTCTGATTGAAGTCTGGATTAAAACAACAACAAAACAGGTTAAAATGACATGTTATATGTTTTTTTTTTATTTGAGACAGAGTCTCACTCTATCACCCAGGCTAGAGTGCCGTGGCATCATCCTAGCTCACAGCAACCTCAAACTCCTGGGCTCAAGCTAATCCTCCTGCCTCAGCCTCCTGAGTAGCTGGGACTACAGGTGTGCAACACCACACCCGGCTAATTTTTACTATTTTTAGTAGAGACGGTGGTCTCATGCTTGCGCAGGGTGGTCTCTAACTCCTGAGCTCAAGCGATCCTCCCCCGTCAGCCTCCCAGAGTGCTAGGATTACAAGCATGAGCCACCGCACCCGGCCAAAATGAGACATTGGGAATATTTATGAAAATCTGCTAGTATATTATTGTATTAATGTTAAATTCCTCAAATGTGATAATTTCTTTGTAGTTATATAGGAGAATGTTATTGTTCTTAGGAGACACATACGGAAATATTTCAAATGTTATGATGTGCACAACTCACTTTCAAATGGTTCAAAAAATATGTGTGCATGTGTGTATGTGTAGAGAGAGAGAGACAAAGATAAAACATGCAAAATATTAACAATTGGCAAATCCATGAAGAAACAGTAAAGAGTATGTATTCAAATGTTTATCATACTGTTCTTTCAACTTTTACATAGGTTTGAAACATTTCAAAATAAAAAGCTGAGGTGTGAAATTAAGCTACTTAGGACAGGTGTATTGTTGTTGGGGCGAGCTCTCCAAGTAGAGGGAGTAGCCCAAGCCTCTGAGGCTGGAGGGAACTTTGTGAATTCAAAGGACGAAGAGAAAGTCATTATGGCTGTCACAGGGGAGGTGGTTATTCTGGTCTCATTCTAAGAGCTCTGGGAAGCTTCTGAGTGTTTAAAAAGGGGGTTGTTCTGATCGAATGTAAGTATTTAAAGATTGCTCTTCCCTCTGTGAAAGGGCTGAGGCTGGGGTTCCTCTGGGAGAACAGGAGCCGAGGGATGGGGCCTCAGCCGTCTTTGTCTCCATGGAAATCCACGAGTCCTGACCTCCAGCCTCACTGAGCTCTCTCCTTGGCCCAGGCAGGTGGTCTCAGATCCAGGTAAAGGGGCCTAATGGGGATGAAGTGGCGAGAGCAGACAAGAGGGGGTGAGGCAGCAGGGAGGAGAGCTGTAGGGTTTTGGGGGAGACCACAGCGTCAGATGCCACAGGTCAGGAGGGTGCCCTGTGAAGGCGGGCTCTAGGTGGCTCACGCCTGTATTCTTAGCATTCTGGGAAGCTAAGGTGGGAGGATTGCTTGAGGTCAGGAGTTGGAGACCAGCCTGAGCAAGAGCAAGACCCTGTCTCTACTAAAAATAGAAAAATTAGCCAGGCGTCATGGCGCACACCTGTAGTCCCAGCTACTCAGGAGGCTGAGGCAGGAGGATTGCTTGAGCCCAGGAGTCTGAGGTTGCTGTGAGCTATGGTGACACCACTCACTGTAGCCAGGGTGACAGAGCAAGACTCTGTGTCAAAAACAAAAACAAAACAAAACAAAAAAAACAAGAAAAAGAAAAACGGAAGAGTCCTGGGAAATCTGGGAAATGGTTGAAGGTGGGAGGCCAAATAGGTGGGCAGGATGCCAGCTCTTTGAAGCTGGGTAAGAGGTGAGTGGAGGAGGAAAGGCTTCTTTGTTAACCACTTACTGAGGGTTCCCTATTCTCTGGGTACTGGGCTGACTGGGTAATATATTTATTGTCTATTTCCTTCTCAGAACCACCCTGCAAATAAGTGTTATGATTATCTCTATTTCCAGCACGTGAAATCAGGGCTCAGAGAGGTCGAGAGACTTTACCAAAGTCTCACAGCTGGTAACCAACAGAGCTGCAACCTGAAAATGGGCTAACATGACTGCAGAGTCTACGATCTTATACATAACAACATACCGGGCTTCAGCAGTGGCCCCTATAGGGGACTCTTCCAGGGTTTGGGGAATAGTGAAAAGTTAAAAATGGAGGAGACAAACTACATTTAGTTGAGCATTTTCTAAGCACCCACTATGTGCCAGTGTCTATGACAGGCCCTGGGATTTAAGGGATGATAGATGCAGTTCTTGCCCTATGGAGCTGGTAACCTGGTACACTGGTGTGTGTGTGTGTGAAGGAGTATCCCATAGGCTGGGCTATAATAAAATATTCCCTGCATCATGTTTAAAAAAAGTCAGAAATCTGGGAAAGTCACCCTGACAACAGCCTGGATTTAATTATGTTAAAATGTAAATGCATGTGCATTTTTTTAAATGTAGTAAAAGCCTATTAGCATTTAAAAAATATGTATATATATATATGTTCATGTGAGGGGCTATAATGCACCAATGAAAAGATTTTTGAAGAATTTTTAACAACATGGGGAAATTCTTGTGATACATTGCAAAGAGGAAAGTAACAGGCTACAATACTGATGGACAGTGTGACCTCAATTACTATTAATAAAAACTGGTAAGAAATATACCAGTTGACTGGGAATAAAAATTCTTGATGTGTTTATAAAGTGTCACATAAAAGTGTGAACAAGTTTGTGAATAATCGATTTAGGTAAATCAGATTTTTTTAAAAAAGAAGCCTGTGCATGTTGTTTGACCACACAAAGAAAAAAGTTTAGAAAGAAACACATGAAAATGTTAGTGAGTGAATGAATAAATTGTGAATATGAAAGATGGAGGGGAAAGTTTTACATCAAAAGATCTTAGGAGACATAGGAGACATTCAACCAAAGACAAAATGTGGACCTTATAAAAGCCTCCTCTGCTAAAGATAGTGAAGACCCAGATGAAATTATATGATGTCTGAGATTTGTTTAAAAATAATCCAAGGGGGACGTGAAGCTGAGGATATAAGTGAAGCAAGCTAGGGTGTTAGGTGAAAGTGGGTAGCAGGATCATGCTGGTTCATTATATCCTTCCCTCTACTCTTGTATGTATTTGAAATTTTTCATATTAAATAAAAAGTTGGTGGTAGTCCCTAGGTTATAAAATGATAGGTGGTTTTTCTTTAAAAACTGTTTTCTATTTCTTTCTTATTTTTTTACAGGGTCTTACTCTGTTGCTTGGGCCAGAGTGAGTGGTGTCATCATAGCTCATTGCAACCTTGAACTCCTCGGGTCAAGAGATTCTCCCACGTCAGCCTCCCGCACAGCTAGGACTACAGGCTCGCGTCACCACACTTGGCTAATTTTTAAAAGGTTTTTGTAGAGTGGGGGTCCTGCTAGTTTGCTCAGGCTTGTCCCTAACTCCTGACCTCAAGTGATCCTCCCACCTCGGCCTCCCAGAGTGCTAGGATCACAGGCGTGAGCCACTGAGCCTGGCCTATTTCTCATGTTTCTATAATGAGCATGTATTATTTTATAAGCAGAAAAAAATTAAGTGGCTATTTGTTGAATGACTGCCCAAACTGAGAGAGAGCAGGGATAGTGCCTTTCAGAGGAGGAGGAATGGACGGGGATCCAGAGTCGGGGAATGGCTGTGTGGAGCCATCAAAGGAGAACAGGCTGGGGACCAGGGGAAGCCAAATGGAGACTCTTTCCTTCATGCAGAGGCTGAGAACAGCTGCAGGGCGGGCTGGGTTAGGGAAGGAGAAATGGGTTGTTGGACTCAGAGCTTAGGACAACGGCTACTGGAATCAGAAGCCAAAAGGATGACCTGAGAAGGGATAGTGGTGGGGAGGAGGAGCACGTGGTAGGCAGGGACTTCAGAAAGTGAATCTTTTCCCCCTTTTGTCCAGTCAGTGTGACCCAGCCCTGGCTTGAACTTGAACCAGGTTTACTGAAGAACTCAACACTACCCCTGCTGCGAATCCAGTGTGCCTGCCTAGATTAGGCTGGGGGGTGGGGGCAAGATGTGGGGAGGAGGTGGGGCAGAGAAGCAGTGGAGGGCTGGAAGTGGGGCTAGACTGAATAAGAGAAATCTCCCCTCTTCATCTCCTCTCTCCAGTTTACTCATCAAATGACAGCAAAGTGAAAACACCATCATTCTGTTGATCCTGGAAAGCCTCACCAAGGGGCTTTTGCATATGCTTGTCCCTCCCCCTGGGATACTCTTCCTTCTCTTCAGCTAGTAAATTTGTATTCCTCCTTCAGATCTCAGCACAACCTCATTTCCTCCTGCATGTCCTCCTGTCCCCTGATTAGATCAAATCCCTCTTATATGCTCTAACCGGCAGATACTGCTGCTCTTTGTAGCACTTATGATAGCTGCAATCTTACATTTGTTTTTGTGATTATTTGGTTAATATTTGTCTCCCTCAACACTCTGTAAACTCCTTGAGGACAGGGACTGTATCTGTTTTATGTCTCCCATACCTAGAACACTGCCTGGCCTACAGAAGGTGCTTACTAACCGTTTGCTGAGTGAATGAAGAAGGGAGGTTGAAGTTGCTGGACTGGTCCCTGACGCCTGTTTCATCCTGGCCACTTTAGAGCTGCTGAATGAGACATATTGGTCCCATGCCTCACAAGTTAACTAAGGAAGCAGAGAGAGAGACAGAGAGATCCTGAGGCTTCTCCCCCATCTCTCCAAGAGCTCCCACATATGTTGCTGGCCACTAAGCCTCTCGTTTGATGAGAAAGGACTTGAGGCAGGGGCAAGGTGCTCACTTCAAAGAGCATGAGAGGCAACTGGTAGGGCTTCCAGGTTCAACAGTGGATTCTGCAGTGAATTATGCTTCAGGGCCAGCATATGGCCTGGGGTCTGGGTGGGTAGAGGGAATATAAATTGTCTAGTACTTCTCATAGCCTCAGCTTAAATGTCACCTCCTTTTAGAAATCACCCTGATTTCTCTCCCCACTACACTCACATTGCTCTCTTCTTCTCAGAATTTACTATGACTTGTAACAAGATTTTTTTTTTTTTTT